>NW_028280840.1:2335000-2652500 GCF_059751285.1 Brachycentrus maculatus
AAATTGTGTAGAGGTGAAATGCATTTTTTCACCAGAAGATATTACATACTGACAATAAAATAAGTAAAACGAATGATACTCATTTAAATTGAGCCATATATTTCTAGATAGTTCACGCGATGATATTAACGGATATTACTAACAAAACTCTCTATATTAATAAAAGCTTTTATAGCTTTTACCATATTGGTTAATCTCAATACTTTTATGCCATTTTTTTAGTCGTGATAAATAATATTTTAGTAACCTTATCTGTGGTGTTTTTATCTTTGTAATTTCCTCAGAACACTCATGCTAGCACTCAATTTTCGGTATCTTTTATATGCAATATTCAGGTGATAAAAAATAGTAAATTAGTAGAAAAAAGTATTGTTGTTTTAGGGTTTGTGGAGAACTAATGAAAATCAGAATTAAATATTTTTAGGTAAACCTATTTTCCCTCTCTAGTAGAATCAATCCTCTAATCTGGTCTAACTCAGAGTGTATTAGTCTTCCGAGTTCAATCTGACTTTTTATTAACATTTCAAAATACGTTAGTATAGAATATTCAAATGACCTTAATTTTAACCGGAGCCATCAATCGTCAACTTTAAACTGTAGTCGGCAGGCATTAAGGTAGTTCGGTTGACATCGATGGCATCACGGGTTTAATTTCAGCCAGTTGGAATACTCAACAAAAAAAATCACAAGATTTGTTTAGGTGTTATATGTTTTTCCTAATCTTTCTTTGTAGGACACCCACTATAGCCCGATTTATGTGGGATAATTTTTAAAGGTCTTACTTTTTAAAAGACTTTGCTTTTATTTCTATGTTCTTGAAGCTTTTTTACAAAGTAAAAGTCTCGTTTTATATCTGAATACTTAATAACTCTAAAGTACTATTTTTTAATAGAGTTTTCCAAAAGCACAAGGTTGATATTGGAATCTAAATAAGATATCGTATTTTTTCTGAAAACATACTTATGTATTTATTCACACGTCATGTACATAAAAGAAAAAAGTTTAATGGCGGGCTCATTTCTAAAAAATAATATCTTCCAACCAACCAATATATATTTATATATATATATATATATATATATATATATATATATATATATATATATATATATATATTATATATATATATAAATATATATATATATATATATATATATATATATATATATATATATATATATATATATATATATATATATATATATATATATATATATATATATATATATATATATACATATATACATATATATATATATATATATATATATATATATATATATATATATATATATATATATATATATATATATATAACAATGCAACAGAAAACGAAGAAAATAGAAAGCACCATTTCATATTAAAATGCTTGACAAGAATTAAAAATATTAAATTTATTGAACAATAATGCAATCGAGAACACCGAAAATGCTACCATTTCCGCCACTGTATTTTTTTTTTATTTTTACTCGTAAAGAACTTTAGGAGATCATAAATTTTCAACAAACGAATATTTTTTATTTTTATACATTATTAAAGCAGTAATGTATTAAATTTATTTTTGTTTTGTTTTAAAATATCTTATTCAAATACTTTATTAATGCCCAATTGAAACAAACTTAATAACAATATTTTATATTTTAAAGAAAACTCAAAAATTAATGTCTCAAAAATCCGTAAATGAATATTCAAAAAGTTAAATAATTTAATTATAAATTCTTATCCAAAAACGCAGTAATAAAACAATTTAAATCACGTTTTATTCATTTACATAGGCTGGTAAAATCACTACGTTGTGTAATAAAAGTTAGTTTCATACCACTTGTTCATAACCTAAGTTTTCTAATATCATTTATGTGTGAATAATTATTAATGTTCGTCTTAAATGAAACTTGGCGCCAAATAGATGTCTTTAACCTTAAGAAATAAGGGAGAAACCCGGCGTCTTTAGAGATAGAAATTATATTTTGTAATTATGAACACATTCTTAAAGACACATTGAAAATTGGAGAAACCAAAGTTTCAAATTAAATTTACATATTTTGACCGAAATTTATGTATATTGATACATCTCCAAGAGATATTAATTACTTGAATTGATATAAAATTATGTAATTTCTAGTAAAATTAATGTATTATATTTACTAAGGATTCTGAAATTGAAAAATGGTTGAAACAGTACTAGTGTTTTATAAAACTAGTGTTTTCTTGGGGAAAAAATCTGTGTAGAACAAAAACTATTAAGATTAATTTTTTTATCATCAATTTGGACAAAACAACCCTTACCATGAAGAATTTTCAAAATAACGAACCAACTGAAAAAAAATGTATGTTCATTTTAAATTACGATTTTAAAGTTCAACTTACAACGATTACTGAACGAATGAAGGTTAGAAGAAGTACCTAGTAAAAATATGTAATAGAAACTTCCTCTTGTTCATTTTATCTTTATTTACCCCCAATGATTCATAGGAATGGAATACATCGTATGAATGGAGTGTCACTTTGATCGCTTATTTCATGAAGATAAAGTCTCAGATAAAGATCAGTCTTGCGTTTCAGGTTCCAGTGCAAGATTATATTAAAATATATAACTAACTTATTATTACGCCGTTTCCCCGGAGGGGTAGGCAGAGTGAATAGATTCTCCCCGTGGAACGTATCTGTCGCATAAAAAGAGACCTAAGTGTATACATTATTTTTAAATAATATTTTACTCTGTTCTGTGCAATTCAATTTTGTATAAATATTTACTCTGCCTTTTGTAGAATTTAATAAAAAATAATGATTTTATGGGCTAAATTATGATAATTGTATGATATAGCTTCATTTTAGCGGTTTGAGGTGTTTTATTACCTTATCTCTTGCGGTTTTTATTTGTCAACATAGCTTACATTTATTTATTTTAACATATACATACATTATTCTCATTTATAATATTCCCGATGAGTTATTTCCACTACTCATTTCGGGACACGGGATTAAGGTTAACAAGACTGAAAAACAGATAAGAAAGTAATAAACAAGAAACCACAGGGCGAAATGTAAAAAAATAAAGCAACAGTTGGTACAGTAAATAGGCATAAAAAATATAGGATAGGAAGCATGTTCAAAAGGGAAAAAAATAGAAAACACATCTTATCACTAACATAAATATCTTTCAATAAAATATATTTTCTGTTCATTCAATTTGCTATCTAAATGTTTATTCTTTTTAAATGGACTCGGTGATAAAAAGGCAAGGATTCCATTTTACAAGTGGACGGTAAACAAAAAGATTTTCCAATATTGAAATTTTCAAACTCATGAATGCCTCATAAAATGTAAAAAGTCATATGCATACGATCATCACTTGAAAATCGTAACGGTAACTTCCAACCTTTTTATTCATTTGCTTTTTTTATAAACTAAAGCTCGATAAATTTTATCTTACACAGCTTGAAGGTCGACACAGGTTTTAATAAAAACGACGTCGGAGTGATCGATTCTGAATCGCTGTAAAGCTCGACGATTTGGGTGCCGCACAGTTTAACGTTTTCAAAGAATTGGCTAAGAAGTGTAAAGAACTCTTAAGGAAAATTCCATCAACCAATCAATCCCAGTTATCGTGTAAGAAATAACACGCCGATTTATGGCGGATTTTAAATATTGTATTTGCCGTGCTCTAAAGATTGCGGCTGGTTTCATTGTTATTTTTTGGGAAATATTGCTTCTACAATATATTATAAATAGGTACTAACTGTACCCGACCATGCTTTGCTGTAGATCAATAACTCAATTTCAATACCCAATCAAGAAAAAGAACACATTCTTAATACGTTAATTTCACAATACATGTAAAGCTATACATATATTAAAAAATCTGAATGAAACAACACGCAACTAAGGGCATAAAAAATTGTATATGACGGTACCTTTTAAGAAATATGTAGGTACGCTGTCCGCCACATAAAATGCTTAATGTGGCATGATTTGCTGTTAAATTCATCACATGGCGTTGCCATTGTGGTAAAAAACCTGTTTTTAAATGTTTTTACAAATCATATGTACAAATAAACTAGTATATTCAAATGCAACATTGTATTAAAATTTCAAAATAATCGGTAAATAATTTTAGAAGCTAAAACAATTAAGCTAACGAACATTTACATTTTTACTGATAAAGGTTAATTGAAAAAATCTCACAATTATTAAAAAAAAATACAAACCTGAATAGAATTTACAAAAATACTTTTGTCTTTTTTTTTCGTAAGTCAATAGTATATTTTCGGCTTTGCAAATAGTATTTTTTTTAGCATCGGTTATTGAATGTGCGTTGTAGAAAGTTTTCTTTCAAAGAGTGTGCACGCTTCTGGAAATGCAGGTACAGGCAGCGGCTCCTTTTCATCAATATCAACCTCTCCTGCTATCGGTTATACAAGTTTCGATAGTTTCTATCCCGTACGTTGCCGTTGAATGTAAGAAAATTGAAAATAATGTAAAAAACAGACAAAATATATCAAGTGTGCAGCTTAATTCGAACGATAAATGCGGTGAATAGTGATAGAGAAACGATCAATGCGGTTTATTTTAGTATGAATTTAATTCGGGATAGACGAAATAAACGATATATCTGGGAAAACGATTATTCGAGGAACGATAGATAGAGGTTTTCTTTGTATATATATTATACAATTTAATATTGCGTAGTATAATTTCCTCATTCTTGAAAATATTTTTTTATTTTTATTATTTTTAGTTTTAGTATTGTATTTAATGTCACCCACTACTTAAACATGGATTCTTGGTTCGACCTCACTCTTTAATTCCTATTTTGAATAACCGGTAGCATAGGTTTATGAAAATATTTTGTATGTGCATAAGATAATTATTTGATGTTTTTAATTAATAAAATTATCTGATATTCAATCAAAAAGACATCAAAGAAAATGTCTTTGATGAAAAATTCAAGGACTAAAGAGACTAAAGTTATGTTTGAAATTAAATTCCATTGAATATATGGGAAATATCAAAGGAACGCTGTAAGCTTATAATAGTATTAACTTGTGTTTGAGTAAAGATAAATAATGAATATCAATATTTATTTATTGTGTGTAAATGTTCTAATTATAAAATCATTTTTTTTTTTAGAAAAAAATCACTTTTTTTTCGAAAGAAATTATAACGAGTGTGCGAAAAATCAAAAATTTTACTTCAAGAATTAATTTGTGAAATTTTAGTCAATTTTCATATTCCTGTAAAAAGATTTTACAAAAATAAAATAAAAATAGATTTATCTTCTTCTAACCCTTATCCGTACCCAATGGTGCAAAGGGCACTGCATCGTATTAACGTAGTGTTATCTTGATCATTACTTATATGAAGGCAAGGTGATCACTCTTGCGCTTCAGGGACTAGTGCAGAGTAATATTAAATTAATATTCAGTGTAAAATCACAAATATTTCATTTCACCCCTGCCCCCCCTAGGATTCGATCCCGAGAACTCCAGCTAACCATGATACCACGAAAGCGGACATATTTATACTCAATATTAAATTTAACAATTATAACATTTTGTATTAAATATAGTTTAAATACAATATATATGACGCACGTACTCGAATTAAGAGTGTATTTTGCTAACACACAATAAGCAAAATACCACTCCTTTTTCGTAAAAATGCTTTTTGTTTTCGACTGCAAAAAAGTACACACTTTGGGAAAAAAAGAGGGCGAGTTTTTCCGATCTCTAGTTCTTAATTTATTTCTCGTATTTTCATCTTCACTTTATACATTATTTGATTACTAGAAAAAAACTTTTATTTATTTCGAATCCTTAAACATAACCAAATAAAAATATATTTTTTACACAATACGAAGCATTGTACATTATACAGTCAATATAAATACTCGTAAATCGGTTGGATAATTTATTCGTTATCTCAAGCTAATATTTCATTGTTTACAATACTAGACCGCAAATAAGGAACGTTCAATTACGACCTAGTAACATAAAATAAAAACTCCACAAATTCATTTGATTAAAATGAATTCGGTAGAAAATTGAAACTTAAGAAGGTGCGTGTAATCAAAACGTTAATTTGTTTGTATAAAATGTTACAGTTTAATGTTTTATATTTTACATTTTACCCTATGTTAATTTTATTTGATTGTTTATCTTTTTACCCTTTATTTGTGTTTTATTATTATTCTGAGTAAGTTTTTAAAATATTTTTTATTATTATTTTTATTGTATTCTACTCCTTGTTCTCATTTTTTATATATCTTATTTTATTTATTTTAAAATGTATTATTTTGTAGGTATCTTGTTAACTTTAATCATAAAATGAGTAATAGAAATTACTCATCTGGAATATTTTATATGTAACTCTTTTGTATGGAATATGTTTTTAAAAATAAAATAAATATAAAGACCCTCTCTTAGTTACAAATTGTAATAACATCAATATATCCAGTGTACGAGTATATTCGTTTAAATCCACATCTTGGTTTAAAATCGTAATACATTTATCCAAAACAAGAAATGCTAGTTAAAAAAAAATACTTCGTGTGCACATACACGTTTCTTAAAATTTATCCAAACGAATTGACTTATCTTTATTACAAATACATTACATTTTAATTTTTGCATTATATTTTTTTTTAAATTATCAATCAGTCTTTCGTGATTATTTAGATACTAACTATGAAAATGCATGTCTAGTTTGGATACAAAAAATCACTCTTGGTAAATATTTTTGGTCGGAGTCACGGAATATTATTTTTTTTTTAATTCTCGCATATTTAATGTGAGCTTGTGAACTTCTCAAATAAGACAACATATACCCAAGGGAGTTCACATTTTTTAAAAATTTAAACTTACCTGTCTTCTAATTTACAAAATTCTAAAAATACGTGTAATGTCACTGAAAGATAACTGAAAAATATATTAAACTTATTTTTATATTCTTACTGTTTGTTATAAATGCACATTCTCTTTTCTACCACAGTTTTTTTTTAAATATATTTTGTTCCATTAAAGCATGGTAGGCACTACTTAAGCAGGTAACAGCATATGTGCCTATGTGGAAAGCAAGCCACTGCATCCATCCATTCACTTTATAGTATGAGATTACATCATATTAGAATGAATTCCACTAAAAGATGTAAGCAATGTTGCAATTTGATATTCCCTTTTGTGAACGCAAGTTTTGATATGTGAATATGGTTTGGAAATCAAAAAATTAATGTGCAGCAATTTTGTATTTTTTTTTATAAAATACATGTCAAGTTATATTTTTCTTGTGATAATTATAATTGTAATCGAAAATTTATTTCTTTTAACGTGTTCTTTATGTGTTTTGTTTATACGTTACAACCATTCGTTTCGAAAAACAAACTTAACTCCTAAGTAAACTTTTGCTAGCCAGAAATTGAGGATGTTTTTTTTTTAAATTTCATTAATTATTTAGTTTCAACTGAGAAAAATTTTGAAATTAATTATACTTTTTTTCAGGCAACATGGTTATTATTTTACCGAAGAAACTTTGTTGAATTATTCTCCTATGTTTTCGTATTTTGTGAATTGAGATAGTATAGAGCACGAGGAGAATTCGATGATTTAATTTGACTTCAGTTTTGTTGAGTTTCTAGATTCCACTCCACTGAAGAATATTGTTTGCTCGCATTATAAATTACGTGTATTATCCCGATATTGATAATAATTACTATTGTTCATATTCAATTATTATTTGGACATACTATCAATAATACTGGTGGGAAATTGGATAAATGCGATGGTGTGCAAATTGGAAACTGAAGTGTAAATCAGATATCATATTGTATTTTCAATATTAAGCTTAGTGAGTTGGCATACGTATTGCTAAGGATATCGCTTTGTTTTCCTTGTGATTTGCTCCATCTAATCAGCATGTTTGTTTTGCAATTTACTCTATCATGCTAGCATCTAAATCTGTGCACTCGAACATAGTTTTGCTTATCAAACATATGAATTTCTAAGCGAACAATTAGTTGACTAACGAACTAATTCATGTTAAATTATTGTAAAGATTAAATAATTGTAATCATTAGCTAGTTTAATTAATAATTAAACTTGCTTATTGTTATAAGTATTTAATCCTTAAACGAGAAAAAAAATCACTTCGTTAATGGCACTTTTTTTTCAAATCTATTGTGATACGTGTTTTGATACGTTCCGCATTATTTCCAAATACTGTTTGTGGAGCTAAGTCTAAATTTTTAAGTTGTGTCCTTGAGACATATTCAAACATAAAACTATATTTACAATATAAGAGTTTGTACGAATACTTGTTCACAAATCTGGATTATCTCCAATTATTCAAGTCCCAAGAATTTAAGTGGTGTGGTTGTCAATCATGGATGAAATTGGTGAATGTTACACGTGTGTACAGTGAACACTTAAATCAGCCCAGTAAATGTCCAGACATCCATATTCTTCTTAGTCTATGTTGGGATGTCAAAGGTGACTTTATTTCATCAGGTAATTAACATCCTACTAATTTTTCTTTCATTCGAATCAATTTATGAAATTATTTATGCCAGTACTATTAAAGAATGCAAAATTTATAGAAGGTAAATGACCAAAAACAAAGTTTTATGAAAGAAATCCCAAGAACACAACTCTGTTTTAGTCTTAGTTTCACATATGGAGTTTGAAAATGATGCGGAATACAACGAATCAGGTATCACATTAGATTTTAAGAGAAAGTGGTATATACTAAGTGACATTTAAACTAAACAAATGGATAGATATGACCGCAAATAAATTGACGAATCAATTAACGAAATTTAACATTTTTTTTAACACTTGGAATATTCCATTACGAGACCAAGTATTATAGTATCACACTTACTTTTGCAGAAAAGGAAGGTAATTTATAAGATATCCGTATAATACGTGAACGAATAACAAATAATTGACCGCCAACATTTTATTTTTTACGGCAAAAAGTTACAAGAAGAGCTTTTTGTGTAACACTAAGCTATTTGCTGTAAACTTGATGCAGGAAATATGAAAATTTATTATAACTCGGGGAGTTGAACTGCCCGCCGGTTTTCTGATGGAGAAATGTTGGCCATTTAAAATATTTAAAACTTTCAGGATTTCCCTCCATCTAGTACTTTGTTCCTTTTGAAACTTAAATTTTAGTTGTTCGTAAGAAAATAAAATAAATAAGGTATATGTAACTGTACTGATAACCTGAAGTGTAAAATGAGTTCAGCGCTTAATTAAAGGAATTTTGCGTTAATCCCTAGTTTCCATAAAATTCGTTATAATTAAAACGCGTTACTTTTTTAATTTTATTCACACATTTGATAGAGTAAACATTATTCAGATTATTTTTTATAGAAATTACAATGACAAAAAAACGTTACCTTACAGTATTGACAGTCTAAATGATGGAAAGTGATTATTGGAAATGTAATGTACATAGGTGGTAGATTTAAATATATTTCAACTAAAGACATCAATAGGCAGTTTGTTTAATCATTGATCTATGCATTTATATTACTAAAATGTGTTAGGGTAAGTGGGTATGGACCACCATATATTTTATTAAATTTTCCCAATGATTTTCACTTTATTTTTTAATTTGCTTCCTGAACAACAATTGAAAAAAATTATAAAATAAAAATAAAAACAGTAAAGCAGTTCATAAAGAACTTGAAATACGCATTTGAAAAATTGTGCTTCACTTGAAATGTCATGAGAATGACCTACTTAACATATTTTTATTATGTTTTATTACTGCTCTCTTTTGAAACGTTATCTGGATTTATATAACAACCCCATTTTCCGTACTGGAACAAAATGAAAAAAAAACTGAAGAAAAACTTTTTTGTTTCTTTAAAGTGCCTGAAATAAATCACGGAACTTTTCATGGAAGGTAATAAGTGGCAATTTATGTACAGATTAAAAAATGTTTTTAAAATTATTAAATATGCAACATGAAAGATGTGGGTTCAAAATATAATGAAAATATTCAAATGTTAACAATATTAAACAATACTGCCGTGTATTCACAAATTTGACTTATCTACATCACGAAACTGTATAAAATCTTAAATAAATATTCGATATTCCGTTACTGTAATTTTCCCCCAATCAAACAGAATATTCGATTAAAAATATAATTATGTTGGTATGTCCTTGAGTAATTTTTGAGATGGAACAAACCGTAAAGATGTACCCATTTTCCTTAACGTTCTTTGAAAATCTTTTTTGTGTGAAATTATGTTATAAAACATTTTAAATTATTTTAGAAAATTTTACTTACCAAGTTTTATTCCAATACCCTAAGAGACTCATTACAAATTCATAATGACAATGTATGTCATACAGACGTACTCTTTCTCTTACTTACTTACAATTACTCCTTTTGTATCTCAGATCAGGAGCGTTATTAGTGGTTTGCCTATTAATGTTAAATTTGATACCCCACCCATCCAATACGGAACTTATATCATATTTAATGATTCAGTTTACTCTCATATATTGTATATATATAAATATATATATATATATATATATATATATATATATATATATATATATATATATATATATATATGTATATATATATATATATATATATATATATATATATATATATATATAAATACATATATATATATACATATATATATATATATATATATATATATATATATATATATATATATATATATATATATATATATATATATATATACATATATATATATATATATATATATATATATATATATATATATATATATATATATATACATATATATATATACATATATATATATATATATATATATATATACATATATATATATATATATATATATATATATATATATATATATATATATATATATATATATTTATATATATATATATATATGTGTGTGTGTGTGTGTATACACTTGAATTCGTGAAAACATAACCTAGATTTAACAATACTCAGCTACAGCTACGCGTAGCCAGGTACAGCAAGATTAAAATAAAAACACCGAGCTGTAAGCAGTGGTTAAAAAAAATTATGTCAATTTACATCCATATCTAAGGTACATATTATTATTGACGACTCAATAATATTCCAATTTCATTTTAGACTTAGAATTCTGGTTTATTTTTCTTCCAAAAAAACAGTTTATAAAATATGTGTATTTCTCAACTCATTATGTTCTTGTTTGTTTTTTTTCTGCAGCCTTTGCTCTGAATTTTTCATAAATGAAAGTTTTATTTCATACGTTATTACAATATTGTACTCGCATATTACAATTTCTTTCATCGCGCTAGTTAATTTTCATATATTTTTCAGCCGAAAATTTGCAGGTATAATATAAATGGGGACGTTTATATTACACAATAAAAATGTAATTTATTAACTACAATTTTATTTAACCGAAAGGGGAATTTAAAAAAAAAAGTAAAATTTTAATATTTATTCTACCATTTCTGAACACAACTACTGATGAAAGATTATCAGTGCTTTTTCTTACATATATTCAAGTAGAAAGTTAATATAACTAACGAAAAAATAACTTGTTTATACTTTTGTGTGGGTTAATATAAAAAAAAATACAGGGATAACAAACAATGGTGCATAGAGCACTGCATCGTTTTGACGTATTGTAAATATTGATACATTCATAAAGCTGATCACTTTTGCAATTTGAGTATATCAGTCACGGGTTATATCAAAATATGTATACATATATTAGTATTAGTATTAGGGGGTTAAAATAAATGTATTATCAAATACATTTATTTTAACCCAATATTATCAAATACATTATTATTATAAATTATTATCAAATACATTTATTTTAACCCCTTCCCTGGCAATCAAACCTGGGGCCTCAAGCACTATGCCTCAGTTTAAATAAAAGTTATTTAATTACATTTAAATTTAATTACCTTTTTATTCATGTAAAGACCCAACAGCATATACATGAATTTTACGTTTCAAAACACGAGCAATTTTATCCTCACTGAATTTTATTTCCATAAAATAGTACCTCAACGCTATATAAAATTAATTTATTTAATACAACTTTCAAACTTTACCACTTAAACAAGAATTAAACGAGTAGCCTATAAATACTTTTCAAAATAACTATGCCTTAGTTAAATTTGGAAGCTGTGTTTAATACGAGTTTAAAGTTTCATGTTTTAAAATTAAAATTTAAGATTTATATATTACCTGTTTTCGTCTCTCAAGAGAAATATGTAAGTGTTGAATAATTTTAAGGATATAAATTTAATGCTGATTGAAAATAATGTAAAATTTTAAAATATGTAATTGTACTTATACTAACTCTGAAATAATTTTCTTAGACTATTTATTACCCGGTTTATCAGTGGAGTCCTTACCAGAATATTAGAATAGTTTTTTTGATAGAAAATCGTTCAGATTCGAACAAATTCTTGTAATTTATTGTTTTTTTTGAGGTTTTCATCAAAGAGACTAAATCCTAATAGATACAAATAATAATTTAGTTTAATAATATTTTATTTCCTATCTGACACTATACTAGTTTATGTGTGTACTAAATACAGTGTTTTTGTATGTTAAACTACAAATGTATTGAACAGATATTCTTTATACTGAAATAATTCATGAGAAAACCGTAATTTCGTTTTCGCCTCTTAGCCAAAATACAATATATAACAGAATAATAAATGTATTTATTCTACCCTGACTCCTTTACCTCGAAATCGAATGCGAGACATCTAATATAATAACCAAGCGCACTCATACTATACTATGTAGGCTTTTGAAGCGCTAGACTGATTACCTTGACTTCGTATAATCAAAGATCAAATTAACATTGCGTCAATTTGATGCATAGCTACCCTTGATACACCCTTGGGTGCGGATAAGGGTCAATAGTATGAAGACTTACATGCATATATTGTACATACATCACATACATAATACGAACTTTTGTTCTTATGACAACCGTTATTATTCTTTAATAATAAACAGCAAGTTTAATCTAAATAAACGAATGAATTAATTTATTCTTTATAAAATAAAACGCAAACTATGTACTTTTCTCTAAACGGTTTTGACTAAAATCTGGTCATCTTTAAGGGTGGACGTGTACTCGTTCATGTTCATATACATGTCCAGTACATGTCCATTCATAAAGATGACAAGGTTACTTATTTATTCTTTTACAAAAATGTTAATAATATTAGTATATAACCACTCACCGAGATTTTTATGTCTACCGGTTTCGAGACGTACCCGTCTCCTTGTCAGGACGATCACTACCACAGCATGCAAACAATACCACCCTTCACCACCATATCACCATTTACACACTTTTGCGTACTGTGGTAGTGATTATCCTGACGAAGAGACGGGTACGTCTCGAAACCGGTAGACATCAAAATTTCGGTGAGTGGTTATAGAATATACTAATATTATTAACATTTTTGTAAAAACAAAAATAAGTAAAAATGACTAACCACAAAGTAAATGCATTAAATATTAATACTATTGAGAATATGACAAGGTTCTTATCGAAGCCGGTCGGAGAAAAGTACTAAAAATAAAACTGGTTGAAAACAGAGTCTGTGTTTTATTTTGTAAAGGCTTATAAAATGTGCCTTCAAAAACATTCAATCTTATTCATTTCTTCTCATAAAATTTAACGCAGAGGTGTCATCAGACCTCGAGAGGAGTGATGATACGAATCTCTGATTTCAAGTTATTAACCCTCCCTTCTCGGTCTTGTGTACCTTGTACGCATCGCCTCTAATAACCATAATATCTAATCGAATAATGTATAAACATGTAATAAAAACAAGGCTAAGATTTTAGGTATTCCTCCATAACATATTTACGCATTGATTTAAAAAATAATATTAATAATAATCAGAATTTATCGGGTACATCGGAGGTATTTTGTGAAAATTGGAAAAAAAATCGCGTATAAACAGCGAGTGAAGAGTGTACGGGAACCGCGACACTATATTAGCATCCCACTCTTGCATACTTGCACTGTGCAAACGTGAGGAGCTCAAAGCTCAATGTTCTCTGGCTAGCTAGCGAGCTAGCGGTAGTAGCTCTTGAGCTTATTAGCTAAATTATTATAATTTTGACTTCATTCATAATTAATTAAGGGGTGAATATGAATATTCATAATAAGACTATGAATATCCGTATTTTTCCGATTTAAAATCGCTAATTTTTATTGTGTAGTGACTACCCAACACTGGGACGCGCGTTTTATTTTAGCAACCGAAGGGAAAGGTTAGCTATGTATACTTGAGACTGCTGTTGATATCGAACGGCTCCTCTGATTAAAGGAATTATGGTTTCAATTCATGCGTAAAAATAGCCAATTGATTTAATACAGTAAAAAGAAACAACGTTCAATGAATAATTGATTTCTTTCAAGGTAACAAGAGATATTAGTAAAAACTAATGATCTCATACAAACTTTATATTACTAAATATCCTACAATTGACGTTGTTACTAAGTATTTGTAAAAAAAATCGACAAAGAAATATAACGTTTGGTTTCGCCACAGTACGAAACAAAACTAAAAAAAAAAACAAACTGAAAGCTCGAAAGACCTTTGTTTGGCACGTGGGACCGATGGTTTCGCCACAGTGCGAACTAAATTATTTGAGAACCAGGTGTCCTCAATAATTGGCCACCACGTGGTACCGACACGTACGTTCGAAATACAGGGAGAATTTTGTATTTTTCCTGTTAATGAGAGGATGGTTCTAAACAAATGAAATATAGTGATCGTTATTGGAGTCGTGAAATCCCTTCAAGTTAGTCCGATGATGCATCATCGGAACCTTCAAGACAAAGAGACGGCGATTCCGACAAATGCTAGCACTACAGATGAAATAAAGAACTGACCTCTTATGCTTGTTTGGTAGTTGATCCAGCGCTGGGATCAGGGTGATTTTCTCTTGATTGGTTATCATTGGTTGGTGGCCCAATAAAATGGGTAGAAGAGCACTAAGACATGTCCATCGCGGAGTATGGAAAAAACGCTACTAACTGGTGCTTTTGTTTTGTTAGGGTCTACTGGCAAACTCACACTTGAAGTCGTTCCAATTTCAAATGATGTGCGAGCAAGTACCGGCCAAATCAAATAAAAATGATAATCAAAAACTTTTACTATTTCTGAAGTAATAGTACTTAACATTCGTTAGGTTTAAGAGATCACGTATTATTTTTATATTATTTTTTGACATCTCAACATAGATGAAGAAAAATATGGAATGTCTGGGCATTTACGGGGCTTACGACCGTCATAGACTGGTTTCAGTGATTACTTTATACACGTGTAACATTCACTAACTCTACTCATGATTGACAACCACACTACTCAATTTTTGTAACTTCTTTATACCTGTATTGAGATGTCTTAAAAATAATTAAAAATAATAACTCCTTTAGTTTGAAATAATCCAGATTTGAGAACAAGGCGACATAACTAGGCGAAACAATTATCACAATTTTGATTTTTATGAGTTTTTTTTAAACAATAAAATACAACTTATTTGACTCTAAAAATCTGTGTTTGATTTAACATTTAATACAGGAACGCATTTTTAATCTAGTTCATCTAATCAACCCTTAGAGGTTAAGGAAACGAGGGTAAATTACTTGTACCCACGCATAATACCTCGACATAGTTGCGGTACGAAATTAATTAGCGTTTCCATTTGTAGGTGCTTTACACCCGAATCGCCGTGGCGTTGTGGCGCAGCTCCAGGGGCATGGAACGGGCGGCGCGGGTGCCCCCCGCGGCTCCCTGCTTCGCGGCCCACTGCACGCGCCACTCGGAGCCGGCGGAGACCCAGGTGAGGTTCCAGCATTAATCAATCACGGTAGACCCTTAACCTACACAAACCGAACTAACAAATACAACTACCGTAATGGTGTTAATCATTGCTTTTGCCCCTGAAAACCATACCGTCTAGCGTCAGAAGCTTCTCTTATTTATCTTATACATTCAAACGCTTATCCGTACCCAAATGGTGCATAGGGCAATGCATCTATAAACGCAGTGTTATCTTGATAGTTAACACATGAAGGAAAGGTGATCAGCCATCCGCTTCAGATACCCGTCCAGGGTAATATTGAATAAATATTAGAGTGAAAAAATCACACTTATTTATTTGACCTCCTCCCTTGGGAATCAAACCCGGGACCTCCAGCACGGTAGCCAAGCGTGATGACTATTACACCACGAGGCGGACCGTTTTTTTTTAAGTATACAAATTCAAATTCTCCGCAACAGATTAATAGTGGCACCCCTAGTGTGGCATGTTGCGCCATTTTGTCGAAAACACAGCTCTGTCACATCAATGCCATTCAACTGGTGTACGAAAAAGTCAGTAATCGTGGTTCTGTAGGGCGCTCTATTGACCGTAACATTCAGGCCGGCATCGTCTTTTAAAAAATATGGGCCAATGATTCCACCTGCCCATAAAGCACACAAAATAGTGACTTTTAATGGATGTAAGGGCGTCTCGACAAAGACTTCTGGGTTTAGTAGTCTATTCATGTTAAAACGGCAAAATGTATGGGCTACAAATCGACTGTCAAATTTACATTCTGTAGAAATAATGTTGCTTGCCTCCAAACTACTTAACGTGTCACGCTAGACGTGCTATATGTATATATACGTATAAATATAAAATTAAAATAATTTAAAGAACCAAAAAACACATATTCGTTTTGATCCCCCTGGGAATTGAACCTGGGACCTCCAGTATAGTAGCCAAATGTGCTTTATTATGGATGTGGATAAAAAGTAAAACCTTTATGATTAGATCATGTACAACTTAATTCAATTCAAGCCAATTAAAAACTCATTTCTTCTTCATGCCATTTTCTTTCTGCACAGAACTTCTTCAAAGCTGGTAACAGATACTTTAACAGATACATTACCAGCTTTGAGGAAGTTCATACAGGGAGCTTTTCTCATTAGTCAACGAGAATTATTTATGTGTATGAGGGAATCACTAATGAGGCTTTAGATGCGGTGTATGGAAGACAAATCTGTCTCCAAAAATCGCGGATTACGTGTTAAATTAGTTTAATATTTTTTTTCGGTTTTATCACACAAAATGATAACGTGACATCTCATTTAACCAATTCCCTATATCGTTCTCTTATCTAACATCTATTGTTATTATGTGATAATATAACATAGTTGTAATCGTTAATTCCAATATTTTGAGATAAATATATCATATAGAGAGCTCATTTCCATTTTTTTTTTTTTTTATTTGAACTTCATGTACAGAAAAAAAATAAGTACATTGCTAAAAAGCAATATCTTCCAACCAACTAAAAACAGACTAGTGATAATGATCAAAACATTTTATACCATATATAGCTGTTTGCAATCGGAGGGTAGATAGTACTTGAACATTTAAAAAAAA
The DNA here is from genome assembly GCF_059751285.1 of Brachycentrus maculatus. Classification (NCBI taxonomy): domain Eukaryota; kingdom Metazoa; phylum Arthropoda; class Insecta; order Trichoptera; family Brachycentridae; genus Brachycentrus; species Brachycentrus maculatus. Next base: position 2,352,452 of record NW_028280840.1, read on the forward strand.
CATTAATTGGTGTTTAATTTAATTTAAGTGTTTTTTTTTACTATTTCTTACACAGAGTATCATAAACCTATTTTTTTAAGGTTTCATATTGCTTTTTCATCTGTTTTATGGTTTAAAATAATAACAATTGGCTTTTAACAATTTAGAGTACCATTTATTGTACAATATATAAAATCATTCAACCAATATTTATTGTCAGTAAAAAAATCATCAAGTGTAAAAGACCTATTCATAAATAGATTATGGATGTGCGTAGATCTGAAATAGATCGCATCATTTGGCCATGTTGCATTTGATAGCACTATTTCTTAAAATCTACTGTGACACGTGTTTCGATGCATTCCTCAATACGGTGTTTGAAAATGATGCGGAATGCATCGAAACATGTGTCACAGTAGATTTTAAGAAATAGTGGTATTTACCAAGTAAAAAATTAATTATAATGGTTGGTTCAGTATCGTTATTTGTAATTTGTAATTATATGTCTGACGAAGCATAAATAAATAAATGAATTGTATAAACAAAGTGTTATACATATTATAAACAATAAATGCATGATATATAAAACATGCTATTTTAAATAAAGTCGTCATTATTACACAAAATTATTACCAAAACATACTATTTTTCAATTAAAACTTACTTCCATATTATCCAAATAAACACATAAAATGTAAATATCATAGTTTTTTATTTAAAAAAATAACTACGATGCTTACATTTTATGTTTTGCTGTAAACATCAAAGTTATTTTCTTTAAATCCATCCCCACCCAGTTGTACAAAATTTAATAGAGTTTTTATTGAAATTGATCTTGTGTAAAAGGATGTTGAGAACATATTTATGTTTAATCGTTTCTAAACAGTTAAGTTCGTACACAAAGATTTTTTCTTACTTAAAAATAACCATAAAATTGTTATTCAGCTATTTTTTTATGAAGAAAAAAGAGAGCTTTAAATCATGCTCATAACATTTATTTTAAATACAAGGTTACATTAGGCGCTATGGTGAATATTTACTCAAGAATTTTTATATCTTCGACTCACGTTTTTAAATGGATATAAAAGTGGATAAGCATAATGAGAGAAAGGTAAAAAACAATAGATTAACAATTGATAGTTGTTCATTTATTTCAACGAAATATACAATTCATAATTAATATGAACTTTTAGTTCAAAGCAACAAAAAATTCAATCGCGAATATAGCAATTAATAAATAAATGCTCTTTTTTAACCAATTTTGCCAAACGAGATTTTTATTGAATTTAAATTTTACCATTCAAATGTTTATTCAAAGAAAATTTATCTACGTGATGTGATTTCTACTGTAGTAAGTATATACTCGTATAAATCGTATTGGTACATGAAATGTCTATATCATTACAAAAAAAAGTATCCATTATCACTAATTACGGAAATGCACAATGTTTACGATTCAGATTTAAAAACAGGGAGAATATTATTTTTTCATGTTAAAAAACGTTTATGCTTAGTCCACAAAATGCTTTTACTAAGCCCACGAAATATGCTTACCTTTGCCCATTAAAGTCGAAAAATAAAATGAAATACACAACCAAAAATAAGTACGAAAAAGGTGTACGTTGAGATTATTTCATACAATGGATATTTATCGCATTGTTCTATTATGCTGCGTATCAGCTTCGATCGTTAACAAGTAGCTTTTTATCAAGTGGACAAGGGTTGCTTACAATTATGCGCTCCTAGCGGTTCTCGTTTCGTCGACAGCTATTCACCTTAATCGAATCCAACAGCGAACTTTTAAGGGATTGATTTGCGTTTGAGGACCCCGATCTGAGGAGGCGATCAATATGTACGCTTTGTCTACAATATAATTCGTATTTATATTTTTTTTATCTACAACATTTAGGTCCAATTTTAGTGTATCTTTGTCCATTTACTGTATAAATTGGCTCTCTTAAAGTTAGATTTTTTTATTAAAAAAAAAAATAATGACGTGAAAGTAAAATTTAAGCAATAATTATGTATTACTAATTCGGAAGATATATTTGACAGATTCCCACTACAGGGCAAGCGTTGACAGCGAACATTTAATGTACACTGTGGATCATGCGTAGGTATACGCGGCTGTTGCAAGCACAACGCTACTTGTTCACTGTGGATACAATTTACTTTTAACAATATTCATATTTTTATAATATTCTGACTTTTAAAAATAATAAAAAATATTTCTTTAATTTATTAATTATTTTAATAAGGCGAAATAATTGACACGAATTATTTTATTTTTTTATGAAAATAGAGAGTTAGTAGACCCTAAAATCAGTGTTTGATTTCAATACTTAAAATAAGTTTTTAAAAAAATCCGGTACGAGAATTGGGAAAAAATAAAATGTAATCGACAACACACGATTTGGGATACCAACAACAAATTTTAATGTTACGAGTTTTACTTCAAGCTGTTTCTACTTAATGATCTTGTAAATGTTCAAAGTTTTTCTTCACATTTCTGTTGCTTAGCATTTTTATTGATAAAATTTCAATGATTGGATCTAATGGTATTTTTAAATGACGTAAAATTAATTAAAATCTCGGCAACAAAACTGTGTGTATAACATAATTTTTAAAAAAAAACTATACTCTTCAGAGAAGCTACTTTTTCAGTAACCAGATTGTATGATCACAAAATTGTTTATTCAATGTATATAATCTGTGTAACACATTTTCCCTCATCGTAAATTCTGTTTTCTTAACCGAAAATCCTTTGGTAAAATAGCTGCATCGAAATGTAGATTTATTTAGTAACCAAATTTGGCATACCTCCTTACCAAACTTAACATAATAAACTGTATCGTATTATGTAAATTTACTCTACAGGGTGTTTTGTTTATATTCGCCGAACGATTCAGAAAATAACGTTTATTTAATTATTTCCACTTTCTAAAACATTTAATATATTTATAAATTATTTTTCAAACATTTTTTTTACGACAGAATTGATTTTTCTTTACTTTTGTAATAGAACGTTTATTGTTTTCTTGAAAATAGTCACTTTCTGGATTTTTTTTTAAATTTCGCCTCAGAAAATAATTACAGGCAAATCACCAACTATGCTGAAAAGTCAAAGTATGTTGATCGTAAATTTTCTTCTTCTTTTATATACCCTGCATTGCTTTGGATAGTTCAAATCTTTATGTCACTTCTTTGAGATTTATCCAACCATTTTCTCTAACGGCATCTTCCACATTCGTGACAATTTTATATGCAGTCGTGTTATATTACCTATCAAACAGCCCGTTTTCTTTTAGTTTCTGTCTGTCTACCTTGCTTTAATAATCGGTTCCACTTTTACAATAGTATTTTATGAGGGGAAATATCTGAATATATTGCTGACGTTTTACTTCAAATGATCCATTTATTTTATTTTGTAATATTAAGATTCCATTCAAAATGACTTAACTGAACGTACATATTATCATCCATTTTTTTTAAATTGTAGTGGACAAGGTTACTTATTTTAGAAATTTTTTGTCTAATGAACAAAATTGTGATAAATTTTCTGATTAAACTTTAATAAGAAAAAAGCACGAAAAACATATATTTTTTATTGTTTTATTATTTTTGTCACATTCTCCAAATTTTTGTTGTTGTTATATTCATAAATATCACATAAACATAAATACTAGTTATTTATTCGGAAATAATTAAAAATTTAATTATATTCATTGAAAGTTTCGTTTTCTCTCGTCATTTGCTAACTTCAACGTTAAATTAATTTTCCGACATTTCAGTCAGAATATAATAATGTTGAGAACGCCAATTCCCTTTGTATTAATGTCAGTATTTAATGTTAAACTATGCTATGTTATGATGAAAATGCTTCAAAACTATCTTTAAAAGATTGAACAAAATGAAAAGGGCACATTTCCATTGAAACGTTTACTGGTAATAATAATTATGAAAATTAGAGGCCAATTTGAATTGTTTCTCGTAAGAATCTCTCAGAATTCTCTCCATCGCGTATTTATTTTTTTAAACACTATATTTATGGTCAACTGTGGAAAACGCGATGTAATAAAATTATAAATAAAACATTATCTCGTCTCATGACTATATTTCTCATAGGGCTCGACCACAGACTACTAAATAATGTACAGATCGCCGACTCCTCCAAAAACGCCAGACTGGAAGTGACGTCACTTGCGGCTGGGAGTAAACATTTAGTCACAAAATATAAAAATCGGTGGTTGAAAGTTAATAAAAAATAATATAATCAAATCAACTGCCAAAAAAAAATATTTTATTATTTTTATTACCTTCATTTTCACGCATTGGTGTATAGGGCACCCCGTAAAACTTATGCAATGTTAAGTTGATAATTTATAATAGGGAGGCAATGTGATAAATCCTCACTTCAGATCCCAGTCCAGTATAATATTAAATAAAAATTAATAATATTATGATGAAAAACACTTATGTTTATTTTATCCCTCCCTTATCGAACCCAGGACAACTACTCATAATTGACAAAAAACCACTCAAAAATTTAAGTATTGTGGTTGTCAATCATGGGTAGAACGGTGAATGATGCATCTGTGTAATGTGATCACTTAACCAAATTATGACAGGTCATAAGTCCTGTAAATATTTAGACTTACATATTCTTCATCTTTGTTAAGATGTCAGAAAAATATATCCTAAGTGGAGAAAACCTAGATTTGGAAGCAAGTATTTGTTTACAAATCTAGGTTTATATTGTTTGCTTCCAAATCAATTCTCCGATTTTTGACCTAGAAAGGGTACAAACCCTCTTTTAAACGTGTTTTCCTATTTTTTTTTTTATTTAAATCTGTAAATGTCACGTTTGTGACGAGAATTTAATTAACCCCCTGGCACGACACAGCCACCACCTTTGTGACGCCTCTAGAGCAATGGATAAAAGTATTATGAATCGAACAGTAAAGCGATCTTTTAGCTGCGCCAATGGGGACGGTTAATATGTTCCAATCAAATTCACATCATGGTTCGTTAATGACTACCCTTATAATAAAACCCTGTCTAATTTTATAGAGCTTCCCCAGGCATTTTAATTTTTTTATGGGCAGCCTCATATACCCACATGGTTTAACGTTTTAAAGATTAGTTTTTATTAGACACATGAATTTCGCGTAACAAAATCGTTATATTATTATAATTTATTTTTAAAAATCGTACCAATTTGTAAAAAATATATTACATAGTTTAAACAAACAGAATTACTTATATTGTTTAAACAAAAATTTTGCTTTCTACAAAATTCTTTAATTTAAATTTAAAAGGGTCTGAAAATGTATGATGAGATGCCTAAATGTAAAGAATAAAAAGATTCTGAATGAATTTAAAAATATTTTTTGGTTTACTGTAAGAAGATGTAAATATATAATACATATGATGTAAATTAAGTGTTAATAATAATAGTTTGTATTAAATGTTACTATAATATAAGCGTACTTAAGAAATAAAATAAACATATGGTAAGGATAGTTGATTTTTATCATTTAACGTAGTTGGAATACCTACTAAACACATTAAGTAAACGGAATATAAAGTTAAAACAGTGTATCATTACAAAAGTATAAGAAAAATTAAACTTTCGAGGTTTTACAAACACCTTATAATATGGCGTACCAATACAAGGAGATGTATTTTATGTTGAATACTTCATCAAAAATAATAAAAAAATAAAGGGTTTATGTAGTTTTAATTATTTTGAAATAATTTAAACAAAATAAAATAATTAAATCTAATATTTTCGATTCATTGGTTATTGTTGTAATGTCAGTAATACCTTCATATTTCATATGTACAACTGGATGCATACGTTGAACCAATCTAAATTTAAACAATATTTCCAGGATTTTGAACCAATAATATACTAACCCAATGGTGCATAGGACACCGAATGGTGCATAGCGATGCAGTGTTATCTTGATCGTTAATTGCATGAAGGCAACGTGATCATTCCTGAGCTTCTTGTACTTTCTAGAGGTGGATTTTTATTATTCAATTCTTTTATTAAAATTCTTTTTTTTGAAAAAAAAATAGATTCTTTGAAACATATTGCCTTAATTTCAAATTATTCATTAACGAGAGTTACTGTTATTACAAACCCAGGCACATTATGTATTCCGTAGGCATGAAAACGTTCACTAGAAACTTTACATAAATATTTTCCCACAAGCATGTTCATTACACGTCAATAACATGGCAATAACAAACATGTTCAAAACACGTCAGTATCATCATATTCCGGTTTATATTAACTCCTTCTTCATACTAATACAATCGTAATTCACAATTTAGATTTGTTTTCTTTAATCTAAGTTTTACTTCATAAATACCACTATTTCTTTTTTTGTCCGCCTTCGTCGTGTAATGCTCGAATTTGAGGTTTGAATTTCAGAGGGGAGGTCAAATAAATAAAAGTAATTTTTCACTCCAATATTTATTCGATATAACCCTGGACTGGTGCCTGAAACGGAGGGCTGATCACCTTTCCTTCATGTGTTAACGGTCAATATAACACTACGTTTATATCATGCAGTGCCCTATGCACCATCGGTTGAGATTGAGGGTTGTATGTATGTATGTTGTACATTGTATATTTGTATCAGTATGTTGTACTCAGTATGTTGCACAACAAAAAAAATAGGTTTTCGGATAGAATGTGGATTAAATAATACTTCTTTCATGGGATATTACTCGTGAACTAAGAAGAAAAGATAGAATGTGGTTTAGTGCCGAAGATAAAAACAAATCGCTAAACCTTTTTTATTACAGTCTTAAAACGCTTACACTTTTTAAACAAAGATTTTCATGGCCATGTTTTTTCCCGAATCCGTTTGTCCATTATGTCCCTTCGTATTATCTGTAAAATCTTTCATTAAAAGATTTAAGGTTTCACGGAATACAACTGAAAAAATAAATGTACATAATCTTTTTCTCTCTGAAACAAAACCCCTTTACTTTCTTTAATTTTAATTGTTAAAGTAATATAATTTCTCGTTTAACAAAATTTTCCATTAACTTTTTTCTCCCCCATCATTTTTATGAATAAGATTTTCAAATGTTTCAAGCATTATTGGTTATTGTAAATAAATAATGACTTTAGATTGATTCTCCGAAAAGATTTTAAATTTTTTATTCAGTTTTTATCCAAATATTGAAACGGATAGGTATTGTATCCCATTAATGGGTGTAATTCAATCTATATACATAAAAATTGAGAATGTGTTTATTCAAAATCTTAAATTTCTTAAGTTATTCACCGATTGCTTTGAAATTTTAACCCAGAGTTGCAATCAAGTATCAGTGTTATATGTGATAGGTGTTTTTGTCTTTGAAAAGTCAAAACGTGGTTTGTTTATTTGACAACAATGGACTTAAAAGCAACCGTAATAATAAACATTGCTTATAGCGGACAGCGCGCTTCATAAAAGCATTGTGAAATTTAACGTCTTTTTTTTCCTTTGACCAGTTGGAGCCACAGCTCGCGTGTATACTGTTGTGGTTGAAAATAATACTAGGTTTAATTAACTAACTAAAAATAAAGTTTTTTTTTTTTTTTTTAAAGTTTGACTTTTGATCTGATAGCCTTTGACAAATATAAGCATATCTTAAAATCATCTTTGCTTTATCAAAACTAAGTTTAAATTAGTTGAAAATTATTTTTCGAATGATTTATTTTTTTAAATATATCATACAAAAACATTTAAAAACTAAATACCAAAAAGTTAGTTCTTGAAATATATTTTAATATTTCTTTGGCATCTAAAATCAAGAAAACTTCCAAGACAGGAAGAATAATTCCAGATAAGAATATTCCTTTCCAGAATTTCTTCGTACTATTTAATAACCTGTCAATTTATATTAAAAATGTGAAGTTTTATTTATAACGAAAAATTGATCTGAACTAGTAAGTCTTGTATTTCAGGTACATTTATATTTATTGAAAAACATCATTTGTATTTATTTTCATCTTACTCTGGAATAGATTCCGGGACCTCATACATCAAGCCCACTAACTACTCCACTTCAAAGGCGGATATTATGTATAAGCAGGGCTTTTTTTCATGTAACTCGGTGGAATGGCGTTCTGGTACCTTTTTTCACAGATATAAATATAAAGTAAATTTTAATTAAAGTCGATTAGACAAAACAATGTTTTCGCTTATGTAATTATAATTTTTATTTTTATAATTCATCAAAATGATATAATATGGTAATGTCATGAATATTTCAATAAACATTTGTTAGTAAAAAGCTTGACACGAAGTAAGTTCTGGGACCTTTTTTATTTAAAAAAAAGCCCTGTGTTAAAGCAAATATAAACGTTAAGGTTGTTAATAATAAAAATTTAAGCTAAATCTCCCTGAAATACAAGTTTGTGGCACTGGTGTACTCGCATCCTTAAGCCACAGATATTCGTGTTCAACCCTAAAATGCACACTGATCTGCATAGCAGATGCACTACATTATAACATTTTTTAAAATTACCAAAACTTACTCACTTTTCATAATACGAATCAACCATTTGCATATTTACAACAACATTATTGTGACCGATTTGATAGTTGACTTTGAATTTTTTTCTGCACTTTTTCTTGTATAAAGTTTAACATTCCGCCCATGTATTTATACCACTCGACTTTCGTATCACATTCACGCGCGAGCTTTAAATGATACTTTGTGAGATCTCGTGAAGTTATATAGCAATATTCATATAATTTGTATGCGATATTCTTTCCGAGTACGCCTGGAGTATTATTTGAATTTCTTATTTTAATCTTCCTTATTTTAATATTTTTTTAATAAATATATTTTCTAGTTCATTTTTCTTATTTTAGAAAAACTCTTGTACTAAAGAAATATCTATGATAACAATCCATTGAATTTTACTCTAGTAATTTTGTTTTTACAAAAATTTGAACATCATATATTGTAAAAAATGATTAATGTAATTGGGACCAGAAGAACCTACCTATGATGTAATTTACTTAAATTAGTCGTACTGATTACTGTTGAAGATCAATGGACCAACAAACATTATAATGAGTCTCGATTCACATTTTGGCTCACTTTGCAGCCTAATGCCTTTCGTCGGATTAAATTATATATGAAACATGAAACCTACGAAATGATCTATCTAGTTTTCTACCTATATTAAACGTACTACATTATGATAAAGAATAATTGAGTGTAAACCGAAGACAATATTTTCTGATGATTGCCAAGCTTTTCTCAAAATATGCAAGTCTGAATTGTAAGATGTTATGGAGTAGAAAGTTTTATGAAATGAATTTATTTATATAAAAAAAAATCATGCTTTACACAATTATATAAAGAGTATCTACCTAAAATTTGATTACGGATGTTAAAACGCATATTTGTAAAGTCGTAATTCGTTTTTAAATCATTCAACCCTGCGAGTCTGATGGACAACACTGGTGCCAACAAAAGCCAATTAAATTAATGCAGATATACCATGTTGTCTACGAAATCACAAAGGCATTTAATTTTCAGTTTCAACCACTGCAAATTCGTTTTCACATATTATTTTTATAAACTCAACTTTATTTTAAAAAACGCATTTCGTTAGAACATGTTAGTCATATAAATTAATAATAATATATAGTCTATAATGAAAAATAAACATTTTAATGTTTTATATCGTATGTATTTTGCAAAAATGTCTTTAATCTATGATGTCATTATTACAATGATTTCAAATGTAAAATTTGTATGTTATTGTTTATACAAAATAATAAGTCTGAATAAACTAACCAGTAATATTATTTTTTTCGATTAACTATGAAAACATAAATAATAAAATAAAAGGTGTCTTTTACACTTAAGTTTTTTCGACAAATCTATGTGTTCTTACGATATTATTATATTATGATATAATAACAAAAACAGAAAATCACGGAAAAACTAATGGTATTTTCATCACAAAAATAATATTGTTGTGATGAAAATATGTGGGTTGATAGTTATAAAAAAAATATTACCTTTGATCACAAAGGAAAGGGATTGAACGCATGTCGGGTAAAGACCGTTTATATTTAAACTCTGGTAAATTCGAGTAAGAAGAATGTAATAGAAAAATCTGAATCCTTTATCACTCAAGAATTGTCGTCTATGTAATATGTCAACAAGGCATTTTCCATCCTACAATAGGCTACTGCATATCAACTCCTCGATTTTATTTGCTAATACTATTAACCCATATTTCTAACCAACTTCGCCTGAGTTGACAGAATAATCGGCTTTATTCATACTTACATCATACTTACTCAACTACATATTGTAGGAAAACTAAGTTACGATATTTTTTGTCGACAACTTATTTCAAAGCTCTTGATTGTTTTTTTTTAATCCAACAATTAATATTGAATTTATGTTTTAATAAAACAAAACACATTTTCATTTTAAAATGTATTTATAGTTTAAGAAATATATTGCATATGACGAGAATAGCTCAATGTTTATGAAACAAGCTTATAACTAAGAAAACAAACCTTCTTTTTTTAATTTTCTCTCCATGTTAGCAATCTGTACTGGATAATATTTACACTGTGATAATATTGGTGGAAGCGGAAAATATTGGCATTTTTATAACAAACCAAAATGCTTCTTGAATAAAATTATCTATTTATCAAAAATTGCATATGAACAATAACTTAACTGAATTGATTAAATTATTAGTTAAAAACAATTTAAACATTTAAAAAAATATATGAATAGTGTTTATCCAACATTAACACCACAACAATACATAGTTTATCAGAAATCAAAAAAATAAAACAGTTTTTTTTATATATTTTATGACGCATCTAGAAACATATTTTACACATCGCCATGATGAACGATAATGCAGCTTCAATGTTTGCTATTAAAGGTAATCAATATACAGCAGCATAATAACCTAAAAACCAAAGTTAAAATCTAATTACTATGACATGAAAACAACATTTCACTACGAAAAAAAATAGCCAAGAGAAAGAAGTACATTACGAGGTAAACAAGATATTTTTGACATAGGCTTCGTCAGGCGATATTCTGCATCCTTTTAGTATTCCAAGTAGTCAGAAATGATATATAAAAACTACATCTTTCTTACCAATTTTCTCTATGACAGAAGAACCACAACCTGAGGACGAGGAGAGCTGACCCCAGCAGCCTACAAAGACGATAAGTAGGGGTGTAGCTAGGAAGAAGAACCAAACCTAATAGTGGCTATTGCTTGATTAAAAAATCACAACATTTTGAGTGCGTCCAAATACTTGTTCACAAAATCTGGATTATCTCCAATCACAAGAGTTATTTTCATTTTATTTTTTTTTGACATCTCATCAAAGATGAAGTAGAATATTGGAAATCTGGGCATTTATGGGGCTGACGACCGTCATAGGCTGGTTTAAGTGATCACTCTACACACGTGTAACATTCACCAATTCTACCCATTATTGACAACCACATTACTCAAATTCTTGGAAGTTCAATATTTGTGAACCAATTTTGAAACATTATTCTTGAATCACTAGAACTTCACTAGAGACATCTATTGGTGAGATGAAAAGAAGCTTTTTATTGAGCAGAAACTCTTTTATTAGTATGTGAGGTCCGAATCCTGGATTATAATCACACACATGAAAACCCCAAAAATAAAAAAATATATAAAAAAATCACAAAAATCACATCGGAAATAGAAGATCAAATACTTTTATTGAAAATTAAAATAAAATAACGTTTTTTCTTATATTTTAAGGTAATTATATTTTTTGCTAAATGCTGATCACAATCTTACTTATTTTAGTATTCAGTTAAATAGGATAATAGGAATAGAAGGGTTAAGCTCACGTACATAGATAAAAAGATCCTATTTGTATAGTTCAAGTGACGATAGAGGCAGAATTGTGGTTTGGTAATGTTAATCCCAACAGCCAATCTCTCTCGACAATTCTGTTTTCCAATTGAATTGAACCTTATTCAAACACGGTCTGATACCGTATTCAAATATAAGAAAATAATTGCTTTTTTGCTGGAGTTCAAAGCATGCTATTTTCTTTGTACCATATTCTTCAGTATTTAAAAAAAATATTTTGCATTTTTGTATGTTTTAAAAATATTCTTAATATTAAGAGATTTTCTATATTGTACAAATATGAGAGTCAAATTTAGTTTATTACGAGAACGCAATATAGATGTCTGGACATTTAAAGGGCATACGATAGCAAAAATAAAGTTATGGTGTCGCCAACTTTTTCTTAACTTTGTGAAGTATTAAATATATATATATATATATATATATATATATATATATATATATATATATATATATATATATATATATATATATATATATATATATATATATATATATATATATATATATATATATATATATATATATATATATATATATATATATATATATATATATATATATATATATATATATGTAATAAAATACCTAGGTACCTACCTATATATTTTATTAAGTACTTACAAATAGTACCTACATAAAACAGTTCTACCACCAGATGTCGCATGCGTCGCACTGAATTAAACAAAAGACGTCAGATAGAAAAAATAGAATATTCTGAACTGTCAGAATCAGATAGACAGATAGAAAAATATTATAAAGATAAATTAAGAATAAACTTGAATTATAAACTTTAATTACAAAGCAACACATTGTTTATTTTATTATTATACACCCACTTTACACATTATTTACACCCAATTTACAAAGAAAAATATTACCACGTTATATACATATATATATATATATATATATATATATATATATATATATATATATATATATATATATATATATATATATATATATATATATGTATATATATATATATATATACATATATATATATATATTTATATATATATATATATATATATATATATATATATATATATATATATATATATATATATATATATAAATATATAAATATATACATATATATATATATAAATATATATATATATATATATATATATATATATATATATATATTATATATATATATATATATATATATATATATATATATATATATATATATATATATATATATATATATATATATATATATATATATATATATATATATATATATCTATATATATATATATATATATATATATATTTATATATTTATATGTATATTTATATATTATATATATATATATATATATATATATATACATATATATATATATATATATATATATATATATATATATATATATATATATATATATATATATATATATATCTGTATATATATATATATATATATATATATATATATACATTTATATATATATATATATATATACATATATATATATATATATATATATATATATATATATATATATTTCTATTTTAATACATATATCATTTTAATGTTTTGAATATATTCTATTATCGATCTCCCAAAATAGTTTTAAATGTTTATGCTTTTACCATACGCGTATGTCAGAATTTATGTACAAAGATTTGAACGTACTTAATTCGTTGTTCATTTTCTACTCCCTATCTAAGTTTGTGAAAACTTTGTGATTCATTCATTCTTTAAATGTTGGTATTTTCCTTCAACGACATATTTAAAAAAAAATAAAAAACTGATGTCGAATCTTCAATGTTTGATAGTAATGATGTGAGTCTTTTAGCACTGTGAAATGGCGAGAAGTAAAATAAAATAGGTATTCAATAATTTTATAGATGGTATCATTTTCACATCTAACGGCAAATTGCTGAAAACCTCAAGTGATCAGGGGAGTATTTTATCATTGAAATTCAGGGTCTTATAATACACTTTTACGCAAAGATAAGAAAAATAAATTACTAACAAAAAAGTTTGTAGGTTGTAAAGTTTGATGTGTCCCGGATTTAGATAATACTCAACGAAAGTGGTGATTAATAAATAATCAACAATCACAACTTCTTCTTTTGAAACTTAGTATTAAAACAAAGAAAGGAAACAATCACAAAAAGTGGGAAAGACAGGTGTTTCTAAAATTTACCATTAAATTACTTTTTTTGAGAAAAAGATATTTATTTATTTTTGTATCTATCATTATTTACATATTTATAAATCACAATTATAATAAAGTACACCAACTGGGTTTTCAGGTGAAGGTACATTAAAAATTCTTTTTTCTAACCCTATAGTGCATAGGGTTAGAAAAAAGGGTTATATTATATGCAGGGTTATATTAAATAAATATTAGAGAGTAAACTCACTAACATTTATTTATATCCCCTCCTAGGTATTGAACCCGGGACCTCCAGCACAGTAGCTTAACACTCTATGCATTACGCCACGGAGGCGGACATTTAAAAATACAAATTGATAATATGAACAGAAAATTATTTATGATACGCAATCAAACACAACATGGCTGAATGATGCTATCTATTTTTAAATTACCCACCTTCATCGTCCTTTTACAAATGGCTTTTTTCAACTTGTTATATGACTTTATGGATAATGAAATAGGTTATACAACTTTATTGCATAATAATCAAAGGTCTTATAATACACTTTTACGCAAAGATAAGAAAAATAAATTACTAACAAAAAAGTTTGTAGGTTGTAAAGTTTGATGTGTCCCGGATTTAGATAATACTCAACGAAAGTGGTGATTAATAAATAATCAACAATCACAACTTCTTCTTTTGAAACTTAGTATTAAAACAAAGAAAGGAAACAATCACAAAAAGTGGGAAAGACAGGTGTTTCTAAAATTTACCATTAAATTACTTTTTTTGAGAAAAAGATATTTATTTATTTTTGTATCTATCATTATTTACATATTTATAAATCACAATTATAATAAAGTACACCAACTGGGTTTTCAGGTGAAGGTACATTAAAAATTCTTTTTTCTAACCCTATAGTGCATAGGGTTAGAAAAAAGGGTTATATTATATGCAGGGTTATATTAAATAAATATTAGAGAGTAAACTCACTAACATTTATTTATATCCCCTCCTAGGTATTGAACCCGGGACCTCCAGCACAGTAGCTTAACACTCTATGCATTACGCCACGGAGGCGGACATTTAAAAATACAAATTGATAATATGAACAGAAAATTATTTATGATACGCAATCAAACACAACATGGCTGAATGATGCTATCTATTTTTAAATTACCCACCTTCATCGTCCTTTTACAAATGGCTTTTTTCAACTTGTTATATGACTTTATGGATAATGAAATAGGTTATACAACTTTATTGCATAATAATCAAAGTTTCTTAAACGTAATGAATTATGAATTAGGTTTTGATTGATATGTTTCTGTATTTTTGATCATGTAGTTCTATGAACATTACCGTAAAGTTTGTTAATTATGATTTGTGTGTTTTTCTGGGAGGTGCTTTCTTGTATATAATAGAGTTTTTCTGAAATACGTTTGTGTAAGGAATTTGTTAGTATATAGTTATTTGACTGCCATAAGTTTAAGCCGACAAGCCCAAGAAAAGTATATTTTAAATAATAGATAGCAAAAAGCATACACATACATAACATTGTCTCACATATTTTACAAACAAAGATTACAAATAGCTTCCAGTCGAAAAACATGGTCTTTAAAAATAAATAATCTCTTTTTTCCTTGACCCTTATCTGCATTCAGATATTTTTATGGCACCGTATTGTTGTGATCGTAGTAATTAGCTTTATTATGAATCATATGTATGTAAGGTAATCAATCCTGCACGTCAGATTATTTGATTTAGGAAAGAAATGACGGGATACACATGGCCTAAATAGAAAGACTCCAGGGTAAAATACATTACGAATAAGAAAGGAAACAGAGAAGGAAAATTATGTAGGAAAATAGAAAAGACAACAATAAGTAGGGCACTAAGAGTTGCATACCTTTACCCAAAGTAGCTTGTGTAACTTATTCTACTTAGTATGAGTCTTTTGACGTACAATCAAACAAGTAAGTCAGCAAATTAAAAACAGAATTCTTTTTTTTTCTAAACTTCTTCATTTTAAATATGTTTACATATTTAAAATAATGTTATTAAACTCCACTCGAACTAGGTTTGAGTAGATTTTTGTAGATGAGTTGATGAGTTGTACATTTCACTAGAATATTTCTTAAGAATAAGTCGTTTACGTAATGACATGTAATATTGTCGATTGATTAATGGTTATGGTTTCATCCGAAGGGTATCATAATCCAAATCGTTTTTTGAGACCATGCAACGAATCTAAAACAATCAGTCCTTTGATCGATTCAATCAATTTCGGTAATAGAAAATAAATTCCTTGTAAGAACGGTCCACAAAATTTCAGAAACCCCGTCTTAAGACCCTCTTCATAAACCTGGGGCGAATAATACTTAGAGCTTTTCACTTTATTCTTGTCGAAATACTTGCAGCGTCTACATTTTAATACATGCTATTAATGTTTGTAGGCATACCATAAAACCCCTCCGTTTAAGGTTCATAGATGTATTTTGCTTATAAAATAATTTTCGGGAGAGAAACAAAATTATTTTATAACATCGCGGGTGTTGGACCGTTTTGCTCTGTACTAACTTGATAGACTTAGTGCGTTTTAGGTTGTGTACGGTTGAAATATTCACAATTTTAATCATCAGGCTTTACAAAGTAATTTATGTTACATCCTGGTAAGATAATGGAAAACAGGGTTAAAATGAGGCAGCTACATTCATTTGCGCATTTAATGAACAGTTTAAAACACGAGTATTTTCTTCAGAATTGTATTTGACAATAAGAAAACTTGGTTATCCTGTGTTTCTTTGATTTATTTTTTTCTTTATTTCACTTTGTTTTCTTTATTTTTAATCCATATTATTTTACTAAGCACATTTGTTATTTTTCTTTATAAATGTTGTTGTACATATTATATTTTGTTGTTACAATTACTTTTTATTACTATACAATACGTTTTTTAACAGTGCTGTTTAGGACTAGCAGTATTTTTTAAAGCAAATACGATTAATTTTAAAATGGGTAAATTATCATTTAAATATTTATATATTTAGAAATCAAAGTCAACATCATCATGTCAATATTCTCTCACTAGGTGACTGCCAAATAAATATAAAAAAAAACAAATATAATAAACTTCTTTACTGTTGTATATCGTGACCAAATACGCCCTTATCATGTAACCATTTAATTTTATATCTTTTTGAAAAAATATTAAGATAATAAAGAAGTCCTAAAGCTTTTATCGATGCAAAATTTTAAGAACATGAATGTATTATATTGACAACAAGATACAATAAAATATCAGATTTTTTCCGCATGCTTCAAAAAATATTTTTGGCGTCTCATGTATAATTTGTTCATTTCACTAATTCAGCGTTAAGTTGATAAAGCACATGTTTAATGGATTTTTTTTCAGGTCACGATTGAAGGAGGGGCAACCAAATACATCCCCGTAGTATCCACGTGGAGAGCACGCGGAGGTGGCCAAAACGACACGCACTTCAGCCACCTCTCGCAGAACGTGCTACGCGCGCGTCGAGGTGTCATCCGCATGCTGATCGTGGTCGTGTTGACCTTCGCAGTCTGCAACCTCCCGTTCCACGCGCGCAAGATGTGGCAGTACTGGTCGCCCAGCTACCAGGGCGGCAGCGACTTCAGCACCTTATTCACCCCCTTGACATTCCTCGTCACCTACTTTAACTCCGGCATCAACCCCTTCCTCTACGCTTTCCTTTCGAGGAACTTCCGCAAAGGAATGAAAGAGTTGCTATTCTGCTCCTGCAAGGGCAAGCAGAAGAAAAATGATGTGCTCCTGTATAACCCGCAGTCCAATCAACAGATTTCAGTTATGCGACGCAGTTCTACGAGGTCGACGAGAGCGCCGTACAGTTCCGTTACATTAGCAACCAATGGCGGAGACACTTGAAAGTTACCCAGGCTACAAAACTTAGCGCACACATTCGAATTGGAAGATGAATGAACGAATCAAATTTGCAAGGAAGCAACCTGTCATCTCCTTAAAAATTTTATGTAAAAATTGTATAGCAAAATGAAATGAGAATTTTATTTTGGATATCAATGGTGTTTCAAACATATTATCAATTGCCTATATATTTGAGTCATTTTACTCGTTTAAAATTAATATTTTTAATAAGTGTATGCTGAAACAAAAATGTGTATCAAAAATAAGAGTCATACATAAAATACACAAACTATCCAACCCTTATCTAGAGGAGAGCCAAGAAATACTTAAATCAGAAATTCGACCACTTTAAAAATCTACAAAATCGGGGGTCTTATAAGCTTAATTTAATAATGCATAGGATCCTATAAGCGTTAGACGAATGTAATGATCTATTACCTCTGCCTACCCCTGAAGAGAAAAGGCATGTTGTTAGTCGTAAGAAATTCAAAAAATTAAATATTGTAATAAAAATATTTTTAACACTATTTTACTATCAAGTTTTATGATAGAAATGCTTCAATTTCATTATTTAATTAAAACATAAGATGATCGGTATCTCATTTCAAACTTGGTATTTTGAATCAAAATGTTGAGATACTAAATGCTTGTTAATAAATACAGCACACTTATCACATTAAAGCCTTAAAAGGCTTTCAAGTGCCAAAGCTTATTTTTGTAATAGGTAATAAATTAAGATAAAAATAAACATGTTAACATTATTTAAAGCATTAAATTTAATTTAATTTAAAAATTCCTGGATGTAAACCATTTTTTTTACACACACTTATTTTTGAACAAATAATTTATTTTTCCTTGTTTAAAAAGATGTGTAAATAGGTTATTATTAGTAGGATTGTGGTCTCGTGGTAAGGTAATAAAATCGTTATTTTTGTATTTTAGAACTATTTGAACAAATCATTTTCTGTACTGCTTACATTCTTATTTACTTACTATATATTATTAACATTAGATAAATAAGTAAAAGCTTAATTTTAAATTGAAATATAACGTTTTATATTATTGGTAGAATTTATTTATTTATTTGGGAGCTACAAAAATTTTGAAAAATAAAACATAAAAAAATATATTAAAACATAAATATATTTTTATTGTCTTGTTTACCTCATCTACGTGAAATCTCTAAAAAAATTGAGGAAAAAGTATTCCACTAACTCTATCTTTTTTTATTCTACAGAACTGAAAAATATAATTTTTTCGAAAAACGTTTTTTGTGAGTTTTGTAAAATTGAAATCAATACCTTTCTATTTCCAAATCATCACATTTTAATCGAAAACGAGTTAAGTATGCAGATTATTCAATTTTAATTGAACGCATAAGTATTTGAAATATCTTTTATATTCTGATGTTTCGCTGGTCAACTCATATAAGGTGCTAAGTCACCTTTTTTTTAAATTACTTTATTGAGATGAATGGTCAAAATAAGTCTTTTTTACCCCTTTTATCAGCAACCATTTTTATTTTTTGTCTTAAATCCTCTGTATAAATTCGGAAACTAAGTCTCTTTTTTGTTTTCTCATTAAAATAAGACATTTGAAATAGTTCAGTATCAGTTTGAATATAAATGTGCTTAATAACTTTCACTTCACGTTTTTCAAGAAGTCTTTCTAAAAAAATTCATTTCTCAAAAAATTAGGCAAAAAAAATTATAACGAAAGAGTTTTAATTTAAAAATACGAAATAACAATTAAAAATGTTGCCCAGTGATTAAAATTAAATTAAAATACCACACAGGTACTCATTTTGATTCAATTACTTTATTGGCAGGTATTACGATACCCGGACATCTGGACAATGAACACGTAGCCGACGGACATTTGGTCAAAAAGACAGTAAACCGAATGAACTGTTTTAATACCTACATTTATTTATATTTGAAAAAGGGGATTACTCAAAAACGCAAATATAAAATGAGAAAAATCCCATCTACTCTAATACTACTAATAATAACTCTACTCTTCCTAAGTTGGTTTTTCTATTACTTGTTTTTCTTCTTTTTTCTTCTGGCCTACATTCACACCCGATGATTAAACTAAAAATTCAAAAAAATTCAATGACCCAAATTACTGGCGTTGTCGGGATAGCCGGGATAAAAGAGAGAATATTTTTGGCGCTCCTGGATTATTCATTTATATTTTTACTGTAAAGTTTTTGAAATAATAAGTTATTATCGAGTTGTACAGTATTATATAAAATAATAAACGTGAACTTTTTCTATTGAAATTAAGAATATTTTAATTAATTACTTGATAAATTAAATAAATTAAGACTTGTTTGCAAAAACAATAAGTGGATTAATGCTTTTATACAAATATTATAATGTAAAATTAATGTTCGCAGTATTGTAATAAATACGCATTTCATAAAATCTATTGTATTATTTCTTGAATGTTTTTCGCAGATACTTTGTGGCACATTTTATAAGCCTTATAAAATAAAACATCTTCGCTTTAACCACTTTTTATTGGTACACTTTATCCAACCGATTTCGACACGAAACCTTGTCATCATCAAGATTTATGTACTTAATTCTAAAACATTGAAATACTCTCATAGTGAGGTTATGGTTAATTACCCTTCCCTTACGATACCAAAAACTTCCACACACTCCGTACACCATATGAAAATATGATTTAAAAACATGATTTAAAAAACTGTTCACAAGTTGTCATCTGGAGTTGACGTATTCGCTGCGCAATGCTCAATAAAAGCAACATTTAGGAGTTTTTCCCGTTTTTTAAATCATATTTACATATGGTGTACGGAGTGCCTGGAAGTTTTTGGTATCGTAAGGGAAAGGTAATTAACTATAACCTAACTTTGAGTATTTCACGGTTTTAGAATTTAGTACATAAACCCTGATGATGACAAAGGTTCTTGTCGATACCAGTTGGATAAAGTGTACTAATAAAAAGTGGTTAAAACGAAATCGTTTTATTTTATAAAGTCTATTGTATGTATTTTATTCAAAATGATTGTATAACCTAGTCGTATTTAAGAGCATAGAGTAATAAGTCAAACTATTTTCAATAAATGATTTTACTAACCTTATTTGGATTTTCATTACTTTCGCATGTTTTTTTAACTGCTTTAACCTGGCTAAAACGTATTGTAGATATTTATTAAAGAACCCATTTCAAATATAATGTTTGACGTTTATTGTTTACGATTTGTTCGAGAAATCCTAACAAGATTAACAAAGGGTAACTGAATCCGTGGTCAGGATAATACTGATCAACAATGGGATAACTTTACATTTACAAATGAAATGTATACGAAGAAATTTCATTAAAAGAAGTAAAGAATTTAATAAATGAAAAATAAAATGATGTTTCGAAAATAGGCCTAGCGTCTCACTGTTCATAAACCATTCTTATTTTTTTCTTTGTATAGTTTACAAACACTCATGGTATACGTAAAATAAAAATAGCACATTAAAAATGGCACTCAACGAGATTTTTATCTACCGATTTCAAGAGGTATCCGTTTCTTCGTTAGGACAATCACTATATCAGAATGCAAACAATACGAAACGTAAAAAAATGTTAAAAAGTGTCCATTTAATTTTAATTAACCACTGAGTGGGTTTTGTCGTCACTTCCAGTCTGTCAGTATTTTTTCAGTTTTCAGTCAGTTGTTTTACCGTATAATTGTATCGAATATTTCTCCCTAATCGGCTTACGATAACAAACAGTTGTTTTAAATGATTTTAAATCAAACTTTTGGGATGATTCCATTCTGCCTCGATTACAGTTAATCTGCTTTCCATTCCGATGTTGGTACTCGTGCAACGTGACTTTTATAAATGCACCCACTTGAAAATCTGTAAACGATCCTGGATTACCATTTTCCTCCTATTATTGAACGCACGTAACATGCAAATGTGTTTTACATTGATTGCACAGGTGTGTTGAAATCAGAATCGTGCTCCGTCATGTATAATTTTAGATTCCAGAAACACGGTGAATAGAAAAATATGTGATATATTTAGCAATTTGTCATTGACATTCGAAATTTTGTATACAATGATCCGAGCCCACAACGGATTGTCATTTTTTTTAAATGACATCTTAACAGTGTTAAAGATATTTTTAAATTTTGAAAAATAAAAGTTTGAAGTTTTTAGAATTGAAAATTTGTGGATAAAAATAATAAGGAATTCAATCACTCTACGGACTAATCATGCCAAAACATCAGAACAAGGATGTGTGAATTTAAAAAATCCTTAGAATGTATTGTATTTTAAAATATAGTCAGTCCAAAATATCCTATGAAAATCTAATTTATCGTTTATAATTATCAATATTAATATAAATATATATGTTTACACACTATTATATATATAACTATATAGAAAATATTTGGTATGATATAATACGACTATTACATATTAGAAAGCAAACATTTTAGGTGATCCGCGATTTACTTCCTCATCCTGACGTTTTGGCTATTATTAATGGAAAATTTGTACAATAATATTGTACGGAAATTGTGTTTTGTAAAAATGTGATTATTTATATTAAAATAAACCATTTAAAAAATACACTTTTATTTTAATAAAGATATGAATGACTCAAAATATTGTCGTGAATCTATACATGGTTCATGAGGTTATGGGATATTTTACTTTATTTCACAGTTGATCATTTCACTTTTATTAGGTATGTTCTTTTACACTTAAATCTTCATCGGTAGGACAAAAAAACAGAATCATTAATATCTACAATTTATATTATTTTGTTTGGTTTTTACTTATTTTAATCAATATTTATAATAACTGCCAATGGTTTTAAGTCTTGTTAACATTATCAATAATTGATTTAAAACAACATTTAATTTCCGTATTTGAGTCATAATTGTTGGACTGAATTTGTCGTGTTTAGTTTGGGTAAACAAACACATTTGTCACTCAAAGTCAAACAAATAAACACGTGTTTATGTTTGATTTATCTTAATTAAGTTCTTAAGTAATCACACTCATCAAACCCTAGCTTAAGTATCATTCCGCTCTGTGGCGGCTATCATCATTATCATAACATTGAAAAGGTAACACGTGAATTATTTGTGAGGTCTGTTCACTTTCAATTCTCAATTGTAAACACATTAATAATTTATTCATTTACAACCTCTGGTTAATATAAAATTTTGTGTTTATTTTGATTATTTATGACTAAAAATTACTTGCCTTGTACAGATTTATTTGCTAAATGTACACCATAAGCAATACATAGATATAAAAAATAACATTTTGTTTATCATTCATCGTTTACGCTTTACTTATTTCAAATTTTCATTTTTTTTAAATTTTATAAACAAAGACCAGTTTTATTAACATGTAAAATATATATACCCATTACTTTTCAGTAAAAAAATTACTGCTTGAAAAAAAAAGTAATTTGCCCATAAATCAAAAGCATATTACAAATCTTAGTCAATGATTTAATTGTTTTCCACTTACCTAAGTGCCTTTATTACTCCATTAAATCGTATTAATTTATTTGTTTCTATTATTCATTTAAAACGTAGATTATTCAAAGGGCGTACGTATAAGTAACTTTTTAAAAAGAAATCTAACATTATGTATAGGATGAGATTAGATGTAGGATAGAATGTAAGTAGTAGATCACAAGGGACTTTTTTTATGTAGGTATAATAAAATCACTTATAAACATATTTAGTTTATGGTTTTCTTTAAAAGCAAATTATGTTTACAACTTATATGTTTAATTAATTTGATATCGTATTCCGATCGATACGATCTTATATTTGGGATACAATAACGAAAAATCCATTCCCCATTAAAAGGGCCACTATGCGTTGGGGAGAGTTCAACCCCCAAGGATGCTAAACCCCACGAGATTTCTGAACAGGAGTAATTTAAACAAACAGCTCGATGGTGACTGACAGGGTGTTTACATGTAGACAGGTCATCTTAATTGATTTTTCCTTAAAAAAAACTGTTCTAAATCATTCATAAATTTCTTAGGTGGCGATTCGATAATCGATAATCGGAAGGAAAAGGAGACTGAAATTTCAAAGACGCCTCACGTTTTTTAGTCATATTTCGTTACGTGAGGTGAAAAGTGACCATAAGTCTACTCGAGAAATACTTTTGTAAATGTATTGGGAACGATTGTGGCGCCATCTGCACAAGGCGAACGAAATTACCAATAACGATAGCGTATTAGAATAGCACGTTCACATTTCTACAAAAAACACATTTTGATAAAAAAATAGTAATAATAATAATAATAAGAGAGATTTAATGTAAGAGATTGAGAAAGAGAGAAAGCATCATAGTTAATTCAATTGCAATACTTTTGTAATTTAATTTATGAAATGTTGAAATTAAAATTATTTTATTAAAATTAAGTTATTGTTTAAAAAAAACCCAAAAAAATGTGACAATTGTTTTGCCCAGTTATAGCATTTTCAAACGAATGTACAGATTAAATGGACTGCCGGTCCTTATATAGCTATACAATTCTAGGTGCTTGAGTAAAAATTTTAACATTTAACATGTGCAGTAATAATTTACAGGGACAACAATAGTTATTGGGGCATGTAGGTACGTATACTTATAATAATTTTCGTGGAAAGAAAGAATTCATCGACATGGCATTGTGAGACCATTAATGTTTTTATAACTTAAGACAAATATTGGTAATATTATAATAGGTAAGTGTTATTTGACTCTAATAGATTAATTAAAGTGGAATCCTACAAATTTAAAGCCAAACCTATAAATAACCTTCTTTATTGTAATTAAATTTATTATTCTGAATTTAAATGAGGGTAAACATTGTGAGCAAGAGCAATCTTCAGATCAATTACTTTCTAGATAGGTAATACAGTTAATGTCAAAAACAAATACTAGTTATGGTAAATTATCATAGTGTAGGAAGGCCTTTCTTAGGACACTAGGTCGAGGGTCCTATGAAAGATCATTCGTTCACGGTCGTGATATTTGCAGGAGTCCTATGTCAACGAGAAGTGGGTAAAAGATAGTCAGCAATGTCAAGGAGGAGATCAAATGGTCAGAGTAGATAACGCAGTATAAACAAGGCTTGATTTCTACTGATTTGAATTGTAGAAGTTATTAATATGAAAGCGGTATCCCGGTTGTTATTTTATACAAACTCCAATAAATTTAAAATTAAGCTTAAACATCTCCTTTCCATTTCATTTTACCGAATTTTCAATCGCTCAAGTAATGTTTCCAACTCCAAATAGTAACGGCAATTTCAAATAACTTATCCACTATTACAAAGTTATCTTTGAGAAGAAGTAAATTTCAAACTCAATGAACACAATTCAAAACATTTTTTTAATTCATCTTTTATTTCAGTACCTGTTCAAATATTGTTTTATTTATTCCCGCGTCATCTTCACGGTAACGTTCACAAAATTATACGGGTAAAATTATAAAGCCAAAGTACCGTACCTCTGCTTATGTTGATGTTCTCATATTCCTTTCATATGTAAATATTCTTATTCTAATTATATTCATTATAATTAATACCCTGTTCTTAGGCTCATTCACAAACGTGTTTTGTATTATATCAAATATATTTTACTTCCGGATCCAAAAGTTTGCAGCAAAGGACTGTTCACATCTTCTTCATGTAATTGTAAATCAAATAGACACTGCGTAGTGCCAAGCAGTGCTTTATAAGGATTTACATCAACTCAATATGTTTTCTACGAACGAATGAACTAAGCTTAAAATAAGGGTATCTAGTCTTTTTATAAACGTAATAAATCCATTGCTCAAAGCGTTTTGATAATGCTAGAAAATACTTTAATCCATTTTTAATCAAGTAAAATTTTCCGGAAACTGAAACTAATGGGAATATTATAAATATCGCGTTAAGCTCTCCCATGGCCATGCAATGCACGTGACCAATTTAATTGCCAGTAGCTAACGTTAACAAATATTTTTAGACATTGCTTTGCACTTTTTAAAATTCTCATTTGCTTTGGGAAATTTAAAAATAACAAAATACAATTTATGAATGTACTGAAATTCTTTATTTTTGTGAGATCTATTTTGTCTTTATTGTGTCGAAAAACCAGGTAACATATTTTTTCGTCTTTAAATCTTTATCCGCACTCGGTGCATAGGGCACTGCATCATATATCAAAATTATTAAAAGAATAACAATAATTCATTTTTAAAAGCGGTATGTTAATGAAATTTAATTCACGGATATCTATTTTTTTTCAAAAGTTTATTTGTAGGTGAAAAATTTTTAAAAAATATTTCAATACAATGCACCTTATTACAAAAGACGATATTGATTTTGTTTGTGTCGCTTTTGAAGCTTGAATCTCATTCTAGTAGTGTTAACGTGGCTTCGAATTGGATTTTCAGATTCGACATTTCTTGGATGTCTTCCAAAGATAAATATGTGAATGGGGATTCTCTCTATAATATAATCTATCACTACTCGAAAAATTCACTTTTATTTCTTTGCAAAGCGATTATTCAAAAGGTGAAAACGAATGCTGAACATTATTGCGTTTTATCAATGCGCCTTCAAAACGAATTTCTTCCAGGGATGGATATTTAAAATAAAATATTTGAAATGCTTACTCCCAAACAAAGTGATGCCATTCTTAATTATGTTGTTTTCTTAATACCTCTTATCAAATACCTTGCCTTTAATATCTAAAGTTTCAGGTAAATTACCTTTTCAACAAAAAGCGACAACAAATAGTTGTGGGATGTCACGCGGGGTTTATTTCTTATAACGTAAAATACAAACTTTAAAAATCAAAGCAAAATATGGGTTTTTAACAAAAAAAGTTTTTAAATTAATCACATAAACAGATAATGACGGATCGAATTCCCTATAAAGCTTTCTCAATAAAAGTTACGTCCCCGTTTAAGTAAATTTATTGATGTTGATAACAATCCCGATTCATTCCGATACGCTGGGATAAGTCGTCAATAGTGGTGCCCAGAAAACTCACAATTACCTACAATGTACTATAAAATGTACGCATATTCCGTTAATTTAAACTCCAAAAGTTCCTCAAAATTACGACAAAAAGAAGAGCGTGAACCTTCCCACCCCTT
This sequence comes from Brachycentrus maculatus, assembly GCF_059751285.1. Classification (NCBI taxonomy): domain Eukaryota; kingdom Metazoa; phylum Arthropoda; class Insecta; order Trichoptera; family Brachycentridae; genus Brachycentrus; species Brachycentrus maculatus. The sequence continues at coordinate 2,379,549 of NW_028280840.1, forward strand.
TTCTCATCCATAAGAATTTGTGAACTTTTGAAAGTTAAGATCCTGAAAATTAAAAAATTAAATCTTTTAAAAGTTTCCATTTTATTGATCATGAAAACATTTTTTTTTATTTGGTTATACACAGCCAAATATCTCAAAAGAGCTTGTGATATTATCGTGGCTTGTTTAGACAAGACAAGATTTTAACCACATTTTTTAAAAATAAATGCATCACGAAGTACTCAAATATTTGGTATATCTTTATAATGTAATCATTAACGCGATTGAGCATCAATCTGAAAGTTTCGTTGATTTAATTCCAATGGGGTAAAATTATATAAATAAGGTATTTCTGTACCAATCTATATTTAATTATACCCTAAACTGGTACCGAAAGCACAGGGCTGATCACTCTGCCTTCATATAATTAAAAATCAGGCATCACATATACATACATAAATACATCTATCTGATAAAAGCTAGAAAAATAATTTTCTTAATAAGCGTCTTTTATAAAAAAAAAAGCTTTTTCAGGAGATCATTTTAAAAGTTTAAAAAAATAATAAAATATATAAAAAATAAATATCAAGCCACTTATTAAACTTTTGACTATGCAACACGTCTTTATAGGTAAAACCTGAATGTTTTTTCTCCATTCGAAAAATATTCAGTGTATTTAAAAAAATAATTAAATAATACCTTTTCTTCAAAATGCAAAAACAACACTTTATGCCCTGTAGCGGGTAAATATTTTGTTAAAAATATGCCGCTTTTGCTGGGATACAGTTCATTTTCTTGACATTCCGAAAACATGCACAACTAAAAATTGACGATTTTTGATATATGACGTTGTTGAAAGGAGTGAGTGATATGTAGAAAAAAAGGTTTAAAATCTAGCAACCATATTGACAGGCGCCGTGGCGTAGTTGGGTAGACTCTAGACTGTGACACTGACGACGCAGGTTCGATTCCCACCAATTGCAGAATGAATCCAAGAAAGGTTTATTTTCAATTGGTCTGGGTGTTACCTTCTCTGTCCTTACTATCCAACCTGCAGACAAGCATATGAAATTAACGCTTTGCGGGTTATTCCTTCTTAAAAAATTCAATTTTAAATAAAATGAAATTCCATGATATGAATAGCGAAAAATCCAATGTACAAAGCCGACATAAAAATGTGCCGCTTTTTGTTTGTTTGACAACTCTCCTAGCCGCATTATTTAACGTCACACGTCTTTGCACGAAAAAATTCTCCAAAGTACCGCTAACTTTATCACGAACATGTCTACATAAACCACGGCCACGCAAGGAAAATTTAAAGGAATAGTTTTCGGTTCGTTTTATGACGCGTTTTGGTGACACTCCGCCACCAAAATCACACGATTAAACACACCTGAACTTTTTTACGTAGAGTTATTCAAATAAAAAATGGTTTACAAGTCACGCCTAGATGGCGTTTCCCGACAGCTCCTATGTAAAGATTCGTGCTTTGCAATCTGTCGATATTACCTATGTATAGTATATTTGAAAATTTCGTATAGACGGGCCCTCCAAAATACCCTTATAGAGGAGTAGCCATGTACATATTTGAATATTTACATTACCGGGTGAACCAAAAAGTATTTTTGCATGCGAAAAATATTAAATTTCATACACTCTACATGCATGTAAATTTATAATTAGATTCTCTTCTAATCAATAAAAATTCAAATAGTCAATCGTTTCATTTATCATGTTCATTTACTACGTTCTCTTATCGCAAAACATTATTATATTAAATTGACTACATGTTGCATAACTATGTAAGAATTACTTTTGTCTTGATATAATGTATTTTTGCAATTGCATTAACTTACTGAACATTATCATAATTGAAAAACGAAACATTTCAAAGGATAATATCCCAATTATCTACAAATCTTTTCAATATTGAAAAACAGAAAATATTTTTTTTACATTTAGTTTTGTATGTATTACTTAGCATGTTCAGTGCTGAGGTCCAAGGTTCGATTCCCAATGGAGGTTACAATAAATACAAGCCATTCTTTGCTGAAATACAAATATATTCAATATCACCCTAAACTGATACTTTAAACGCAGAACCAATCATTTTGCCTTCAAATAATTATCGATCAATGTTAAACTGCGGTACAATATAGTGCCCGATGAATTATAAAAAGAAAAGGAATGAGAAGAAAAATAATAAGAACCATAATAAAACTTGGAATTACAACTGGGAGTAAACATATATTATGTTAATAATAATAATAATATGTGTATAAAATAAGAGGTTTTGGTAAGTAAAAATGCAGTTTTATATTAATTAACCACAAAATAAAAATAAAGATAGGAGTAAATTTTAAAATACTCCATAATAAAAATTACAGAGATTTTCAAAGTATTTTCCCTATTGTTGCCACAGTACCCGTCAATCAATCATACACTTTGCTGGTTTATACCATAAACCGCTAGATTCATGATGAGGAATTGGGGAAGTCGTTATTTTAAACACACAAATAATAATAATTTTAATATTACACGATTAATCCGTATTCTAAAAAGATGAGTGGTTGATATCTCTCTCATTGCTTTGAAAATTTGAATTTGATTAAAACCATTTTTATTTTATTTCAAATGCTCATTTATTCGCCCCTAAAACATAAAAAAAACTGATATTCTTTATTATTTTTTTCATATGAAAAACGCTATTTGTAGTCAGGTTTAAAGATAAAGACACGTCTTGTGTAAGGACAAATATGTGTGCTCAAATTTTTAACCAGAATCCTAGGAAAGGTTTCGACATAAATAAATTTGAAACTTTTTTTACGTGATACAATAAATAAATTGTGAGATAAATTTGACATAGAAACCAGCGAGTGAGAGTAAAAGAGTATGGGAATACAAGAAGGTGAAAAGGTATCGAATCGATTTAGGAATGATCACATTCTGGAATGAGTAGCCGTTGACCCGTATTGATCCTAACTACAGGACATCGTAGTAAAAAAAAATACAAGATTTTTTATTTATTTTTTATTACATATTGTAGTCAAACAGGTAGGTGCAGGTAGCTCAAAAGTATTTAGGATATATCCTACAGGAGCGTGTACTGATGAGGATGAGGATATCGGACACTCATATTGAGCCTATTGCATTGCGGTCTGATATGCTGGCATAACGCTTTGTTCTATATTCTACGCTGGTAGCATGCCAGTGTACAGCATGCCAGACACTAACCAATAATGACGTCATCTTAAATTTTGACCCATCCCCGCTCTCTGATTGGCCCATACGGGTCAGAAAGCAAGTTCCATGAATATAGCGGCATTTCAAATACAACGCTGTTTTTAAGTATTTTTTAGCAGGGTTTTCAAGTTTATAAATATTTTAAATAAAACCCATAATTAGCATTCCGATGGAGTATTTATTTTGAAATCTTATAAAATTGGATCTGGCGGATTTTGAAAGAAAGCGACACATATAAAGACATGTGACATTATACATGAATACAGGACCCTCATGAAGTATCCTGAAAAATAAAAAAATAATTTAAATTTATGAATGTGGAAGAGGCTAAGATTGTTTGTAAAGACAGAGTGGTGTTATGTTCAATTTTGTCTGCCTACCCCTTTGGGAAGTGGCGTGATGGTTAGTTAGTTAGTAAGCTTTTAATTAATTATGATTAAAAAGTCTTAAACAAGCAATCTTACAAACTCGTGTTTACTTTTCGTATTCTCGTACCATGTCAGTGTCACAGCCGAGTTCATCACTTTAATCCGTTAATTTCCTGCCGTTCCCAGAACGTTACATATCGCCAGCGTAATCAGTATGTGTCTAACTCCATCCGGCTATATCTACATGAGAGAGTTAAAGCATTATAATTGAATAAAAAATTGAATTTTATCGGTTTCAAAAATGCTCTTTTATGTATTTTTCGATATAAATTAAATTTATTGTCTGTAACTAATCGAAGGGAACACCGCTGTGCCGTGGAGCGTAAAACGTCCATTTCTTTTTTAATACAATGTTATCAATTACCTTTATAAGAATAATAAATTGTGATAGAAGCATTTGATTTAATTTTTTTTAAATAAAATCATTATGTGCATATTATACCAATTTTTTTGGTCAGAGCCATCAAAAATATATTTCCTTATTACCCGGATACGTCTTTATTTGAATTCTCGTATTTTAAAAATTATTTGATTTGTTTTTTAGTTTCTGTATTCATTTTTTAATGTTTCTTTAGTCTTTTAATCGGGGTGTAATAAATTTGAAATTTTGTTGATACAAAGTCAATATATTTTTTAAAATAAAACAAGTTCTCTTTTTATCATAATTCAAAGTAAAGGGCATTGAAAGTTTAATACACAAATACTATATTTAACCCCGAGAAATTGTTTTCAAGAAATCCCTCTTCAATATGATGTTTTCAAGATATTTTTTATGTTGTTATGGAGGTACGTGTGTAATTATTTGTAAATTGGGACCTTATACCCAGATTTTACGGAAAACGTCTTCCGAATTAGGATAAAATTAACTTTACCAAATTTTCTTTCCCCTTACAATTTAAATGTGGTATTAACGTTATCAGTGATGAAAATTTTCAACTTGGTGTTATTACCCGAGGCTGCCTTTCAATATCCGGATGCTTCAAAGGAATTTTGATAATGGAGTACCTTTCGGAAAAATGGTCCCAAATATTTATCATTTTTCATACGAATATATAAAGTACAAGGCGGAAAATTTCAGAATACCTTTTAAATACAAAAAAAAATCAAAACAATTAAAAGATTTTTTTTATTTTGTGCAAAATCAGTCAGAATGTGAGAATGTAATGTAAAGCATATAAATTGAAAATAATTAAGAGGAATTTATTATTCTTCCCTTCTCTGCACCCCTGGTGCATAAGGCACTTGATAGCATCGACGGAATGTTATCTTGATCACTAATTATGGCAAGGTGATCAGTTCTGTGCTTCAAAAAAATGAGTAAAGAATTACTAATATATATTTCGACCCCCTGAGAATCAAACCCGGGACCTCCGACATAGAATCCAAATGTGCTTATCACTATACCACCGGGGTGAAATTAGTATCGATAAAAATCTAAAACGCAGTAATGTTTTAAAATGCATCTCTTGAGAACAAGGGAAGTATTTTAAATTTTGTTTAATACAAATAAGTTTCTTACGCTTTAAATTTTGTTTTTTAAGTTTGCAAATGAATGCTGAGTAACGAATACATTTTTAAAATAAAAATTTGGTCTTAAAATATAGCATTAGATCATCAGTGAAAGAATTATGTTCTTAAAATATATACAACACATAAAATTTAAAAAAAAAAATAAGTATTGTTTTTATCGACAACAGTGACGTTGAAAATTTCACACTCCTCGGAATCCCTCAAGGAAAGCTTGTACGAGTACGGATATATGTATAACACCGAGGACCTTGGCCATTTATTATATTTTCATTTTCTTACATTCTTTTAATTCCTCCTCTATTTCTATAAAAGTCCTTCAGAAACCTGTGCTCCCTTTTCTCCGATACCCATTTCCTATGAAATATATTTCATTCCTCTCTCAGATAGAAATCGCAGAACTGATGAACGACATTGCCGTTATATAATAAACGAATAACTCAACATCATATTTGTTTTGCAACTCAATTCCATGTACTTCGGTGAAATTGAACACCATGTACTATCTCATGGTGTACTTTGTGCCTTTGGAAACGAATGGCAGGCAGAAAAATGTGAATACTATTTCATAAAAAATGTCATTGTTGTATTTGCTTATCATGGTTGAGCAGACAAAATTTTACCATTTCATACACACCGTATGTTACAACAAAAACATATCATGAATACACTAATATAAAATGAGCAGAAAAAATTTGTTCTCATTTCTTCCAACTTTTAATTCAGTTATTTTAAAGCCGATGTCTTTAAAAAATTGTTTTGACTAACATGGTATTTATTCGTATAAAAAAGTATTTTTAAATATTATTTTTCATTTAACCTTATAGTTTAATGTATTTATTATATTTGGTAAAAAATCAACTACGTATCAAGCAATGAACATATTTTTACTACGTTGGTAAGTAAAACCACATCAGCGCGCGGCGCAGCGGTTTGACGTTTATCCATGGGGATTTAGGAATCGGGGTTCTCCGATTTTTATCTAGTATGACCTAAAAAAAATCCTAACAAATTACATACATTTTAACAAATTCAGTGAAATTTTAGTTTTATTTATTATAAGGGAAGCAGGTAAAAATTTCCATTTCCTTACTAAAAAATTACTATTCAAAATTAACGAAATGATTATATGTATTAACTAATTTTATGTTGCTGGACGTGAATTGTTGTACTATATTGAATTGAAAATACATATGTTATTTATATAAACATATTATTTTAGAAGTAAAAAAAAGTAGAATAGAGTTAATGATCATAGAATTTAAAAATTAAAATATACATGCATGCATTATGGTCTATCAAACCGTTTTAAAACATTTGAGATGTAAAATGATATGAAGATGGCACATACTTTACCTTTTTTTTTACTTTTAAACTAAATGTTTGCAAACATATTATACAAACAAAAAAGCTTTATGCTCTTCAAAAGGTTATGCTTGATCCGCCTTTCTATATAATTTTTAAAAAGGTTTTTTTGTAAGTACATCTTTGTAGTTAGGGACGTTACATTGAAGTACATAAATCACTTCCTTTAGGCAAAGGGATTTCTGGGTTTATTTTTAAATCGTAATAAATGACTAGAATAAAAAACCCACTTACGGGTACTTTATTTAAATTCTGTCTTTCGTTCACTCAATCGATCACTTCGGTAAGATATTTTTTTTAAACAGAACTAAAAAAATGTACCTATCTTTTTAAGTATTAAAATAAATAAAAAGGTATTGATAAAGTATGTATCTCTATTTTAGAAGTTTGGAAAAGATTTCTTTACTTTTTTGTATATTAAAAACATTGTTTACCTTATGGTATTGTAATAAAACATATAAATTGTATATTTTATAGTCCCCAGTTACCTGATGACGGAATGGTTATTTTAAAGTCTGTAGTTATAAAGAAGAGTTTTGAAGTGGTATTTCATAAAGTGATCGATGAATGATTAGGAGAGTGTTATATTCTTATTCATATAATTTGTATCAAAATAAACTACTTTACATTATTATTCTACCAAAAAATGTACGAAGATATTGACGGCCACTATTATAAATAGTAGGATATTAGATACTGCCCTAAAGGTAACTCTTAAAAAAAAATAAAAAATAAAAAATAAAAAAAATATTTTAATTCGAAAACATTTTGACCAATTATGGATTTTATTTCAACTTATCTTTAAAAATAGACTCTTATTTGGAGATTTCTCAACCATGAAAATATCAGATTATTGAGGTTAATTAACTTTTTGATTTATTAAAAACCTGTTCAATGAGGTTTATTTAATCCCCGAGTTTGCAAATTATGAGAAATTGTGAATTGTGACATTTTTAAAATGTGCCTAAAAAGTTTTTCTAAGAGATTTCCGTCCTCGAAACTTTTCATCTCACCCAATTTCACACACATTTCATTGATCAAGGGATTACAAACGTCTTTCTTTTCTTCATCCGTTTTCGCAAAGGCAATTTTTTTCTACCATAATCTTTCAAAATCTTTTGCCCTTCATTTTGACGCTGTTCCAGATCTTTAACGATGATTTTCTTGAGATCTCAGTCCGCAAAGTACGGGACTCCTTGTTTGTAACGCATTAAATTTGACAAACAAAGCGAGGTGTTGTTCGTATATACAGGCATCATAACTCGAGTTTCCACTATAAACATGATAAATTTTTTGATGAAGTACTTACCACAAATTTAATGCTAATAGTAGTAGAAAAAATTCATTTTATTTATTAAAAAAGTTCAACTTTTAATTATTTATATTATTTTTTTATTTATTTTGATCACATGTTCAAAATTTAAAGCAATTGGTCGATAACTAATAACTATAAGAGAATAAAGATTTTGATCAAACGATCATTTATATTTTTATTTATAATTTATACTCGTAGATCACTCTGAACTGATATTGAGACTGATTACCTTCCTATCGTATAAATAACGATTAACTTGCATAAATTGAATGCAGTGCCCCATGTGTAATTAGATTTGCAGATAAAGACCAGTACTGGTAGTTATTTTGATAGTATTTTTGTACCGTTTGCGAATAAATAAATAGTATGAAATCATTATGGTCGATATTTTTTAAAAAGGGTCAAGTTATTGTTTTGCCGGTCAATATCCAGAAGCAGTTATCCGTAAATTGACAAAAAAAATGCAGAAATAACCCGCAATACCTCTTATTTACGAGACACGTCTGCATTACTCGTACTAGTTATTTTCGTTATTTGAGTATATAAATTTCAGGTACAAAATAAACAAGATGTTGAAATGTTCCGACCTGCCAACATGGACTAGACTGCCTTAATAAGGAATTAAACCTACCGGAAGGTACGTGTATTATGCTGTATTTCATATAAACATTAAACATAGATACTACATATTTTGCTTTCGATGATAGTTTTCCTATTTCGAAGAGTTATGGCGGATTATTGGACTTTCTCCGATAATATGATGCTGAGTAGATACTATAACTAACAAGATTTGGAGGGAATACAAAAACTGTATAGAGAAGCAAGCCATGAGCCTGTACTGTCGTATCAAGCCGGTCATAAATCATGACTTCAATGCATGTTAAAAGGAAATTTGCTTCCTCATGCTTGAAAAATAATCAAAACGATCAAATGTGATATTATGTACTTTAATCAATAAACTATATATTTTCAAAACAAAATTACAAATAATGAATGAATTACAATAATCATGATTTTTTTATTGCTATCTCAACATAAATGAAAAAAATAGAGAAGCCTGGGAATTTACAAGGCCTAAGATTTGTCATTGGCTAGTTTAGTATTCACTTTACATAACATCTACCATTTTACCCATATTTTTAACATCCATACTACTTAAATGTTGGTAGCTATATTTATGCTTGAATTAAAAACATCTTCTGGATACTACTTTTTCGACGACATCCATGGTTGAAATAAGCAAGTTTTTTTTACTGAAAATCACATTCACGAAATGTATGTAATATTGTCATCGATTTATTTTACATACTTCAAAACGCAAGAAAATATCACATTAAATTTAATTATTTAACTTTTATTTTCGATAAATAATTTTGGAATTTTAAAAATAACATCTGTTAAGATGGCGTCTTATACAAAATGAAATAGAAACGTTTTTCTTAAAAAATATATCACTCATGTTGAAACAATATAATTTATTACACTTTATAAAAAAAATACATAGGAGGCAAACACCTACATAATATAGCAAAATTAACATCTGTGAAGATGGCGTCTTATACAAAATGAAATATGAAACGTTTTTCTTAAAAAATATATCGCTCATGTTGAAGCAACATAATTTATTACACTTTATAAAAAATAAACAGAGCAGGCAAAAACCTACATAATATATTCTAGCGTTTGTGATATTTTTTATTTGGTTTAACGATTTTTTAAATATATTTTTACGCCAAAATAAAACAACTATCTACATATCGCGTAGTTTTTGTTTCATGTAAAATGGCTTAATAATAATAATAATAAAACCCTTATCCGCACCCCAATGGTGCATAGGGCACTGCGTCATATAAACGCAGTGTTATCTTCTTGGCTTAAAATGGCTTACTTTCTCTTAAATCAAAGGAGATGTGAAGGACATAGTAATGAAACATACATTATATCAGTTTTACTTTTATTATTTTTGATCTACTCTACTCTACCTACATTCTTCTTTTTTTAAGATTTCTACAGAAATATTTGTCAAAAATCTTTTTTTATGGGCATCTTGATTGACGGAAAAATCTGGTTTAATCATTTTCTTTTTCATAAAATAAGTCTTCAATATTAAATTCTGAGTTTGAAAAATCATGAAATATTTGAAGAATTTACAGGTTTTTGTAAAAAGAGGATGAAAGGTTTAAAAAGCCAGACAAAGGAAATGAAACAGTAATATAAAGCTCTTTTGGAAATTCTTTTGTATAATAATGGGAAATTTTAATTATCAAACCTTTATATATTATTTATCTCACGCACACACACACACACACACACACATATATATATATACATATATATATATATATATATATATATATATATATATATATATATATATATATATATATATATATATATATATATATATATATATATATATATATATATATATATATATATATATATATATATAATATATACATGTATATATATATACATATATATATATATATATATATATATATATATATATATATATATATATATGTATAATTGTACAACTACTACTACTACTACCATCACGCCGTTTCCCCGCAGGGGTAGGCAGAGAGGATGGAACGCCACACTCTTCTGTCCTGACATACACTCCTCGCCTCCTTCACATCCATACATCTAGTCATACATGCCCTCAAGTATTTTTCGGTCGTCCTCGTTCTGTTTTCCCTCTCACATTTGCCACATATATTTTCTCAGTCATTCTCTCGTTATCCATTCGCTCCACATGTCCATACCATCGTAAAGAACTCGTCCTAATCTTTTCAATTATTCCTCGTTCAGCCTTACATTCCTTTCTTATATCTTCGTTAGTAATTCTGTCATTCAATGATTTTTCCACACATTCGTGTGAGGGAGCGCATTTCAACAGCGTTCAGCGTTCAACAGAACTTTTATAGAACTTTTATATTTCGATTCGCTGTGCCTCTCCATAAAAGAGACTGTGTTTTTGTGCTTGGAGAGGGACTTACACTCGTGGTTTAATGTTATATAATAAAAAATATATATATATTTTTTTTTGTATATTTTTTCAAGAATTAAATGTAATGAGCTTTAATTTTTTCTTTAAGTATTTTTATATCATTTTTTTTTTTATTTCTTAAAGGAGTTTATTGAAATGTTTGATTGCCAAATATTTGAAGCTACAATACATACATATATTTATACAATCTTACTTTATTTCAATACATATAGACGAAAAATTATATATGAAACTAATGAACGCACCTTAATGCGATAACTTACAATTTGTTATATTACAAATAACATTTTTTGTCTCGATTTACTTTCAATCGTCATTTGAAAATGGTAAAAACTTGTGGTTTTTTTTCCGTTTAGTAATATGTCAAAACAAAAAAAAATTAAGTATACCAAAGGTACATACCAAATGAACAGGAATAAACTCTCACTTTCATTATTGAATCCTGCATCATTAATACTCGGATACTGTATAATCTGTTTCCCATAATTGTTTTATAAGACACCTGCTCCGGCATTAATTTGTTATTTTAAGTTCGTATATCAGCTGAACATTTAGGACACTGTTCCACCAAACAACCCTATTAACGACCCTTTGCTAATTTATCGTCTTGAATGTGTATTACTACATCTGAACGCAGTATGATGAAGTATTCAACCTAAGCCCTAAACGTTTTGCTAGTACTACCAATTATTTATAATTTATTTTAGGTTATAAACACATTCTCTGTTATTTAGTACAAATGGAAACAAAACGTTCCAAAACGAAACAAAACATATAAAATGTAATTTTTTTTAATTCGTTTTTAGAGCACAACTCCTTTGAAAACTTCATTACATGTTTAGAAATAATATTTTTTAATAAAATTATCACTCACAAATAAAAACAATACATAATAACCGACGAGCGCCATCGCGCTCGTGTCTATACAAGTTAAAAGGCCACGAGCGCGATTGCGCTCGCGAAATCAGTTGCTGTTTAGCGTGCGGTGAGGAAGGTCGCTTGCACGCATCGTTATTTTTTTTTTTACTTTCTTTGTATTACTTAAGGTTAAAATTATTATGTTATTGCTTAATAAATACAACATAAAAAGATCCAGAAAAAAAATAACCCACAATGTCAGAATACGAAAATAGTAAAAGTGATAATTTTTTAGGATGTGAGCGATACGGCTAATGTAATTGTCTCAAAACAGAGAGGAGATTACGAATCTATAAAAAATAAATTATCAATGGTACACATATATTATCAGTTTATGGGTGGAGTAGATGGGAGTGGCAAAATGCCATACACATATTTGGATGACCGAAAAACATGACAGGCGCCGTGGCGTAGTTGGGTAGACGCTCAACAGCGAAACTGGCGTCACGGGTTCGATTCCCGCCAATTGCAAAATGAATTCAAGAAAGATTTATTTTCAATTTGTCTAGGCGTTTATAATGTATTTTTCACATTTATCATCCCTATCCTTACTATCCCACCTGCTGACAAGCATCTAAAATAGACGCTTTGCGGGTTATTCCTTTTTAAAAAATTCAAATTTTGGAAAAAGGTTGTCTTCAATGTATTCACAATATATATTTCAATAAAAAAATCATTTGATTATCCATATACGAGCTTTTTTAAGAAAACACCGAAAGAATTTTTCAATATGGATAGTTTTTGGAAGACATAAGGGTAAATGAAATCAAAAACAAAAGTTTTCTTTGACATTTTTAACTATTTGTTTTTAAAAATAACAATGGCGCTAAAACCGTTAAGTCCCTCTCGAAGCACAGAAGCTTAGTGTCTTTTTTTAAGATTGTCAAAGTAGAAATGACTAGAAAATATTTTTTTTTATTCAAACACAAATAAGTAAATAAAAATAATTAATAAATAAAAAGTGACTATAAAGGTATTAAAGTTTTTTTTTGTATTAAAACTTATGTTCATATTATTCATTGTGGAAATGGAGAAGTTCTTGCCTTTTGTTTCACGAGATATTTTACGAAGCTAAAAAATTATATGACCACTTATTAAATAACAAATGGAGAGATGTAGGGTACAAGGGGAGTCTGGTAATCTATATTTTATGTGGACATTTCATCACAAGATCAAAATTTGTACTGAATACTGCCAATCTCACCTTAGTTACTCTTATGGAAAGCTTTTGTTTTATGTTAACCAAGTATCTGTTTACTGTGATTTCATTTTGTCTGTATTAACGATCAATCAAATTGAATTTTTAAATACATCTGTATAACTTATGCTCCCTATTAAACATTAATATTTTCCTGATATTATTGGTTGAAAATGAAACTTATTAAATACATTTAATTGTTTACAAAAATTATCGAATTACTGCGATATTGAAAAACTTTTTTGTTAGTAAATTTTAACTACGGATGCCGACAATATTTACACTCATATTTATTCAATATTACCCTGGAGTGGTACCTGAAACTAAGGGTTGATCACCTTTCCTTCACGTGTAAACGATCAAGATAAGACTGCGTTTAAATGATGCAGTGCCCTATGCACCGTCGGGTAAATGAAATTTCAAATTCATTGAAACACCTTTTCACATTTTTATTCAAAGAACTCGTAACATCAAACAAGAGTTTTAGTATAGCTACTTAACCTCGAGTGCCTTAGGCATTGCTTCTGTTATGCTCTTCCTGTTCCTACTACACCTTTTCTTTTACTTCACCCACATAATTAAATTCACTTTGAACCCCTTGACTTGCGTCATCTGCACGTAATATGCGCTTGTTTACTAGCAACAGCTATGTTTTAGCTCTGTAAGAGAAATTGAAGTGCAATCAATTCCTTTAAACTTTATCATGAGACGACCAGACTCTATCGCTTTACAGCAATAATCACTTAAACACATTATTAACTGTTTAACCGATATAATATTAAATCAGGAAGTCATTAACTATTTAATTTTTGAAAATTAAATTATCAGGATCATAAAGACAAAGAATCATGAAGACAAAGACTAGACTCCATCCAATATAATCTAGATAGCAAGACATCAAGCTACATAAAATAATACTACGATGCAAAATAACAACAACAGCAAAAAAACTGAAAAAAAACTGACAACGATTTGAAACAGACTAACATTTATTTGGATAAACCGCCCATATTGGGCATGTTATCCAACGAGATTTAAAAGAAGGCATTTTACAGCAGCAATTTTATCCTATTAAACCGACCAAAAAAGTGTTTATCTTTACCTAAAAAGTATTTTCTTTAAAAAGGTGAAATAAAAATTGTACGGCGACTCTAACTTTCCTGAAATTTGGAAAAGAATATCATAAAAATGAACAAATTATTGCCGACTTTATTCGTGTGATGTTACTTGTATCTCATTTGCAATCCATTTGCACCGCGTAAATGTGTTATACAGGATGGCGCGCTGCAGATGCGTAGATTTGAAAATGAAATAAAACGCAGACTGATATAAAACTACCTTTTTTCCTAATTCATTAACATGGGAAATTTGTGTTTACATGATTTCAACAAAATATCGCCAAATGGCGACATACTCACATTTAATATATCAAATAAACCTTTTTCCGGTTTTTGTGCACTCTTTGAAACATTGGTACGGAAATTTAAGCATTTTGGGCACGAATGTTATTAATGGAAGTTTACAAGATCCAAGAGCATTCGTTAAAAACCGACGAGTTTTGGTATCCCCACAGAAAAAAATCGCAAAGGGCTAAATCAGAAGAGCACGCTGGCCAGTTCAAATCCTTTCTTATGAGGACGAGCCCTATAAATAAATATATATATATATTTATATATATATATATATATATATATATATATATATATATATATATATATATATATATATATATATATATATATATATATATATATATATATATATATATATATATATATATATATATATATATATATATATATATATTTATATATGTATAAATATAAATATTTATACAAATATAAATATATATATATATATATATATAAATATATATATATATATATATATATATATATATATATATATATATATATATATATATTTATATATATATATATAATATATATATATATATATATATATATATATATATATATATATATATATATATATATATATATATATATATATATACATACATATATCAACCTCTTATCTTTTTCACATCACTATAATATAAACGAAGTAATTAAAAACATGATATACTTACTTTACTAATACATTTCATGTTTGTAACGCGTTCAACGAAAAAACAAAAACAAAAGCTTGGGTTGCCGGAAAACTTTATATATTTTTTTAAGGTCAAATTTAGATTTCAAAGCAGCGTGCCTGGTGGCTGAGAGATAAAATTGATGGGAAATAAAATGTTACGTTTATTTCGTAAATCAGAATGTTAAGCTTTGCTTTACATTAACCTAACATTCAACCGAAACGTAATTAAAGTTTCACCCTTCGTTAGCCATGCTGTATCTTGCAGCATTATGTGTTTGCAAAAAGATTTTTAAGTCGTAAAAGATGGCGGGATCTGTATCATCTCTTGCTACTTACACGAGCTTTTAACTTGATATTTTGTGTGTGAAACGTACTATTTTTATTACCTTGTGAATGAAGGAAAGAAAGTGAGAAACATGGAATACCTATTTAAATTTTGGAGTGGATTTTCATTTACAACCACAAAGAATACGAATTTAGTTTAGTGGTAAGCCACGTTTGTCCATAGTGGCTGAATGTCCCTAGTTCTATTCCTAGTGTGTTTTATGAAAATATGATGATCAGTATGAATCAGATAATTAGTATAGTAAATATATCTCACAATAATATTCAATAATCTGGAGAGCGGTTATTCTCACGGTCCTATGCCTTCACATAATTAAGAAATAAAAAAACGACACGTTCGTTTCAGGCGGTGCCTTATTCACCATTTGAACGCAGATGGCGATCTAAAAAAATATGTTGACTTAAAAATTTTCTTATTTATATGTATTTTATATTTTTTAATCAATATTTTGTTATTTTATTGTTTGCCTCCATAGTGTAATAGCCTAAGGTCTCGGGTTTGATTCCCAGGGGAGAGTCAAAATAAATGTTGATGTGTTTTGTTGTTTTTAAACCGTAGACCACGAGACTTTCAAAGTACGTATTTATAATATTAACAGTATTTTACAACTTTCTTGTATTAACGGGATTATTGTAAAATTTACGACAGTAACAAAAAACTCTCCAAAAACTTTTACTAAAAATATTTTTTTTAAATAAGTGCAACATGTTTTCTGAGAACTTTTAAAATAGGAGCATAAAATTTTAGTAAAAAATTAAGATTTATGCTAGTTTTTGCTACATTCTTTACTCATATCACTTCGGTACTCCCTATAAACTGGTTGTCTGCACTGGCCACAATACATCGATCGTTGTAATCTATCTTTTTCAGCTATAACAACAACAAAAAAACACATTTCTTCTTTTTTTCTTGGAGAATTGTAGGTGTAACATCTTTTGGAATTTTGATAATAAAGGCGAGATCCTCACTAATGTTACGAGGTAAAATTGTAGTGGACATTCTACGCCTCAATAATGCCTCAGCAAGACGGTGACAATTAATTTTCCCGAAAACCAACTCACGTCTATATGAGATTACCGTAAAATTTAAAATTAACACTGCGGTGTTGCAAATTTTACGGTAGTGCACCGATGCGAAAAATCTTCACATTGATAAATATACAGTGTCTCATATTGACCACTGCTTGGCATAGTGGCACTTAATAGGAGGGTACTGTACTGTTATCTGGAGATGAACGAAAAATCACGAAGAATATTATCTGTCGTAAATTTTACGAATATCCCGTTATCTAGGGTTAATCGTGATATTTATTTCACATTATTCTCCTGATTATCTTGTAGCTGAAGGTTGAGACTAATTACATTGCCTTCACATAATTCACGTACAAGATACGTTGATGCTATCCAATTTATTGAAACGATAATAAATCATTTTACAAAATTAATTTTTGAAACGTTTAGTAACTCAAACAATTAATTTTGCTTACAGTTTGTTTCTTAGTTACACAGATTTTTTATTAAAGTTAAGCATAATGGTATTTAATTATTGTATATTTTTAAGACAATACAGTTACCTCGAGGAGATGCTAAAACTTAAACCATTTTGCTTCTCTAATAGGTATACAGAAAGCGATTAAGTTCTTTTTAAGGCCAATTTCCACTGAAAGTGGAAAAGTTCAAAGAGTTACCTATGTTTTCATATCTTTACATACATACCAAACTCGAGAAAAACTAAATTGAATGCTTTTTATCAAAGACGTAATTACAAAAATTTAACTTCTTGTTATTTTTGCCTTCTTTACCATTTTTTTTTATGAAATGTTTTCAAAAATATCACTTAAATCTACTCCATTAAAAAATACACCATGTAACAAAAAATAACTTTATTATATAACGTTTGATAACGCGTATATTATATATTGGCTAAAAACCACTGCATTAAAAAATGTTTTGATGAATTTGAATGAAATACTAAGATTTTCAGTTATCTAGTAATTTTATGATTTTACTCAGAACTTTTATAGATTGAATAGATGTTTTAATCCTGTAAAACCGATTGCCTTAAATAAACTACTCTTCTCGTTTTATTACAGAATGAGACCAAAAGATAAAGACATCAAAGTAAAAATTAATTAATTACTTAAGTTATTATTGGATCTTCATCATAATTAATAGCTTAAAAATATCTGAGAATAATGAAATTAAGACAGCCAAATCATTATTTATTTATGGACCAAATTAATAAAGTATTCGTCTATTTCTCATCTTATATTTCTACTTGACCTTTTCAAGATTAAGATAAGTAGGTATTCGATTTCAAATGTTATGAGATTGTAATTTTACTCGGTGGAAACAAATATGACCTTTTCAATACCCGTACGGTTCTATGTACGTAATGATTTACAGCACCAGCAAGATGTAGAAGATCGCCAGCAGAGGTTTTTGTCAAAAATAAACTAAATACATTTAAATATCTCGTAATAACATTTTCTTTTTCTCAACTTTTCACCTTCCAATGTATTAATTTGTATTTACGTTATTATCATCTGATGCAAACTTAATTACTTTCTGCGCAACTATAATTGATAAAATATTATTAAGTAACGGTAAAGCAAATATGCTTGTTTTAAATAAATATTATTTTCAAGTAATTCCTCGAATAAAAAAAGTCAGACAGAGTAGTGTGGCGTGCTATTATTTTTTCTTACTCCTAAGAGAAGACGACGTGATAGTTACTTAGTTTTTTAAAGTCATCAGGCGCGGAGAATTTGTATATATAATACAATATGTGGTGATACTTCACCTGTATTATACAGACCTATTCTATTATACGGCTGTGAAACCTGGCGCCACATAAAAGCCCGGAACAGCCTTTTACTTCGCTATCAACTACGATGACTTTTAGAAGTTAGGCGAACGTGGAGGAAATTCACTGAGAACGTAGAAATTTAACAAAAGTACCTACACATAGTCACCTGACTCCAAAAAATAGGAAATGGCAGTTCACTACCTATCTGCTTGCTTCCCAAGACTAACAATTCAATTATTTAAAAAAAATGTATTTTTTAATTTTTTTTCAATAGCACTGAGAAGTGAACCTGGGCTATATGCGTGATAGAAAAATCCACTAACGACTTTTCTACGGAGTCGGAAAAAAATTCTTGAAATACATTGTACTCGTACTAAATTGAAATGAACAATTCTTATAGATATTATGAACTAAATGTCGTATTATATTGTATAATATAAATTTATTTTGTATCAAATGCAGTTTTAATTAATCAAATTGAATACATTCCATGAAAAACATTTCTTACTAAGTAAAATCTCTTAAAATACATAAATTAATAAATTAAATGAACAATTATAATAGAACTTAAAACCGGTTTTATTTTTCGTGTATCCTGTATAATATAACTTTCTCACATATCAAATGCAGTTTCGATTAATTAAATTGGATACATTCCGCTTATGCTTCATTCCGCTTCCTTCTTGTCAACATGAAATTTAATATATTCTACATATTTAAGCAGTGGCGTGCAAACAATGGGTATCGACCCCTCGGGGGTTGAGTGAAAAGTTTTGGGAGTCACTCCGAAATATTGGTAGGTTTACTAATATAATGGACTAAAATTGGGTAGAAACGTAATGATTTTTCACTTAAGTCTACCTAATTTTGGAATTTTAATATCTTTCTGCCAAGGTAAAAAAAAATGACCCAAGAACCTTTTTTGCCAGGTCATTACAATTCCCACACTAATAAATTCCAATACAAATTTGTGAGCGAAAATAAATCACCGTTGACAACACCGATGGATGCGCCGCAACAAAATCGGAAATGAATATAGTTCGGCACAACTGTTTTGTAGCATTGTAAGAGCAGCAAAATACGTTTGCTTCGTACGTGTGTGTATCTGTCAACCATATTTGGGCATAACATTCTTTCCGTTTACTTTCCTGTTTTTGCTCAATATCAATACAGCATTTTTCGACAATACATTTTCCGGATCACTTTTCACTAGAAAATAATGAAAGGTCTATTGAGTAATAAACGATTATTTTTAATATGTCTTAATCTCAATACACGAGTACTGAATGAAACTCGTAATAATTATATTTATTTAAATAGATATCTCAATGTATGGTGTATTCTTAATGAAGCAACGTAGAATTCTAAAAAAATTATAAGGTTCACGAGGCTGGTTTAAGTCATATTTTGTAAACTATCTATTCATTATTAAGCATCTTTCTGCCCATAATTGAACATTCATATTATTCAGATTTTTTTAATTTTATATATTCCATCCAAGTTTGATACCTTTTTTTTAACTTTTATTAATTTTACAATGATTGAGTCAATCAAAAATTAATTGTCATTATTTTTTATAAAGAAAAATATTTGTGTTCTTATTATTTACAAAAAAAAAACTTAAATGTCATACTATTTATGTGAGCCTAAACGGTTTATTGCTAAAATAGGTATCAAATTGTTGTAGAGTGGGATCGAACCCAGAAACATTGACTCAAGAGATCGTGACACTAAACACAACCCGACGATTTCGTAGATATATTTCATTGAATTTTTAGAACTAATTTTATTGTTTTAAGTTCGTAGTACTAAAAAAACATCGTTAGAGTCTGAAACAAAAAATTCCATTCATGGAAACGTCAAATAGCAGCACGCCAGCTTGCCAACGTAAACATGCTTTCATGATTTGTTTAAAAAAACAAATATATGTTAATACTATCAAGCCAAATAATTGTTATTTTGTATTTACAAAGATTTTTATATCAATCAACGGAGCTGAGTTTTGTTTACAAAAATCTCCACCTTAACCTAGTTGGGTCTTCTATTCTTTCTAGAACAACGAAAAAATCCAATTTATTTTGGACGTTACATAAAATACATTTCCTATCCCGTGAGAGAACGAAATATCTCCTCCGTGGTCCAGGAATCTTGCATGCGGCATAGATCTTTAAGCCAGGCCCATACAATAGAGAATTTAAAATAAAATAAATTGTTTGGTTGTAAACGGAAAAAATATCGTCATGATTTTTTTTACATTTGAGAGTGTCCAAATACATATCTGGATTATCTCCACTAAGGAGTTATATTTTACATTTTTGATATCTCAATAAAGATGAAGAAATATATGGAAGTCTGGGCATTTACAGGGTCTATCTCTTAGTGTCCGCCTCCGTAGTGTAATGGTCAGCACGCTCGGCTACCGTTCTGGAGGTCCCGGGTTCGATTCCCAGGGGGGGTCAAATGAATATAAGTGATTTTTTCACTCTAATATTTATTCAATATTATCCTGGACTGGTACCTGAAGCGGAGAGCTGATCACCTTTCGTTCGTGTGTTAAGGATTCAGATAACGCTGTGTCTGTATAATGCAGTGCCCTATGCACCATTGGGGTGCGGATAAGGGTTTGAATTGAAAATCTCTTTTTTATCTTTATTTAATCGTAAGCCCTGTAAACGCCCAGACTTGCATTTACTTCTTCATCTATATTGAGATGTCGAAAAATATAGTAATTTTTATTTCCGTGCCTCTCCTAATTTATTTTTAAAATTAACAACTAATTTATTAAATATTTTGATTTTGTCTTAATAGAGGTGTCTCACTACCTGTGGGGTTTAATTAAACAGAAAACAACCCTTTTAACTTACAAAGCATGTTCCAGCATCCTTCAAAACGTTTTAAATTCCCGCGGAAATGTTTTTCGGCTGTTTGCAACGCTCACGTAATTCTCGCGAAAACCTTGGGTTCTCTTTAAATTGCCGGAAGAAGAGAAGGTATTACTTGAACCAGCTTTAATGCTCCTACTGACCTATCTGTAATTCCTACATAATGTATGGTTACGCCATGTTATTTTAGCTGACCGCGGCCCGTAGTTTCTCCAGATCTGGAATGATGCATATCGCTACAGAGTAAATTATTGATGCAACTGCGACCTCATAGCCAAAACTTACTAGGGTATTTTTAGTGTTGTAATGAACAAAATTTTGAGTTTTTATTAAGAATTTTCCGCAATGCCCCTACTTTTTGAAGGTTTGTCTGCAGATGGGATAGAAAGGATAGGTAAGATAAATGTGATAAAAAAAATACATCACAAGCACCCAGGCTTATTCGAAATAGATCTTTCTTTAATTTACTTCGCAATTGGTGGGAATCGAACCCGCGACGCCATTTTCTCAGTCGAGTGTTTACCCAAGTTCGCCAGGGCACCTGTTCAAAATATTTGTTGTCTCTCATTATGGAAATTTGTAGCTTGAACGAGATTCTATATATTAATTTAATAACACATAATATTTTGAGATATTATCGAATATTTTTTTAAAATTCATATCAATTATTGAAAACAAGTTTTTTTTCAAATCAATTAAAAAAAGTATTATAACTCGCTTTTTTTTTCCTGGTTCCATCCCAATATATCGTCTTTGTAGACTGTTAGGGTCAAATCTCTTCGTCCTCAGGTTGTTGATCTTTTTACCATATCTAACGTCACCTAGGTCATCATGTTATCTTTCTGTAGCATCCATGATTTTTTTTGGTATTCCTAGATTTCTTTAAGGAAGATCCATGACGATCGCCTGGTCTTCAATAGGTCAGGTTCTCTGCGTCCTATGTGCCTATACCATCTAAATTGCCTTTGCTCTACTTTACTATTGATGTCAGTTACATTCAGGCTTCCACGAATGGGTAAAATCTTTATTTTGCCTCTAAGGGACACTTCAATTGGCCATCTAAGCATTCGCATTTCAGAAGTTTTTAGATGCCTAAAGTAGGTGTTATACATCGCCCAGCATTCGGTGCTATAGGGGAGTGCGGGTCTGACTATTGTCTGATAGTTATTAACAGTTATTATGAAACTTAAAAAAAATACGAGAGTAGTAATGCATGTTTTCAATATATTTTCAAGTAAAAATTAAAAAAGATGATGAAGTCGGCATTGAGAATTGACCTACATATCACAACAATTTCTTTCTCTCTTTTGAGACATTAACTATGTTTTTATTACAATTCTTAATTGTTGTTAATTTTTTTGTACAAAAATTTCAACATTCTCATTTTTTTAAATACGTTTAAGCATTTACTTGCCCAACATCTAAGCCATTTTATGCTTCCTAGAATTCTATAAATAAAATGAATAAAAAATACTTGACTTATTTTACTTAAGCTGAATTCAGTAATATTTGACTTTTGAACTCATGAAATTGTAGCTTAACTATTATAAACTCCCGTATTGTGAAAAATTATAAATATCAACACGTTAATTTAAATATACCAATTATAATTTAATGAATATTTGAATTAGATAATAAAATAGAAAATTTAAGTATTAATATATAAAATTAAAATATTAATTTTAGATATTAATAGTTTTACTCCAAATAGAAAGATCTTATGTATAGCAAACAAGAAATAATACCGTATAACCCAAATAAAATCTGCAGTGACCATATTATACAAAGCCCAAAGTTTAATGGTTTCAAAAGAAATCAAAAGGTAGTACTTTTGCACGAAACGTCGGAATTTAAAAAAATAGAAGGTTACTAGAACACGTGTTTAATGAAGCTGAAAATCTACAAGCCCCATTACACAAACCTGGCCGTAGAAATTTATACTTTTGTTTTATTCACCATACAGGAAAATATTTTTTGTCATTTTTCTATTTGATCAGTAATCTAGAGATGTTTCTAAATTGTATTAGAGATATACAAAAAACTGAGAATTTTATTTTTCATTCTTAATATTCCCGTTGGAATCGGTCTCTATATTATGTGCTGATATATTTACCTTTACTAGTTCTTTTACTTCATTGGTCTATAAAAGAGATCTTTTTGTTTAGTTACCGACTTGTTTGTTCTTCTGATAGAAAAAAAACCATGATAAAAATTACGTCCACCGTTTATATATATATATATATATATATATATATATATATATATATATATATATATATATATATATATATATATATATATATATATATATATATATATATATATATATATATATATATATATATATATATATATATATATATATATATATATATATATATATATATGTATATATATATATATATATATATATATATATATATATATATATATATATATATGTATATATATTTATATTATATATATATATATATATATATATATATATATATATATATATATATATATATATATATATATATGTATTTATTTTCAATCAATATACTAGTGAGTAACGTATTCAATGTTTAAATTGAAAAATATATATTTTTCTTTTATAAAACACAAAATGTCTATAAATATATCTACAAGATATGAATAAATCATCAACGAGTTCCATTTTTTTTTAAATAAACATGATTTATTTTTTGCGAGTAAAGTTTTTTAGAAGTAATGGATTCAATGATTGGTAGAAAAAAATCGGAGTGATGCTTTCAAACAAAAGTAAAGGATTTTAACACATACACGGTACTTCGAATTCAAGTGGCTTAAAGTTTGTCACGCGAAATATTTATACGTAAGTTGCAAAACATCAAAGATAGTTTAAATTGTTAATATAAATATTTGCTCATTAGTAAATCTTCTGGTTAATGCTACAAACTGTGTATAACCATCTTAGACATTGTGTAATATTCTTTTTTTAAGTCAATGAATGGTAGCAAGCCCAGATATCTACTTTTCTTTCTTCAAAAAATCTTCTCTCTTGAGGTATCTATACCTAGTAATCATTATAAATATCATGTTTTATTATTATTAAAAACATTTCAGTCTTCTTTTACGATAGTTTTTCCAATAATTCGTAAAATTACATTATAGATACCGTTTTACAGAAGCTACTGGAAAAAAACTAATCATGGAATATTATAACGACACCCAGAAAAACGGTTCTTATCCTATATAGACAGCATTGGAAAAGAGGAATAATCGCAGACACTATCGGTTTAAAAAGAGAATAGCAGAAATGACAATATCACTAGGGGTTGAATACGAGTATCTGTAAAAACTCGAAAGTGCGTCCATATTTTCCCATTTTTTTCCTAATTTTAAGTCTTGGAAGGTCTTCATTTTTGTGTTTACTTTTTTGATCGTCTGATCAGACAGAATATGTGTTCGATATTTTTGGAATATCTCTAGTTATTGTTATATAAATCAAACAAAAAATGTTGTTTCAATACCTTGCCAAATATTGCACATAGGCAAATAATTTTCAATTTTCGGATCCTTTTTTGTGTATGGGAATAATTTTCGCTTTTTCCATATATTTGAAAAATACGTTCGGGTAAATACCTCAAAATTTGTTTTTATAGAGTATATACGAGTACACTAGTGCGTGATCGCAACTGACAATGCATATGGGGGGAATTTCATTACAGCCAGAGTATTTGAACGTATTCAACCAGCGCAGTACTTGAAACGTTTTGTAATGTGATGTATGTACGGTTTTTTTACGGTTCCTATATCGCCGACGAGTCGAGAAGGTTAGTTCAGTTTGATTTGCCGGTAAACTAAACACGCTCTGAAATAAATAACTAAAATATTGCATATATCGTTTCCACAAACACGTCCTATTGCCTTTACATTGTAATTTAAGATAACGAGATGTGTTTTATTTGAATTTTATAAATATCAGTATTTTTAAGTATAGGAATTTAGATACTGTACAATACTTGAGATGTACGCAAGAAAAAAAATGGTTTGAGTAATTACATTAAATGCGGATGTTTAAAAAAACAATCAACAACGTAAATAACACATCTTCCAGATTATACACGAGTTGTTGATGTCATATGTTAGCTACATTTTACTGCTATTTTATAAAAAAAATGTGTATAGGTTTTCCCTACAAAAAGCCGTATTTGTGATCCCACAATATTAAATAAATATGTACTTGTAGGTGGGTATTTAATGTATATAGAGTACCAATTGTGATCTACTTTCCCTCTCATTTTAAAAATATATCCTCACCTTCCTTGATTTTCAAACCCGGAATTCCGCATTGAGATTATTTTTATTCTCTTTGAGATCGTAGAATTCACGTTTATCGAAATAAAACATCGGGGTTTTTAAGGCACAGCGGAAATTCGCCATAGTTCATTTGGTCGATGTCAAGTATTATACATTAAATTACAGAGCAAACAAACTCGTGTTGATTTCCATAACCTAAATATATTTTTAAAGAGAAACCAAAGTACGTAGAAGGCAAACAATATACTTAGTAGGTATTTAAAATTTAAAGGGTGGTCCAACCATAACGCACGATGTTAATTGTGAATAAAACATAAACTTTTCAGTAATTTTTTTATAATTTTTTATGATAGAAAGATCTATGACAATTATGTCGCTCACTCCTTTCAACAACGTCATATATCAAAAACTGTAATTTTTCAGTTGTTTATTGCTGTTTATTTTTAACTTAATATTTACCCGCTACAAGGCAGAAAGTGTTTTTTTTTGCATGTTGAAGAAAGGGTATTGGCTAATTATTTTTTTAAATATCCTAAATATTTTTTAAATGGAAAAATAACTTCAGGTTTTACCTTAAAAGATCAGTTGCACAGTAAAAAGTTCAATAAGTGGCTTGATATTATTTATTTTTAATACATTTTATTATATTCTTAAACTCTAAAAACGATCTCTTGAAAAATCATGTTTTTTATGTATGACGTTGTTGAAAGGAGTGAGCGATGTGTAAAACAAAATATCAGCCAAATGTTTGCCGCGGCTTCGGTGGCTTGTCTTTATCGGATGGTCCATATTTTCAATGACGCTGAGGTATAATTGAGGTTCATAATTATCGTCAAATGTGACAAATTATCTCATTCTTTGATTCTTAAATTGTTCTTGGCTTATTGAAGTATTTTTTTCTATTAAATATCCCCAAAAAAAGAAGTCCAACGGCATAAAATCACATGATGGGTGCGTTTTATTGACATCGCCACAACGTGAGATACCACGGTTATTCGGTTATTGAATTTCTCGCGCAAAAGAGGCATTGTTTCGTTGGCTGTGTGGTAAGAGGCAACCACATATCGTCCAGCTCCACATCCTCAATTTCTGGCAACACAAAGTCCGTTGTCATCTCGTGATAGCGAACACCATTCATGGTAACTGCTTGGCTAAGGGGGAAAATCATTTAAAATTTATCAATATTCATCCACAAAATCTGAGAACCAAAAGCAAAATCAATTTCTTACGCACGTAAATTCCTGCAGAATAATTGTGTCACTCCTGATTAATCAGTCACGTCTACACTTAGCTATTCAAAGCATATTTTATGCATAGTACCTGTATGTTTCTATGCATGAATGTATACCATTTATAAATTATCCTTACTATACCAAGAAAAGCTGGCTGAAAATCCAGATTTGTGTATATGGACATACTCAAAATGTTATTTGTGTAAATATTTTACGTGTTTATAATAAATTCAAGAATCGTAATTTCTTGGATTGTAATCGAATCACCCTAATTGAGTGGATAACAGGTTTAGTAGTGAAACGTGCTATTGACATAAATCCTTCTCTGATTAATTTAATGTCTGTCTATCTGTCTGCCTGGTTGTAAATGTCTCTTGTTGACACGTGCCAAATACAAAGGGGCATAAAAAAACTACCAAATTCTCTCAAATGGAGAAGAGAACCTTGGTTATGTCAGAATTATGTTTCAATAAAAAAGTTACTTTTTTATACAGTGAATTTTCCAAACATGTATAGATTTTTTTTTATTATTTTAGCAATCGTCCATGCACCTTCATCAACCTATCGTACGTATCGTGGCGTACAAATATAATAAGCAAAATTTTATGAATAGGGGAAATCATTAGATACCTTGTAAGGTAAATAGGTTTTTTTAAAGGAGTTCATTTATTATTGACCTTGCTTATTGCAAGGTAGGTATATAAATCATTAGGTGGATTTTCGTTTCTTCTATTATAACTAAAAATAATAATAAAAATTATAAGTATTGGGAACAAGAGTATATTTAGATTTTCAACATAGTTTATTTATATAATATTCAAAAATCAAAGCTTTTTATTTATTTAAAAATCTAATATTTATTTAATATTCACCTGGTATGGTACCTAACGCGCAAAACTAGACCTTACTATCATGCAATTTTTCATATTTTTTTTGACATCTCAACAAAGATGATGAAGAATATAAAATTCGGAGTATTTATGGGGCTTACGACCGTCTTAGGCTGGTTTAAGTGATCACTTTACACACGTGTAACATTCACAAATTCTACCTTTGTTTGACAACCACGCTACTCAAATTCTTGGAAGTCAAAAAAATTATATGAGAAATAACTCCTATAATTGGAGATAATCCAGATTTGTGAACCTGTATTTGGACACACTCATTACTTTATTTATCATATAATTTATTTTTTTTAATTTCATTTATCTATTCGACAGTCGAATAATGGTATTATCGAACCATATTCTATTTAAGTTTTAGTTGGTTACATTTACAATTTATCACTTTTTATTAAAAATCTATTGTGACACGTGCCTATATGGATTCCGCATAATTTATATAAAAAATTGATACATTCCTTTTGTCACCATTGGGTGCGGATAAAATTCAGCAGTAGCAAATTTTTATTACACCGTTTAATTATTTTTTACTTTTCAATGATGTGACGAAACTCGTATTTTGTCATGTGCTTTTTTTATCAAAATAATTTCGATGATTTTTTGTGATTAATAACAAACTGATGAGGTAACCAAGTTAACAGCCAGCGTTAAGGGGGCATTCGCAAAGACAGAAGTCATTCGCCGGCCAACCGCCAAAGAGGTAACGCGTCTTTTTACGCACGATTTTTTTGAAGAATGTGTATTGGATATTTTTTTGTTTTGAAGAATATATATGGAAAAAAAATAACTCCTTGGCTTTCGATAACTCTTTTTTTTCAAAACCATATAAATATTTCAAAGAAAAACTTATTTGTTCTGTAAAAAAAACACCGTATGTTTTTAAGAATACAGTTAGAAAAAAAATCAACTCCTTACCTTTCAATAACTCTTTTCTTTTCAAAACCATATAATTATTTCAAAGAAAAACTTTTTTTCAATAAAAAAAACATTGTATGTTTAAAGAAAAAAAACACCATTTAGTAAAATGGTAGATGGTTTTAGAGAAAATTAAGTTGCAACTTATCGAATACTGGGCCTTAAGGTATCCAAGACCTCCAAAGTTAGTAAGATGTAATTCCATAGTTACATCATTGAACTATAAATTATTACGGTACAGTCCGGCCACTTACATTTTGCGATGTGATTTTGAGAATCGGAACGTTAGAGTAGGGTATGTGTCTTGTGGTATTTATTACGACATTTCTATAGTTGAACTGACATCTGCTCCTATATCAATACAATAACTTATGATTAATCTGTACAATTATGCAGACAACAATTTAAAGGTATGGCATAAATAATCTTAGAAATGAAAAGAAAACTTAATGAGAAATGGAAGACCATTTACTCTATTTCTATGTGTTCTGAATACCACTTATTTTGAAGATTTTCATATTAAAAAAGGGTTTCAAAAATGAAAACAAACAGTACACATAGTATTTATTTGTATGGGAAGTATTTTTTATTTTGGAAGAACCCCAAAATCCATCTTTCCCTGGTGTTATATTCATTTTATTAAAGTCAAGTTTTACCAATTTTAAATAACATTATTTTTACTTTTGTTAATAATCTGTCGTGAGACGGAGGGGCACAAGTTTTATAGTATATATTAAAGACTTGTGCCCCTCCTCCGTTTCACGTCGGAAATTAAAATGAAAAAGTAGAAACTTTTTTCTATATTTTTAATTTAAAATTTACGTCAAACACTCTTTACTTTATATACCTATTTTTCATCGATAGTTAAATATTTTTTAGGATAAAGGAAAACATTGTAAGTATAAGCAAGTATAAGGATATCTCAAAACAAATATTCAAGGAGTTAAGGACTCACTAACATAAAGATTCCTCTTTTTTAATTTTTCGCAAAATATTGCTAATCATCACTATTGCTAATATTATTATTACTATTATTCTATTATTATTGCTACAACATTGCTAATCATAATCTCTAAACATAAAAAGGTTTGGTCCTTTATCGAAAAGTCCGGATAAAGGAGATTAAACGGTTCCCACCCTCGGAATCCCATGGTAATATATTTAAACCGTTATTGGCTCTTTTAAATTACTGAGCCCACACCCACAGACAAAATAAACGCATTTTTTTTATTTTCATACTCGAAACATCAAAGAAATAGTCAACGTGAACACCTAAAATAAAATAAAAAAGGATATTAACATTTTTAAAAATAATTTTAAGAAATGACACAAAGTTACATATTGATGTTCAGGCAGTCAAGGGTCTGCTACTGCGTTCATCAAACCGATCACTAACTTCATCAAACCGATCACACACTTCATCAAACCAATCACAAATTTCATCAAACCGTGTAATATCGACAGCGATATTACGCATTAAATTTAAAGAGTCATCATTTATTCACGTGATCATTCGACCGTTAAACTTCTAATCACATGATCAACTTCCTTTGACCTACTTAAATAACGGTTTTCTAACCGTCGATTCATCATGCGACCCGGACCACGCCTCATTCCAGGACTATCGGCCTAGGCGAGTGGACGTCCTCGTCGTGCGGACTGTCGTCTTGTGACGGAGCTACGTCTATTTTCCGTTGAAAAGTTAATTTATTTATTGGAATTGAACTTTACTATTCCTAGTTCGAGTGTGCTAGTTTGTGATCCGAACTGACGTGGACCAAGTGGAAATGCAGTCGACATAGTCTCACAAGAACGTGCACGCGTGTATCGTCTGGTTTTAATTCCCGCCAAACAGCCTAACAAAAAGGGAACGCCGTCGTTGCGTCCTTATTACTGCCAAGTTATTTTCATCGTGTCCTATAATAACTTCCGATCATTTCTCCAGCTTCAAAGCCTACAATACTCAACTCCTGAGATCTTCCTGCAGCCTCATGTCGACAAAGATGACGCCATCGAGTTTGCACCATCAGCCGCTAGAGCGGTGACGTCACATCGAGTTTGCTGCATCTCCCGCCAAATCGTCCCAGTGGATGACGTCACATCGAGTTTGCTGCTTTAGCCGCTAGAGCGCTTCACAGAAGACAGCTGTCAATTGCCGCCATCTTGACATCGAGTTCGATCCGTGTCTCTGCCAAAGCGTTTGACAGATGACAACTGTCACACGCACATTTTAATCACACATTCCTAGGTAAATTCGTTCCAGGATAGTTTAATAGAAATTCAAACAACACATAAACTTTAATCAATAGTCTGGTACAGTGTATCTAGTATTAAAATTAGTTTTAAGTAATATTTTAAGTGTTCGTGCTACATAACCTCTAATAAACCCGTTGTGAAAATGCCCTAGTCTTTCATTTGGTCTAAGAGATACCCCAAGTAAGTTTTCAGATAATTCAATTGATGACCCATGCATTTACACCCTGAGAGTCAAGAGCAATTGTTCAACACCACTGAGCAAGTCAAAGTAAACCATATAAATAAGTAAATGTATCATTACAACCGATCACAAACTTCATCGAACCAATCACAAATTTCATCAAACCGATCACTAACTTCCTCAAACCGATCACACACTTCATCAAACCAATCACAAATTTCATCAAACCGATCACAAACTTCGTCAAACCAATCACAAATTTCATCAAACCGATCACAAACTTCATCAAACTAGTCACAAACTACATTAGACCCATCACGAACATCACCTGGCCATAAGCAGGTACATATGTTCAAAACAAAAGTTAACTAAATATTCATTTCGTACCCATGCGATACACCTGGACTGCCATTAAATGAAAAAAATATACGCTAACTACGCAGTGTAGATTACTTTTTACCTCCAGACCATTATTATTTACGACTTTGGTTTTTTAACCGATCGGCATTATCAGGAAATTAATATTGTAATACTGAAAATTAGTTTTACCTGGACGTATTTTTATAGAAAAACAAAAAATTATCTCCACTTCGTTTTAATGCTGTAATTTCAGCCTTCGCCTGTAATGATGACTCAACAAATTCTATTTCCTAAAAAAAATGTAGGATAACCAAATGTGAATAAAAAATCCTTTTATACATTAACACATTTGTATTTTTTGTACTGTGGAAAAACGTGATGTTTTAAAATTTTGACAAAAAAAATATGGACATTTTTTGTGATTTCAAGATTTTATTAAAACATTGATTTTTTTCTCAATATTTCCAAATATTTTTTTTGACTACATGTTTCCTATCTAAATTTTAATAGTCTTTCAAGATCTTGATTTTATCGCGGTTTTCATTAAAGCATTAGTATTAAAGGAGCTTGAACATGAAAGCACATTAAGGTTTTCACTATATTGTCCCTTAATTTATGTCGCTAAGCCACAAAGAAGAGCAGAGACAACAGCGCGCCATATCATTTAATCTTCCCACTAATATGGTAGATTTTGCTCTTTCTTCAACATAATTTAATCCTCTTATACGAAAACGATTATAACTATGACTTTTGGCTTATTAAAATATACTTTTAACGTTTTGTCACACTGCTTCTATTTTTTTTGTTTATTCAAATAAAATTCAACCTAATGAATATAAAGAAAAAAGAGATTAAATTCAATTTACTAGACTAATTTGTTTAAAAAATTATTGCTCCTTTAAACAAACGTGTGGTTATTCTACATAATTGTATAAGAGGGTTATTTAAGTTTTTATATCCATTATTATATTAAACCTACATATTTTGGTCTTTTATTTTTCCATCGTTTATCGAAAACCAGATGTATGTTTATATATATATATATATATATATATATATATATATATATATATATATATATATATATATATATATATATATATATATATATATA
Source organism: Brachycentrus maculatus (assembly GCF_059751285.1). Classification (NCBI taxonomy): domain Eukaryota; kingdom Metazoa; phylum Arthropoda; class Insecta; order Trichoptera; family Brachycentridae; genus Brachycentrus; species Brachycentrus maculatus. The sequence continues at coordinate 2,411,912 of NW_028280840.1, forward strand.
TATATATATATATATATATATATATATATATATATATATATATATATATATATATATATATATATATATATATATATTTATATATATATATATATATATATATATATATTTATAAATATATATATATATATATATATATATATATATATATATATATATATATATATATATATATATATATATAGATGTGAAGAAAAATTACTCAAATTTATCGTTTTGAAATATTTAAATAACTCTTAATTGTAAAGCACCTTTAAGGTAATTATACACATAAACAGCACTGTATAAATTCCTCTATAAATGAATAAATAATCGCAGATAATCAGCTTTTCACTGAAAACTAGACATCTTTATTATTTTAAGTACCTCCTTAAATGTCTTATAAAAATCGTTGTTATCAATCATACATTATTAAAACAAGTATTTGTTAAAGTGAAATCATTGAATTTACTCTGCCAAATATTTCAATTTTCAACATTTATACTTCACCAGAAAATTTAATTTCTGGAATGTTGTGTGGTACATTCTACACACGGTTTTGTACGATTGCGAATAGATATCACCCTAAAATTGCATACCAAATAGTCCCAACACATTATGCATTTACGAATAGTTTCATTTCACTTCATCATTAGTAAAACTTTGTGAAATTTAGTGGTATTTTATAGAAATTATTCATATATATTCATTTGGTTTGTAGCTTTAAGCAAATAAATTAATCAAAACTCTTGCATCAAAATGTTAACTACACAAAAAGACATTGTTTTAACGTTTCAGTCTATTTATATCATCTTACAAACGTTTTATGAATATTGCGGATGGTCAAAAAAAATTATGTATTCATAATAATTTATAACATTTTTTGTGGTTTCTAATACTAATATTATATAAAAATAAAAATAGTATTTGGGCACACTCAAAATGTTCTAAATGAAATAACTGGTTGACGTTAAAGTTAGTTTGAGCTACTTTAAAATAAATTAAACGGGGCTTAGGAATATGAATTTTAGTGCATCGAAACACGTGTCACAGTAGATTTTAAGAAATAGTGGTATTTACTAAGTAAAACATGAATTAAAAGTGATAGATTTTACCACAAAGTGACTACCGAATCAATTAATGAAATTAAGAATCGGACTTTGCATAGAAATAGAAAGAGTCTTGGCTTAATAAAATCTTTCCCTATTCCAACATAGATGGCTATTGTGAACTCATAATGTCAAGAGTTTGATCAATATATGTATCTAGAACTTCCCAAATTGAGTACTTAGTGTAGTTGTCAATCATAAGTAGAATTTGGTGAATGTTACACGTGTGTAAAGTATTCACTTAACCAAGCCTATGACAGTCGTAAACCTTTCAGACTTCTATATTCTTCTTCGTTCATGTTAAGATATCAAAAATACTATGTAATATGCACGGTTTAATATGATAAATAAATTTACTGCCAATAATTTAACTTTACTGCTTTATTTTTAGATTTCCATAAATTTATACAAAAAACCGAACACATTTTTCCTAACAAAAGGCGAAATTCATTTTAAAAGAGTGTTGATAAATTGCGATAAAGAACGGTTCAATTTCTCTTATTCACCGCTTCGAGAAAGAGCGTTCAACCTATTTTTTTATATTAAATGCAGTAAGCCTCTGCTATTATCACAGGCGAGTAAATTTATCGGCACACTCCACGAAAATTATTACGCCACGAAAGTGATTTATACCTTTTTCATCTAAAATAAAAATTTATATTTTCTGTCAAATTCAAAGATATTTTATGTATTTCCCTGTATAACCGTTCGAGTAAAGCTTGAATGTTTAAGTTTTCTTCACAAGTTGGAACTCTCTTTCGTTATTTTTTCCTGACACCCGTAACATTTAAAATGAATGCAAATTGAAGAAAAAGGTAAATGATCATGAGTTTATATTGTAAAATAATTTTATTAATTCTCTTTTTTGTGTGCACATAATGTTTAAAATATGTAAATGAATATATATGTATATTTATGCATACAAGAAAAATGTGTATATTCGTTTTAAATACGTTAATATTCTTTTTTTAATTTATTGATTAGGCACAATGATATAAAATTAAAAATAAAACACTTGTATTTAGCCACTTGAAATAATGATTTAAGCCAGTTTGTATTTTCACTGGTTGATAAGAACTTCTGTAGTTCTCGAAAGCAATTGAGTTTATATTACATAATAAACTCAAAAGGTAGTCTTATTCAAGTGTTTTGTTTTTCACATTTTGTTGTAAATATGCCAAATGAAAGAAAGAAATATTTTAATATTGAACTGTTTTAAAGTATCATTAAGGATACTCATAGAACTAAGAAGAAAAATAAGATGAGTTCATTTCACTCCAGCGTTCTTTATGTTTTTTTGGAAACTGTATTTGAATGAAAATAAGAACAACTTTATTTTTCTAAAATTATTTGTCACTCTTAGTTTTAAATTGATAACAATGCAATTGAATTTAAGTAAAATACAGTACTAAAGTACCAAAAATCAGGTCACATGTTAATATTTAAATATTTAACAAAAACCCATTTTCGCGTTTTAAGTAACCTTACATTTTACACGGGGTGTGTTGATTCAGTTTTTAAATGTAAGTAATTGCTTTTGGTATTTTTCATCATATATTTGGCATTTTATTATCCGAGTGTGGAAATTGTTTCCTACATAGCAATATTTCATGCGGATTTATTTCGTAAATTTAAAAATTTATCATAAAGACTTGTTTAATTATGGACGCCAGTTTCCCATCCGATGCTTCAAATATCCATATTGTGATCAATTTTATGTTTCATATGTATATTTAGTATTTATATATAATAAATGAAACTTTAATTGTTATAAAACTGATAAAAATTTAGTAATTATTTTAATGATAAATAGTATATAAAAAAATCAAATTAAAAAATCACACAGAAACATAAAAATCACTGTCAGGTGTGATGTCATTACAATCCGAAAAATCTTTAAACCTTAGTGTTAAAACTTTATAAAATAAAAACAACTTTTTGTTTATATTAAATTTTCAAAATACCTCTACATCAAACAAGAAGCTTGCAATCCCTGTTCCAAGTATATTGTATTTAGAGCGGGAACTGACAGTGAAAACTCCCTACCATATCCTGATCTGATTGATACATGCTTCATATTTTATTGTATTTGAATGACATCATAAAGCCGTAGGGTGAACCTTTACTTGAATTGAGTATCGTGACATATTGTTTTCGTGTCGCCAGAAAAGTCTCTTTAACAATAAAAATTATTCTTAATATTAATATATGACTGCATAGGTCTTTAGGCTAGAGGCTTGGGGTAATGGCGTCGAAACCGCACTGTATTTTCAAGGATTTTAAAACTATTACTGTAATAAGCCACTCAATTCATTTATATATACGAAAGCATATGTCTATATGTTTTCGCTATCCCTATACTACTCGAATTAACTACAACTCTACGGAAATAACAACATTACTAGAAATAAGAAATCAACATCATTAAATATTTCTCTCCATCATCGGTCTTCTCGTACAATCGCTTAGTACTCAATAATTTCAGCACCCATACTACACTCTAGACTATCTCTCTCATCTACACTTCACATCCAACACCTATGGTTGTGTAGACGAAACAGAGAACCCTTTTTTTGCTAAGAGTCATTCATACGTATTGTCATGCATTAGTTGTTCACGTCAGACGTGCGACACTAGCGTGCTACGTATATATGCATACATATATATGTATATATATATATATATATATATATATATATATATATATATATATATATATATATATATATATATATATAAATATATATATATATATATATATATATATATATATATATATATATATATATATATATATATAAATATATATATATATATATATATATATATATATATATATATATATATATATATATATATATATATATATATATATATATATAAATATATATATAAATATATATATATATATATATATATATATATATATATATATATATATATATATATATATATATATATATATATATATATATATATATATATATTATATATATATATATATATATATATATATATATATATATATATATATATGTAGATGTATATTGTTTTCATATTATTTTACAAAGATAATATGAAAAATGAAGAAGAATATGGAAGTCTGGGCGTTTACGGGGCTGACGACCGTCATAGGTTGGTTTAAGTGATCACTTTACACACGTGTAACATTCACCAATTCTACCTATTATTGACAACCACACTACTCAAATTCTTGGAAGTTCTATATATATGAACCAATTTTAAAACATTGTTATTGAATCACTAGAACTTCACTAGAGACATCTATTGGTGAGATGAAAAGAACTCTTTTATTAGTGTGTGATGTCCAAATCCTGGATTATAATCACACACATGAGAAACGCCAGAAAATATAATTTTCATTTTTAATATTTAAGCTTATAATTTGACCAGATAATTTATTTACAACATTTTGAGTGTGTCCAAATATTTGTTCACAAAATCTGGATTATTTCCAATTACAGGAGTTATTGTTTGTAAAAAACCATAAATAACCCCTGTAATTGGAAGTAATCCAAATTTTGTGAACAAGTATTTGGACACCCTCAAAATGTTGTAAATATATTGTTTTCGCTACTCGTGTTCACTTTTGTCAAATTCACCTTCATCAGATTCTTTTATTATGTGTAATATACTGACGTTATAAATGCAGAATTATTTGCAAAAAATGTGTAGGCGTCAATTTAAGAGATAAGAGCATGTACGAATAAATTGGCAACAAGGGTCATCTTTGATTGCAAACAAAATCTAGCTGCGATAGGAAGCCCAGAGATTGCGAATGTCAACAAATGAGTTTATTCAAACATGTTTACACTTCGATAACAATATTGTACGTGCTTAACCCCTATAGTACATTACCATATATTATCAGTACATTTGTATCACAATTTTGTTTTTACCTTTGAATACTATAAATTATATTTATATAATATTTGATAATCCACAAGTAGACATTCAAATGCAACATAAATGAAGCCTTTTTCTTATGAGTAACTTAGCTGACAAGCAATAAACGTCTACATCGTGTTTATTTTATGTACAGGTGTTTTTTTAGAGGTATACAAATTCAAATTTCCCGCAAAAAAATTGATGGCGGCATCCGCCGTGTGGTATGTTGCGCCATCTTGTTGAAACCACAGCTCTGTCATATCAATGCTATTCAGCTGAGATATGAAGAAGTCAGTAATTGTGATTTTGAAGCGCTCTCTATTGAACGTAACATTCTGGCCGGCATCGTCTTTTAAAAAAATATGGGACAATGATTCCATCTGCCCATAAAAGACAACAAACAATGAATTTTAATTGATTTTCTCCACTGGGTTTTCTCCACTCTAAATTGAAAAATTCTGCTTATTGACATAAGCATTTAACCAAAAATGTGCGTCATCGGTGAACAAAATTTTGTTTTGAAAAAGGGGATCAAGCTGAATATTGTTTTCGGCCCATTCACCGTACCAACGACGCGCATAATAGTCATTCAGTCTATCCATAGTGAAATGGCGAAACGTACCTACTGACTACAAATCAACTGTCAAATTGTCAGTGTAAAGAAACAATTTTTCCAGTTTAAAAACCAAACCTCTAAAAATACATCCTTTACCTATAAATATAATACTCAATAAACATTTGTTACGTTTGTATTAATGTGAACATTTTAGGGGTTGTCAAAATATTTCCTTACGCAGCTGTACGGCTATCCAATTTTAAAACACAGAAAGGGACATTTTTTGTAGTACGTTTTTTTTGCATTTTTGGACTAAGTAGAATCTACTTAGTCCAAAAATGCAAAAAAAAACATACTACAAAAAAATTGTCCCTTACTGTGTTTTGAGTTTGGACAGCCGTGTAGCTTCTCGGTTACGTCACAAATCCTCAGAATTCACAAATGGCACAAAATTGTTATGTGCCGAGAAACCACTTTAAAATAAGAAGTCGAAATACGAATGTGCTTTAGCTACATATAAGGATTTAAATGTTTATTGAAAACAACGTGTGAGCAAACATGTTAACTTTATTTTTCATTAAGATTAGGTACCACATAAAAACCACATTAAAACCAAGATTAACATCTTCCGAGGCTTACTTGAAATGGAAATCCTGTGTTTTCTTAATTCAATTATTTTGATGATTCTCCATGTGTGTATCCTAATCTGCGTTTTGTTTCAAATACATTTTAATTAGTTGTAATCTTGATCCTCTTCAGATTACTGAAGGCTTAGGTTAACGTTAGTTTAGAATATAGAGAAACTTTTAGAGTCTCGAGTCGCTGAGATTTAACTTGAGTAAATAAACAAGACTAATGCATTGGGATAAATCAAACAACCAACTAACTATCCATAATGTTGCTTCACCGCAGAAATAGAAAGCCACACCAATATGTTTTTGCAAACATTATTCGCCTCCACGTTCAAGCATCTCCTCATATATACCCGTCGATTATTCCGACTCCTGACCTGACCACATCCAAATATTTGAAGTACTTGATAATGTCAAGTTTTCTTTGATATTCCTCTGCTCCTTTTACCAACAACATTCGACTCATAATGTTTTTAACGTTCATACCTCATTCATTCGATCCACATGTCTAAACCATGTCAACACGCCTTTCTTTCCTTTTATTGACAATGCTTTTCTCACCCTTGCATTATTTCCTTAGTTCACCATTTGAAAACCTACCATACATTATTTAGACGCACATTTCACTGAGAAATCGCATTTCATTTGACCCTTCTTTTGCTAACTTCATGCTTCACGTCCATACTTTAGAGTTAACATCAGGGGTCCGTTGTGTACTGACATTTAGCTTTCGTTGTAAGGCTTTTATTTTCTTTAACAGATTTTATTACACTATTCACTGTGATCCCAGCATTCTCTCTTCTTTCTATTTATTGATCTTGATATATTGATCTTGCTATTCCTAGAAAACATAATTCTCAAATAAAGAAAATCATCTACCGGTTTTTTTACTACCATAATTTTCCCATTTGCTACTATTTTACATCCAGATCCACGTTCATATCTTTCGAAAACCATAACTTTGGACTGTCGACATTCACATGTTAAGCATGTTAACCACCTTTGTCATCATATATAAATCATATTTAAATGTGCAAATACATGTATACACGATAAACTCAATCCCGAGAGTTCTATCCGATTCTGCCATTGTACTTTTTCTCTCATTAATTATTTGTACCTATTTTTCCTCCATATTTATGACAAAATTCATAATTATAATTTATGGTGCGATTACCGTAAATTATCTTAATTACTCCAATATATTTATCAAATAAATGTGTACACGCCTCAGGACTGAAAATAGAATATAATATCACTTTACGTTCGCCTGATTTTTAAAAAATAACTGATTTAAAAAGAGTTAGGCGATAGGTACCTACCCAACCCCGTGACGCATGAACGCTAATGACGCAATACCGTGATGTTTAAAAAATGCAAATTACTACGTTCTGTAATCTCTTAATGTTAGTAGCGCGACAATGTTTATTCAGCAAATGGCGCGCGGTCTGTGTTAAAACCGTGTCTGATTTTATTAAAGATTGCAATATTACATACCAATCAAACGCAACAACTCCTTTTTCATTTTCTGAGAAAATCGCGGCTTCGAAAATAATAATTACAAAGCACTCCACTCGTTTCGAGAAACTTTCTGAAAGGATTCCTCATAATTACTGCGGACCAAATTGTAATAATATACTTTCCTGAAATCAGTGAAGGCAATATGACTTGGAGCGAGTTTGTTATTCATACAATTTTGCTAATGAGTTTTACACAAACTCCGAGTCAACAGATTTTTAAAAATATTGAACCACCTTCATTAATCAATATAAATAATTTTAAGTTAAATATTTTTGGTAGATACCTACAGTTAAGTTACACTTCAACTCTTTTTAAAGTTTTTTTTTTAAATCTTTGAAAATACAACTTGTACATTTATACAAATTATTTGAAAGATTGTTTTTAATTTATTTATTTGTTTTTTTTTTATATTTTGAAGAATACAGAGAGACTTGAAAAAAAGAAAACAATCAATTTTTGAAGTACTAACTTTATGATTCCTCAGTATACAACTTCGGGATTTTAAACAAAGCATAAAATTAATTAAATTTTATAATAAATATTTAAGCTATGATTTCATTCGAGTTCAGAGGGTATAATTATTTTAATTTCACTGTAGAAAATCGTATTTTAGCAATTGGAAAATAAACATGGATATGTCAAATAATTTAATAATGAACAAATAGCTTGTAAATGTACTCCTCGTTAATTACAGTTACCGACATTATATTATACAAAACCGCACATTTCATCGCTACTATATTTACATACATGACGTTATATCAAGTCATCAGTTATTATAACATATTAATATCAATGATCAAATGAACTTGTCAATCAGTAACTCATTTTATTATTTAACACACACGCATTTGTATTTTTAATTAAACATTTTAATTATTTTAAGTTTGTATAAGTTCGTTTTTCGTTTTGCATTTTTTTTTTCAATATAAGTATTTCTGTATCAGTCTAGAGTAGTGGTCCTGAACCTTTTTGAAGTCAGGGAGCACTTTTGATTATAAAAAAAAATCGCAGTACAGCAAAAATAAAGGTGCAAAAAAAACATACAAAGATAACTTTTATTAAAATAAAACTGATTATTTTATTACGGACAAGTTAAAATGAACATTTATTTTTAAAAATATAATGACTCCAATGAATTATTTTGCGGCGAAAATTATTTAATGTGAGGTTGTCTATTTTAACGATTTCCAGCGATATAAGGTCTAATATTTGATATAGCCACTGTCATTTCTTCATCCTAATTGCTAAGCCTAATCACAAATCCTTTCAATGAAACTACCGTTGATGGAATGCTGTCTGTACAAATTTTTTCACAAAACTCCCATGAACTCCAATTGTTCTAAGTACGTATGATGATATAGAATCAATGATATCTTGTCCACTGTTGTGAGGTGAGTGCGCACGCAAGCGTGATGCCATCCAGCCATTATATTTGAAACTCAAATCGCACAGTAAATAAGTTAACATGAAATTTTAGTTTTCATAATTTGCACTTGCAGCAAGATGGCGGAACACCAGTGTTCCGCGGATCACCGATTAAGAGCCACTGGTCTAGAGTGATATTATACGCTCATTTGAATAATTATAACCAACCCACTAGTGGATGTGTATGAAAATAAATCCTACCCTACATAGGTAGGTATATCTAAGCTCTGATCTATAATATTTTTTAAGAAATATTTTCCAAATACAAAATAATATTTTATATGAAAATTCGTGAGAAAATTGCCCTTTCTATTAAGAAATAAAGTGATTAAAAAAATCGCTATTTTTCAGCCTTCCATCTTCACCAAAAAGTAATTATTTGAACCTTCTAACGAATCACTAATCTCTTATTAATTAAACGAAAAAGAAGCATCTGTTTTCTTGTTTGTGTTATGTAACATCTTCGGAGCGAAATTTTATAATCAGTATATCAAGATATATATTTATAAAGTAAGAATATTGAGATTTCTTATACTCGAGTGGATAATGGGTTTCTTATACTGAGATTGTGCACATCCTCGCATAGTAGTTAGTGCGTTTGTCTGTTGTGCTGCAGATCCTGAATTCTATTCCCGGGAGATCTAAATAAAAGAAAATGTTTATTTTGTGTATATTAAAACCATCGTTAATTTTGTGGTATTGTAATATTATATAACATTCCTTATCAGTCATCGTTCACTTTGTGTAATACCACTTTAATTAACGTGTTACATAAAGTGAATGATGAATGATAAGGAGAGTGTTAAAAGAAATTGTAATTATTTGCTCTACCACTATACATTTAGTAATATCTTGTCCTGATACCTAAAAATCTAGACAAATCACCTTACAATAATGCAACTAACGATTAATATTACATAGTTTGATACGATGTACTTTCATGTGCACTGTCCGGTGCGAATAATGGTTAAAATTAAAATTAAAATTAATTTTTTGATATCTCATCAAAGATGAAGAAGAGTATGGAAGTATGGGCCTTTATGGGGCTGACGACTGTCATAGTCTGGTTTAAGTGATCATTTTACTTACACACGTGTAACATTCACCAATTCTACCCATTATTGACAACCACACTACTCAAATTCTTGAAGTTCTATATATATGAACCGATTTAGAAACATTCTTCTTGAATCATTAGAACTTCACTAGAGACATCTATTGGTGACATGAAAAGAAGCTTTTTTTAGCAGAAACTCTTATACACATACATGAGAAACGCCAGAAAATATCATTTTCATTTATTTAAGCATATAAAGTGACCCGTTTGTTGTCAAATAATCTTTTAAATTTGCTTCTTTGCCTAAATTAAACAGTGAACGTGAGTCAAAAAGCATATTCACTGAAACGTGGTTTTAGATCTTTGTTTACTAATATTTAAAGCAAGGCGCTCATCAAAATAAAGCGGTTTGTTTCAACACCACAAAAAAAATAAACTAACCACGCCATATTAAAGAAATTTTTGTGTTCAACGTTTATATTTTTATTACAAATCAAAGTAATAGGTATCTGTCACAAGATATCCAGATACGCGAATACAATATACTTATAGAGTAATCATAAATGATCACAAACATAACATATTTGTACGGAAAAAAATTAAAATAATAATAAAACTACCAGTCACAGGAAAATGTCAGTTTTTATTGATTGCATCCCAATCGTCTTTTCTGGGTTTGACCTTGTTCCGAAAAAAAATATGAAGCTTTTACGCATCAGTTGAAGACTATACGCGTCTTTAAAAAGACAAATAACTAACTCCATTAAGGATATTTGATATTTAAGGTCATTTGGGAAAGCTTAAAACAATAAGAATAAATAATTTTTCAAATTTACTCAAGCTACTAATAAATTCATTTTCTTGTGTTTTGCTTAAACTTCTGCAATGCTTTCTACTGAAAACTTGCAAAGTATCAGATTAACGAACTTAAAGCCATCAATATTGCGGCTCCACTCACACCGTGAGTATCAAAATATTTTCATATTTCTCACCCTTCCTAAGAAAACCTCATTTGTTAAAGTGTCAAGCAGGGATTACATTCGAACTTTGCTGAACGGTGTTTAATACACTCAATTATATGAAAATTGTGTATATTTCTTAACTCTGTATTCCTGACCTAACCAACGCTTATCAGGCAACACTTTGGTAAAATGCTACGTCAGCAATCGGTAGACTAGTGGGGTTTAAGCGATGTTCTTAGAGTATCCCCGAGAGCTTTCAAAAATCGTACCAAAGTTTAGTCCTAAGTGAATACCAACCTTTTCAGAATCTTTTATCTAATATAGCTGAAAACCACTGAAAATCGACCTCTTCAGGATCTGTTATGAACTGTAACCGATGCACATATTAAATATTTACACTTCACTTCTAACGTTAATTATTAATTTATAGTATCGACAGTTGTAGTGACACATTCACCGTCACAACTAGAAGAAATCCTGCTTTATATGAATTTTCGTCTTTATATTTTTAATTGAATTTATATTTGTAAATACCCTTTTCTAAAAATCTATTGGGCCACGTGTTTTTATGCTTTTTGAATTATTTTCAAGCACCCGTGTTTAAAAATGATTAGGAATGTATCAAAACACGTGTCGCAGCATAATAGATTTTAAGAAAAAGTGGTATTTACCAAGTGATTTTTTTTTAAGTATGCCTCTTAATCCATTTAATCATCAAAAACTGGAGTAAGTCTTAAGTTTTTTGTACAGCGATCGATTTAAGGTGATCGATCATTAAAAAAAATGGCGCATATCAAATCATTCAAATATCTTTATATTACTATTACATTTCTTCAAAATATCATGAATAAATATAAGGATTGTTCATGTGTGAATAGTGAGAAGGTCTAAACCCACGAAAACTCTTTTATTTATATATTTTATATTCTAGTTATTTATATATTTTAGGCAGAAAATAACGCGATAAAAGCTTCCTATCTGGTATAACAAACAATATCTGTTTAACAGACGTGAAACGTGTCCGTGCTTAATGAAGTCAAGCTTTTTAATATTTTAATTAAAATACATATTAATAAAAAGGTGTTCCGACAAAAACGGGTTGCAGAAGACCTAAAAGACTATTTATTAACCGATACAGGTTTGTGAGAAATGTATAAAAATAATAATAATTATAATGATAATAATAATAATTAAGTTAAAATGTCAATATTCATACGTATTTAGTGATTTGGGTTAAATTGCATTTTCGTTTTTCACATCAATGGTGTAGTTATTTTATTTTATTCGCATTTTTTTTGCTTTTCCAAGTAAATTAATGCTATTTGAATCCGCTGATGCTACAAATTAGTTCATGCTTCGATACGATTGCGAGACGCGTATATTTTAACACGTTGAATTCATTAATTAAAATAAATGTCCTATTTACTTCTCCATCTATGTGTGTGTATATACATATATATATCAACTTTTGACATTTTTATACGTTTGTATTATTTTTATACTATAAAACTTTTGCAATCCGTAAAATGTTGTACACTTCAATTTGTTTTCTTAAGTACTATGTTTAAATCAACCTTCTCGGTATTTGTAACATGTAAAAATAACAACAACAAAAAATATTACCTAATAATAAACGTAATTTATAAGTATGGCAATAAATGTAAGAAACTTACTCTAACGTGGAATGGTTCCTGAGAGATTTAAGTGGTTATCGCAAAGTGTACAAGAATGAATCCACGCTACTGTGGTTCGGGAATAGCGTTTCCTGCGCTAATCCATAAACTTCATATTTTTGACACAAAAGAGCAATATATGTAGGATGCTCGAATTTATGTAGCTATACTGTTTTTGAAATACTACTCCGCTTACACTTTTCCTCATTCACTCGCAAACGTGTGAAAGCATTTTTTCTAAATCTTCTGAATTTTCCGTTCTTTCGTATTGAACTTATGCGCACATATATGGCGGTAAATTTGTTGAAGGCTCATAAATACAATTAAACGAAACATTAATATTTTTGTATCTATCCGAGGGATTTTAATGGGATTTATCTTCTCGAGTTCTTTTTTATTATATTTAGTTTTCGCTTTACTCATAAGCAAGTTCTACTTGTCAGTCTGATGTAGTACGTATAACATTAGTATTGTACATCTTGAAAAAATAGGCAACGTCAAAAAAAAAATTGAAATATTCCTTTCGTATTTTAGTTAAAATTTTGAGAAATGTGGAATTTTGATAAATAGTTCTGCCATCAGTTAGGAATTTGGATGTAGTTTTCTCCAATTGGACATAAGTGAGATTCATTCCGAATTAATGAATATAAAACCATTTCTTGAATGTTTTTCGCGGATACTTTGTGGCACATTTTATAAACTGTATAAAATTAAACAAATTTGTTTTAACCACATTTTTATTATAAGTACATTTTAACCTACCGGTTTCGACAAGAACTTTTTATAAAAAAATGGTTAAAACAAAGTTGTTTAATTTTATAAAATATAACAATTTAAATTTTGATCTTATCAAAATATAAATAAGTTTTATATGCAAAATTCGCATGCAATGTGCACCCACCTTAAAAAATGGATAAGTCGATAAGTGGAAAGACGTGTAAAAATGTTTTTGAAGCTGATTAAAGATTTTCATGTCAGAGAAGTAGACCTTGATATACTCTGACTCTATACTCTTAGGACTATTGAATCATCTTATATAAGAGTTTCTGCTCAATAAAAGGCTTCTTTTCATCTCACCAATAAATGTCTCTAGTGAAGTTCTAGTGATTCAAGAACAACGTTTCTAAATTGGTTTATATATATAGAACTTCCAAGAATTTGAGTAGTGTGGTTGTCAATAATGGGTAGAATTGTTGAATGTTACACGTGTGTAAAGTGATTACTTAAACCAGCCTATGACGGTCGTCAGCCCCGTAAATGCCCAGACTTCCATATTATTCTTCATCTTTGATGAGATATCAAAAAAAATATGAAAATTAACTCCTATTATTGGAGATAATCCAGATTTTGTGAACATGTATTTGGACACACTCAAATCGTTTTACGTACTATTATATTGCAGCACACACATTACTTAGGAAGTCGGCTCCTATTTAAACTAATGTGGGTTACAGAGTTACAGTAAATACAATATTTGCATCGTGGCACATGTACGCGGCTGAATTAGAGCAATTTTGTTGGTTGTTTCGTTCAATCTTCTCGCGTGCATGATATTTAACTCCACCCGAGTGCTTCCTTATTACTATTTAAATATTTCAAATCATTTTGTCACAGCTCCTACGAATCCTTTAAGTTTAACAAACTACTTTGGATTTCCAATGTAACATGTCGTGTATTCAACACTTTATAGGATAAATATTAAATCACTCAACTTATGATAAGTTTATAAACTTGTATGAATTCTATTAATTTTTTTAAAAGCTTCTTATTAGTGTTCCAGTTATATACAATAATATTTCCAACATTTTCAGTATGTCTAAATACTTGTTCACAAATCTGGGTTATCATTATTATTATTATTTGGACACGCTCAAAATGTTGTAAATAAATTGATTGGTAAAAATAAAAATTAAAAATTAAATTTAAAAATTATTATTTCTAACGTTTCAAAAGTATGTGAATAGAATCTAGGACTCGGATCTCACATACAAATGAAAGAGTTTCTGCTTTATAAAAGTTTTTCGCATCCCACCATAGATTTTTCTATTGACTCTCGTATACTGTGTGTCGAGTTTGATCAATATATCTAGATGTTTCAAGAATAGGAGTAAGGTTGTTTGAGAATCATGGGTAGAATTGGTGAATGTTACACGTGTTAAGTGATCCCTTAAACCAGCCTATGACGATCATAAGCCCTGTAAATGCCCAGACTTCCATATTCTTCTTCATCTATGTTTAGAAATCAAAAAATAATATAAATATTAAATCACTCCACTTACAATAAGTTTATTATTATCCATATTTGTATTAATTTTATTAATTTTTATAAAAAGATACGTATTTGTGTTCTAGTTATATATACTTATATTTCAATTTTAATTTTTTTTCGTTATTAAGTATCACGTTGTGGTAGAGTGAGTTTATACCCTTTAGTTTACGACACTAATCACGGGTCCATAACCCGACTGAAGCGAATTAAAAATAACAATATAGATAAACTGATCAATAATCGTTCATATTAGTTTGTTCTACTTTTTTACTCATCTTTAATTTGTTTATTTTATCATGTTAAATATGTTCTTATGTAATTATTACCTTCATAGTAAAGTTATTTACCGCGTTTGGCTGCCATGCTATTGGAGGTCCCGGGTTCGATTCCAAGAGGGGTAACTATAATATAAGTCTTAGTGTTTTTTTAGTCTAATTAATACTTGATCTTTGGCATGATCAAGTATTAAAAATACTTGGAAGTGGCCAGGAGTCGGAATAATCAGCGGGTATGCATGAGGACACCGTGTTTGCGTTGAAAAAATAAGTTTTTCTTTGAAATAGTTGTATGGTTTTGAAAAGAAAAGATTTAATGGAATTAAAGGAATTTAAAAAAATTGTTAATATGTTTTTTCTAGATATATTTTATAAAATCAAAAAAAATCCGATAAACATTATTTTAATAAATCCACCGTGGAAAGACGCGTTATCGCTGCGGCGGTCAGCCGTTAATTGAATTCTGTGTTTTGTTGTATCCCGTTAATATTATGTATTTAAGTTAGTATGTGTGAAGTATGAGAGAAACTGTCGGTGAACGAGAGTAACCGCTATGTGAAGGGATGGTAATTACATAAACGAGGTTAGTATGCAAGTTGGGCAATTCTGGCACAGAATCGCAACTAGCTAGGTACCGCAAGAATGTTTGTATATAAACATATTATTTAACTGTCGTAGCCGTTTTCATAATTAAACCCCGTATAATATCCAGCTCTCCGTATCATACAGCTTCCATATTGTAATAGTTGAAACATTTTGATACCATTTTTTACTATATTTAATAACTGCACCGGCCACGCGTTGCTATTAATAGTCTTATTAGAGGGGAAAAAAAGAAATTTAATTGATATATTCGTTTAATTTTTATTTTCACATTACTCATAGAACTACAATATTAAAGTAGCAATGCTTAGTATCGCGTGTGTTGCTGTAACAGATGGCTCTGCCATTGTGGTAAAATAATATGTTTAAATTAAAACTTTTTTTACCTCGCAGCGAAAACTGCCTTTCTCTTGTAATACGCAGGTATTCGAAAGCAATTTTAAATCAAATTCCTAAATAACTTTACCGGATTAAAGATTTTAAACAAATAAATATTTACTATATATTTTTTATTATATTGAAGTGATCTGAAATATTTTTAATTGAGTATTTTTCTGTATAGTTCTTAATTTAGAATGTTTCTCTATTCCTCTCAAATCTAAATATTACATTTAAGTACATCTAAAATAAAGATATTATGGTATATTGGCTTGTGGTAGCCATATGCTTCACCTAAGAGAAATAAACAAGTCTAAGGAGAAGATAATCATTTACCGTTGACAGAATATAAAAATATCAACGCGTTTAAAGTTGAAAAAATTGCATTTATTTAACATATTCATCGTTCACAGGATTCATTTTCTATTAGTCTGGGTATTTGTGATATATTTTTCATATTAACCTTCCCTATCGTTACTATCCTACTTGCAGATAAGCCACTATAGAGGCTTTGCAGGTTATGCCTTTTTTAAATGTGCAATATCATTTTATTTTTGTATAAATGTCAGACGGTAACCATTTTTTTGTTGACCTGATGATTAAATGATTATCTCGAAACCGGTAGTCACGAATTAGTATTTTTTAAAGTGGTATTACACAAAGTGAACGATAAATGATAAGGAGAGTGTTATATTACCACACCACAAAGTTCACAATGCTTTTAATATACGAAATATATTCGAGTATGTATTATTATTATTATTAACTACTTATCTAACTCGTTTACTTTGTGTAGTTGTATAAAACCCAATGGTGTAAATCCGTAGACCAATGAATCTAAACGCTGACCATTTGAGAGTGGTTCGATGATTTAAAGACCAAATGCCTAAAAGTATTCTAGTTTGGTGGAGAAAATACATAAGAAAAATCTCATATATCTGGACACGAGAGAATACCGACAAGTGTTGTACATACTTTGTCTCCTTCACGACTACACTATTTACAGCACACTCGATTACAACAGCCTCTGGATTAGAAATAACGCGTGGATTTGTATTTATTACTTAGTTGAAAAGACAGTCCTAGGTTGAACTTTTTTGTTCATCCCAATAAGTACCTCTGTACATAAATGTAAATTTATTTGATTTTCACCATCATTTTTTATTTACTATCACCCTGAAATTGTACAACAAGCGATCACCTTGTTTTCTTGTAAAAGATTATATAATTCAGTGCCTTATGCACCATCAAGTACAGATAAGGGTTAGAACTAAGATATATATATATATATATATATATATATATATATATATATATATATATATATATATATATATATATATATATATATATATATATATATATATGTATATATATATATATATATATATATATATATATATATATATATATATATATATATATATATATATATATATATATATATATATATATATATATATATATCGAGAGATAAAATCGAGATCAACAGGATGTGCAAATTACTAAAATCATTTCGAAGTAGAAGAAAAATAATGGAACTTAAACTTACCCGCAAGCTTCAGAATAAATTGTTTCGTATTTCGATTCAGAAATAATCTCCCAGTGCAATACAATATGCCTAAAAATATATTTCAATATTTGACAAAATGATTTCGGATATTGATATTTTTACTGCTTACTGATTCATGAGAAAATAATTTATTTGATAAATGTCATGTCAGTTTTTCTGTGTCGTATTTTTACGTCGTATATTCCTTAAAAAATATTATCTGTCTCTCCAGCTCTTTTCAACAAATACAAAAACGAATGTACGATTAAATGACAATCATTTATTGAAATGGTAACCACATCATTACTCGAGTCCATATTGCATTTGATAACTCATTTCGTTACTGTACTCGAAGTCAGGTACTAGATCCTCAGAGGGCGATAAATCAATTATTTAGTAAACTTAAATAATAATCAGTATTCAAAAAACCAAACTTAACAAAAAAAAATGAAAAACAAAATTAAATCATTGTTTCACAAATAACTTTGTCCGCCTCCGTAGTGTAATGGTCAGCATGCTCGCCTACCGTTCTGGAGGTCCCAGGTTCGATTCCCAGGGGGGTTTAATAATTATAAGCGATTTTTTCACTCTAATATTTATTCAATATTACACTGGACTGGTACCTGAAGTGGAGGGCAGATCACCTTTCCTTCATGTGTAATCGATCGAGATAACACTGCGTTTATATGAAGCAGTGCCCTATGCACCATTGGGGTGCGGTAAGGGATTTATTATTTAGTTTTCAAAAATAACGGGTTTAAATTATAAAGGTTTGTTGGATATTATAAGAACATTTTTTTTATAATATCCAACAAACATTGTGATCTTACTTTTTTGTTTGTTACTACTTGTTTTGTAGAGAGCTCTTTCCATCGTGCCGGGCTATTGTCCCGTGGTTAGTGTCACAGACTCTTAAGTCAGACTTTCTCGGTTCGACCTCAACCAAATTTGATAACTATATCTCATAATGAGCCGCTTAGGCTCACAGAAATAGTATGAAATTGAAATATTTGTGTAAATAATATGAACACAAATATTTGTTTTTATTAAAGACAGGTAATTTAAAACAAACAATTCATAAGATTTTAGTATAAAATCACCTGTCGATTAGAATACTACTCTCTCGAAACTAGAAATGTTATTTTACAACCCAAAAAAGTACTACTTTAAAATAGGTTCGTTAATCAATTTGCAATTATGAATTAAGACAAAGTTGATGGCAACAACATAAGTATTAATCAACATAAGTTTAAAGAATATTTTTTTAAAAATGTAAAAAAACGTTCCTTTATAACTTTGCCATAGTAACCAGTAATTAACTTTTCCGATCCACGTACCAGGCTGTATTGCGTTAGTGTGTGCATTTTCCATAAAGTTAAACTTAAATATTGGTTTAAAGTTAAGCTTCTATAAGCTTTTAATGTCTTACTCAATTGAACGGCTGTACTGGATTATATTTATCTCCTTAATACAGCAAAGACGCTATACGAATATTGATTTAGGTAGATTTGTTTTAAATTTTACCATTTTTTTTAATTTTAAGGATATTGAAATTATTATGAATAGAAAATAAACATATAAACGGATAAAGCAGAAGGTTTTTTAGTATTTTTCTATTTTTATACAATTAATATGTTTAAATTTATATTTTAGACATTCTTTATTATTTTAATTTATCGCATATCTTATTTAATCCAGTATTTAAAAACGTTGCAAATTCACTATCAGTAATTTCAAAGGATTGCAAAAATGCCATTTTTTTAACAATAATGAATACTTATTGTCATATTTATAATATTATTTTATAAAAATGTGTTTACATTTTTTTTGTCATTGATCTCAAATTATCCCGAAGGGATTTCAGGAAACAAGCTTAAGGCATATAAAATATTTTACTCATACAAGATATTCATTACATATGTACATGATTTGCGATAAATCGTATTTTTGTGAGGTCGTAAATCCATCATTCTTTGACTATTTGACAGGTTTTATAAAATTTCAACTTTCCCGAGTTGCTAGTGAAAAACACAGAGGCACTTTAAAACGTGACACGTAATAAATAAATACATTTTTCATATTGATCTAAGGATCAATCTAGATTACTATGGCACCCTGACACCCTGGCACCTGACATAAACAAACTGTAAATGTTAATATTCTTACTTTTATATTCAAAACCGGTAGACATAAATATCTCGGTGAGTGGTCATATTACTAAAAATTTAGTAAAAACAGTAAAAATTACTAACCACAAATTAAATGCTTTAAATATTAATAATATTGATTTATATTATCCACTGACACTTCATGATGGAATTGCATTTTAATTTATTATTAGATTAAAACCAATATTTTTAGCTTTTCCACTTTTTTATTTGACCAGCGACCGGGTTTCGTCGTTACCGACATCTGATGTCATCTGACGTCGTTACCGACACCAGTCTGATGATGAAACCCGGTCGCTGGTCAAATAAAAAAGTGGAAAAGCTAAAAATATTGGTTTTAATCTAATAATAAATTAATAATATTGAGATATGTAAATATTCTCACGTTATAGGACATTAATTTCAGTCATTATTTTATAATTAATAAAAACACTTTTTCAAAGTATTCAAATATTTGTATTATTTTTTTTAATTATATGATCGAATTTATTATTACATTATTGAGTATTTCATTGCAAACATCAAATTATTTTAGTACCTTTTACCCTAAAAACAAAAATATTTAATTTATAACATGTTTTGCTTTAAAGATCTTTTATCAATTTTATGGACATTTAAAATGGAAACATTTTTAAGAATATTGTTCTACATGTGTTATAAAAACAAAATACAGATAATATTTCTACATCTACCTCTGTTATGGTGACTGATACGTCGGTGGAAAGTATGTATAACTGTCTAAATCATATCATGCACAACATTATGAATTAATCAAAATATTTATTTTTAATTAATGTTTTACTTAGTAAATACCACTATTTCTTAAAATCTACTGTGACACGTGTTTCGATGCATTCCGCATCATTTTCAAACACCGTATGTGAAGCTAATTCTAAATTTTAGAGTTGGGTCCTTGGGACGTTGAAGGTTGAAGAGGGGGTAGTAGCTGTTTCTTATTTTTATTTATTAATTAAATTTTTTTTTTTTTTTATTTTTATTTCTTATCAGAGGGAACATAGACAAAAGGGGGGAGGCTTTAGTCATTGTCATATTGTTAATTATGGGTTTATTGTTATTTATATTCTTATGAATTTCTATTGTTTCAAAATGCTGCAGTTTATGGCTTTTCGTATTGATTATTTTTAGGATTTCTACGTTGTTGTGGTTAAATTTGTGATCATTATCTATTAAATGGTTAGCGAATTCCGAAAAATTATTATTTCTCAAACATAATTCATGTTCCCTGATTCTTGTTTTGAATTTTCGGGAAGTCATACCAATATACGAGCTTCCACAGTCGCAGTTTAATTTATATATGCCACTATTGTCCAATATATTTTCAGGATTATTTTGTGTTTTAAAGATTTTAGTTAAATTATTTTTTGTGTAAAATGCTGGTTTTATATTATTTGGGAATTTTTTGGTAATTTTATGTGATGTTTTATTTATGTAAATGATTCTTTTCCAGTTGGTTTTTACTTTTTCACTATACGTATCGGCTGAGTAGAGAAATGTTTTTGTTAAAATCTTTTTATTTTTACGCGCCAATATCGCGTCTATTATATTTGGGTTATAACCGTTATTGTAAGCAATTTGTTTAATTGTATTTATTTCTCTTTTGAACTTATTGTCATTTAATGGGAATTGTAGTGCTCTATGGATCATGGAGTTAAAGCTAGCTAGTTTATGATTAAGTGGATGGGCTGAACAAGAGGGAATTACAGTATCTGTATGTGTGGGCTTACGATATACATCAAAAGTAATTTTTTTATCTATAATTTCTAAACTGAGGTCTAAGAAATTGATTTGTTTACCTCCGTTATTTTCTAATGTAAATTGTATTTTATCGTTAAATATATTGATAAAATTTAGAAAGGAATCCAATTGTCTTGTTGTTCCTTCCCAAATTACCAATATATCGTCAACGTACCTGAACCAGTTTTTTACAAATTTGAGTAGGGGATGCTTAGACTTAAAGATTTCATTCTCTAAGTTATTTATGAAAATGTCCGCAAGAATTGGGGACAAAGGAGATCCCATGGGTAAGCCGTTAGATTGGACATATATTTTATTATTGAAATTAAAATAATTCTGATTAGTGCATACATCTAGTAGTTTAAGCATCTCCTTTACAATGCTTTTATCTAAAGGTGAGGCCTTTAGTAAGTTGTTGACAATTCTTTTGCAATCGTTCACCGGTACATTAGTAAATAGGTTCACGATGTCAAAAGAAATTAGTTTGGAATTGTCTAAAATTTCTATGTCTTTCAATCTGTCAATTAATTCGAAACTATTTTTAATTGTATAACTAGGTGTGAAAATGTGGTTAAAATTTAGCATATGATTTAATTTTTTAGACAAATAATAATTAGGCGCAGAGAAGGTAGGGACGACGGGACGTATTGGGATGCATTGTTTATGTAACTTTGGCAATCCATACAGGCGGGGAGGTCTCGGGTTCCTTGCCACGTGTTGATTGAATTGTAGCTTCCCACATGTGATGGGACACTCTCTTATCGTCTTCTTGATGTTTTCTTGGAATCTGCTGGTCGGGTCAATTTTTTGTATACTGAAGATGGGGTCTTGGAGGAATTCTTCAACTTTTTTAATGTAGTCTGTAGTGTTTAATATGATAATTGTGTTACCTTTGTCTGCTTTCGTTAAGGTTAGTTTGTTGGTAACTAATAAATCCTTTATAGATGAAGCTACATCCCAATCACTATTGTTTTTTGTGTTCACTGGTTTATTATGGGTCGGGGCACATTTTTTTATTATTTCTGCACATTTGTATTTAAATGATGACGATTGTTTGTAAAGGGCAAGTTCAGTGTCTACTGCTAATTCTTGTAAATCTAAGTTTATATTTTTTGGTTCTAAATTGTATTTCAGTCCACGGGATAATAATTGCAACTGATCATTATTAAATACTGTATTGGAAAGATTAGCCACTCGATCGAAGAATTTATGATCACTATAGTTATTAGTTAGGGTCAACTCATTATTTTTATTTTTATTAATCACCAGATTTTTTAATTTTTTATTTAGTAAAGATTTTTTCTTGTGGGCTACTGTACTAGCTATATCCCGTGCTCTGTCGTCCAAGCAATCCCATTCCGCAGGGTGAAGTAGATAAGTTAATTCTGAATGTAGAATTTTTAACTGATGTTTTATATTGTCTCTGATGACAAACCAAGATTTTATTTCTTCTTTTAACCATTTTATTTTTGCACTCACAATAGCTTTGTATGCCGCGATACTGTTACTTTTAGTTTTTATTTGGATGAATTTTGGAAACACTTTTTGTTTTAAACACGATTGATTGAAGTAAATATTTAAACACACAACTCTATATTTGGTCATTAACTTCCTATACATTTTGCCTTTTTTAACCGTACTGGCTTCAATAATTTCATTAATTGATTCGGCAGTCACTTTGTGGTAAAATCTATCCATTTTTAATTAATGTTTTACTTAGTAAATACCACTATTTCTTAAAATCTACTGTGACACGTGTTTCGATGCATTCCGCATCATTTTCAAACACCGTATGTGAAGCTAATTCTAAACTTTAGAGTTGGGTCCTTGGGACGTTGAAGGTTGAAGAGGGGGTAGTAGCTGTTTCTTATTTTTATTTATTAATTAAATTTTTTTATTTTTTTATTTTTATTTCTTATCAGAGGGAACATAGACAAAAGGGGGGAGGCTTTAGTCATTGTCATATTGTTAATTATGGGTTTATTGTTATTTATATTCTTATGAATTTCTATTGTTTCAAAATGCTGCAGTTTATGGCTTTTCGTATTGATTATTTTTAGGATTTCTACGTTGTTGTGGTTAAATTTGTGATCATTATCTATTAAATGGTTAGCGAATTCCGAAAAATTATTATTTCTCAAACATAATTCATGTTCCCTGATTCTTGTTTTGAATTTTCGGGAAGTCATACCAATATACGAGCTTCCACAGTCGCAGTTTAATTTATATATGCCACTATTGTCCAATATATTTTCAGGATTATTTTGTGTTTTAAAGATTTTAGTTAAATTATTTTTTGTGTAAAATGCTGGTTTTATATTATTTGGGAATTTTTTGGTAATTTTATGTGATGTTTTATTTATGTAAATGATTCTTTTCCAGTTGGTTTTTACTTTTTCACTATACGTATCGGCTGAGTAGAGAAATGTTTTTGTTAAAATCTTTTTATTTTTACGCGCCAATATCGCGTCTATTATATTTGGGTTATAACCGTTATTGTAAGCAATTTGTTTAATTGTATTTATTTCTCTTTTGAACATATTGTCATTTAATGGGAATTGTAGTGCTCTATGGATCATGGAGTTAAAGCTAGCTAGTTTATGATTAAGTGGATGGGCTGAACAAGAGGGAATTACAGTATCTGTATGTGTGGGCTTACGATATACATCAAAAGTAATTTTTTTATCTATAATTTCTAAACTGAGGTCTAAGAAATTGATTTGTTTACCTCCGTTATTTTCTAATGTAAATTGTATTTTATCGTTAAATATATTGATAAAATTTAGAAAGGAATCCAATTGTCTTGTTGTTCCTTCCCAAATTACCAATATATCGTCAACGTACCTGAACCAGTTTTTTACAAATTTGAGTAGGGGATGCTTAGACTTAAAGAGTTCATTCTCTAAGTTATTTATGAAAATGTCCGCAAGAATTGGGGACAAAGGAGATCCCATGGGTAAGCCCAACTCTAAAGTTTAGAATTAGCTTCACATACGGTGTTTGAAAATGATGCGGAATGCATCGAAACACGTGTCACAGTAGATTTTAAGAAATAGTGGTATTTACTAAGTAAAACATTAATTAAAAATGGATAGATTTTACCACAAAGTGACTGCCGAATCAATTAACAAAATATTTATGGTTAATAATTTAAAAGTGACAGAAGAATTCAGAAATTTGGGTTCTATAACATGTACAACAACAGTCTTACATATTGCTCACTCTTTTCAACAACGTCATAAATTAAAAAAAAACTTTATTTTTCAGGGGATCGTTTTTAATGATTAAAAATATAATTAAATGTATTAAAAATAAATATCATGCCACTTTTTGAACTTTTTATTGTGCAACAGATCTTTTTAGGTAAAGTCTGAATATGTTTTCTCCATTTGAAAAATATTTAGTTTCTTTAAAATATTAAATAAACAATACCTTTTCTTCAAAATGCAAAAACAACACTTTCTGCCCTGTAGCGGATAAATATTAAGTTAAAGAAATGCCACTTTTGCGGGGATATATAACATTTTCTGGGCACTCCGAAAACATTCACAACTAAAAATTGACGATTTTTGATATATGATGTTATTGAAAGGAGTGAGCGATATGTTTCTGTTTTAATTGTCCTTGAAGGTGGGTTTCTAAGACAAAAGTAAACATGTTCCGCATTAAATAATATTGTTTTCATTCTTTTTCAAATATGTCTCTACTTTTAGCTATAACTCAATAATTAACCATGAAATAATATATTTCAACGCCCTGTAAAATACTTAATTATGGGTTTGTATGGCATAGTAGTTAAAAACTGTATAATGAAAACATTTGCCTTTGAAAATAACAAGTGTTTAACGACCTCTCGAAAACACATAAATTCGAAATCCAACAAAACATAGAAATAAGTAAAAACAACCCGTCTGACCTTAGCAACAGAAGCAAATAGGGCGTCAAAAGCGCTTACGAAGAGATGACCGTTTTACATACCACATTTATCAACGAAAAAACAAAAAAAAATCGTTTGCAACGTTTTTGGGTGTATCCAAATCCATGTCAACAAATCTGGGTTTCTCCACCGTAGAGAACCTAAAATGACGCCTTAAAATATTATAAAATAATTTGGTCAAATTATGAGCTACTTAAAAATTGATAATCGTGTTTTCAGGTATGTCCCAGTATGTTAAATAATCCGGTTCGGATCTCTATAATCCGGTCTAAATAAGACATTCATATTCTTTTTCAACTATCATGTCACAAAATAATATGAAAAATATAAATGATATTATTTTTGAAAGATGGAGACACAAAATAATTGGTTATGTTTAAAAAGGTCAGGGAACAATAGTTAATATATATATATATATTTGTTTATATATTTATATATTTATATTTGTATATATATTTATATATATATATATATATATATATATATATATATATATATATATATATATATATATATATATATATATATATATATATATATATATATATATATATATATATATATATATATATATATATATATATATGGACATTTATAAAATTTGTAATACCGTTACTTTGTAACAAATTAAGAAAATCTTTATAAACCCTCCAACAAGTGTTCCGGCTTATGGCCATTGTGTTAGAGTAAGCCTAATAATAATAAGAGTAGGAAGAAACAGATTTTCCGCTCAAGCATTAATACCCTTTATTGTAATTTATGCGGCGCCATTATCGTAAAGTTAGTGCCATAGGAATACCGTTCAGGTAAGTTATTTCCGAGATAAGGATCAGATAATGTTTTTGAGAAACCTTCGCTAATTATTGCAGTACGATTCACGAAAAAAAAACTCGAAATAAGGCCTGATTATCATGTTAAAAAATGATTTGAAGTTTTAGTCGCTTAGTAGTTAGAATTTAAATTTAAAAACGTGACCGCCTCTAACCCCACTTAAGTTGTTTACTTTTTTGTGAATCGTTGAAGGCCACCGTTCAATTGTTTTCTTTCTTCGTACCGAGTTAAGTGTAAATCATCGTTCAACTCCATACTGGATAATGTGTTTTTTCTGATCTGAAGTAGGATCTTGGGACTACAATGTATTTATTCTGTTTGTGTTTGTTTCTGAACGTTAAGCACCGTGTCAGTAAATCTACTTTTCATATTATATTTTGACATCTCATCAAAGATGAAGTAGAATATGGAATTCTGGGCATTTACGGAGCTGACGCGGTCCCATTATTGAAAACCACACTACTCAAATTCTTGGAAGTTCTATATATATGAACCAATTCCAAAAATTGGTTCTTGAATCACTAGAACTTCACTAGAGACATCTATTGGTGGGATGAAAAGAACCTTTTTTATTGAACAGAAACTCTTATAACAATGGGTAGAATTGGTGAATGTTATATGTGTGTAAAGTGATCAATTAAACCAGCCTATGACGGTCGTCAGCCCCGTAAATGCCCAGACTTCCATATTCTTCTTTATCTTCGATGAGATTTCAAAAAATAATATGAAAGTTGACTCCTGTAATTGCAGATAATCCAGATTTGTGAACAAGTATTTAGATACACTCAAAATGTTGTAAATCTACTTTTCATTTATACATTTAAAAGTTTTTCTTACTTTACCACTATACATTTGAGCATTACATTAAACGCATTTTATTTAAATAAAGCTAAATATCTTGTGACGTTATGCTAAATGTATGGTTAAGAGTTTGACGTCTTGTCTTGATAAACGCAGTATCTTTATTTAGATTAAATTGTGTATACTTTGTTTGTTTAATATTTTTTAAACATAACAATACATTTTTTGACTATATACATCTCAATAAAGATAAAGATGAATATGGAAGTCTGGGTATTAACAGGACTTACGACCTATCACCCTACACACGTGTAACATTAAAATTCTACCCAGAATTGACAACCACACTACCCAAATGTTCCGGACTCCTAAAAATATTGATCTCTTCACCCAATATATGTGAGTTCACAACAGCCATCTTTGTTGGAATGGGGAAAGCTTTGAATTAGCGGAGACTCCTTTTATTTTTATACAAGATTCGAATCTTGGATTATATTCATATACTTGAGACCCAGCTAACATGATTTTTTATGTTCCATATAATTTGAACAGTTATTTTATTTACTACATTTTGAGTGTGCCTTAATACATGATATTTTTAATGTATTTGGGCATACTCTAATGTAAATAATAACAATAGGTTAACATTGCAGGGTACTTAATGACTTAGCAGCATCAGTCCTTATTTTCGAAGGGAACAAATTTGACTCCTCAATGATTAATTAATCTTGATTCGATGTATTCCACGTAAGACCGGATTTACTGTAGTGGCAAATGAAGCAAGACCTCCGAACTCCATTTCCGTAAGCCAAGATAAATGTATTGTTCAAGGGGAGTTCCCCATCTAACATGACACTGGAAGTAGGAAGTCCAGACAGTTTCTAAATTAAAAATCTTAAAATTTACAATTAAAGCAACTATTGTTCCCTTCCCCTTCATTTCAATTTTCTTACCGATATTTTTACACCCTTAAAATCCAACTCTCTATAATTATTTGAAACTTGAATATGAAATTATGGATAAAGTTTATTAAAAAATATACATTTAATAAAATCATTGATGTTCAATCACATTGCATGTAAACATAATATATGCCAGATAAGCAATTTTCATATAAAAATAAACAAACACCAAACAACTTTTGTCTGCTTTTGTAGTGTAATAGTTGGCATGTTTGGATACTAAGCTGGAAGTCCAGAGCTCCGTTCCCAAAGTAGTCAAAACAAACATAACTGTTTTTTTTTTACTCTAAAATAAATATTATATAACCAAGAACTGGTATCTGTAGCGCGGGACTGATCACCTTACCTTCAAATAACTAACGATCAACTTAACGTTGCGTCAATTTGATGCTATGTGTTGTGTGCGGATAAGGGTCTATGGTAAATATTTTTTTATGTGACCATCGACAGGGTTTAAACCGGTAGTCACCAATCTGATGATGAATCTTATATAACATGTAGTTCCTAGTAAATATAGTTTCTAGAAAAACTTACACCCTGCATTATCATAAATATGTAGTTGAATGACAAAATGTTCATCACGAGAACTAAGCATGTCTGAGCGCGAGCTAAGTACTAAGCCTGCCGAGTTGGCTAAATCATGTAAGAAACTTTTGGGTAAGGTTGTAATGTCGTTGTATAAAGTTTAATCAACCTTTCTTTGTATTTGAATCGTATAAAAGCGAGGTTCATTTGGTGATGCATGCTAAATTTGTTTAATCTCGCAAATAAAATTAAAAAACTTGGGAAATTCGTGTCCAAAGTTTATAATCATTTAATGTATTATTTCCACTTTCTACGTATTTTCAACTAATGATCAAGATATAATGAAGAATTAAAATGGAGAATAAAACATTTTTCATGAGTCAGTAGTGTTCATTGTACTTTATTCGGTTCAATGCCAAAGAGATTGAAGATTATTGAGTTAAAGGATTTGACTTAGCTTTCAATTCCAGCGAGTCTCTAGAATATTTGTAACCGAACACTCAAAGTAAAATAAATATCAATCATATGAAAACTAATGTTGAAGTTCTGTTACAAAAAGAACCAAACGTTTCAGTCACTCAACTCTTGCTTTGACTTGCTGAAACTTTTTTAGGTTTATGTATACACAAGGGTACAACGTTCGATACAGACATAAAAATTGGAAGTCAATTCAAACAATGAATGATTTATATTTTGTATTTTAAAAGCATTATTCACTTTATGATATATATAACACCTTTCCATTCATCGTTCACTTATGAGTGACATTACACAAAGTGAACGATGGATATAAAGAAGAGTGTTAATAAAAGCTTTGTTCGTTTTTAACGAATCATCAGGCTAAAACCAACGTTTTAAAATAAAATGTTTTAAACCAACATGTGTATTTTAATATTTTTAAGGAACTAAAAATAATATAAAATGTAAAAATAGTACAGAAAGAGCTTGTCACGTCACCAGTCGACTCACAGTTATACACGCCTGCTAGGTCGGTTATTATAATATTGGTATAATTTTCGTTTACATTTAGCGCCATCAGCATTCCACAGTGAACTTGAGCTCGAATTTCCCAATTAAAATGACTGAAACTTTTTTTAAAGGATCTTTAATATGATAACATATTTTATAAAATTCATTTTATATATTTTTTGTGATAAACAAACTCTTTCCAATATAATATATTTAGGTTATTACCCGTCGATTTCAAGATTCTACCATAAACATCGAATGTACCTAAATACATATAAAATAATAGTTTATGCGTTTGAAATATTATATTTTAACAAGATTTCGTGAGAATTTTCCTTGCGTTCAAAAATCTTTTATTGACAACTTTCTACTTTATTTTATATCTTATCGAAATGGTTGTGAAAAATTAACATTACACAAAACTGCTTTACGTATACACATATATTGAAAGCAATAGAAATGAGATGAAATTCATTAAACTTTTATGGATTGCTCAACGGAGCAGACAATGAAAATTGAAGAAAGCAATAATAAAGGGCTGATGCATCAGGTATCAATTCAAAGTCTTTTTGATGGATTTTTTAAAATTATAACTCATTTGACTCTAAGAATGATTCAACGTTATACTTAAGAACCAAATCTCTAGGTTTAAATATCAAAATTAATTTTCTTAAACTAACTTATCCTATTTCTTTGGTCTCAATCCAATGGATTGGTCTACAGCAACAAATGAGATCTCCTTCGTCATTTTTAAGATACGCCTTGCACTCTCAGTCACTCCCTTTGGGAATCAGCGACATAGATGAAGGCTTCATACGGATAAATTATGTTTATTTCTTAATACAATCCATTGTGTGATGCAGAACATCCGTGAACTGTTCTGAAATCGGTAATGGAAGGACATTTCAAATTCAAAACAGCAAATTACTCTGTACTACATAAAAGTGAACGGAAGTAAAATCATTTTGTAAATATTATACAACCTTTTTTACAGATATTAAGCAGCTTCCGACCGCCATCATAAGAGCGGAAATCAAAAGTTTTTAATACTTTTTCACTTTCTGAAACTTTCATATCATTTAATTTTTGTTTAAAAATAAGCACAGACACAGAATTCAAACGTAAAAACATAGTTTACCTTTTTATCAAGTATTTTCGAAACTTTTTTCATTTTCACGTTCGCTTAGTTCTCTACACGTATGTATACGTGTATGGATATGGGGAAAGTTCCACTCTCTTGACTTGGTATAGATGTTTTTTTTAATTAATTTAGTTGGGCAACCTTTATTACAAATTGTTTTAATTTGTGTTTTTATCGTAAAGACAATAACAGAGTAAAATTATAGTGTTTATTATCATTTAATAAATTTCATACACAATTTTTAACTATGGGATAATTCTTAATCTTAAAGTGGCTTAAAAAACATGATCCTGCATTATCTTACATGATTCTGTGTTATTTAATTTTTCAATTTTTTGGTATTCAATAAAAGAAAAATAAAACACACCAAAATAATGCGTTAATTTTTGTTTTTTTTTCGTCTTCTTACATTATTTTTTTTTTATAAATCGTATACTTTGTTAAGTAAAATGAAAGATTTAGGATTGTATTTAATATACATAATAGATAAAAAGTCAATTCAACTACATATTCAAACTTTTTTCATAACAAATCTAAATACAAGGGATTGGTAAAAGTTAAAACTTCGTCTCAAAAAATCTTAGGAATAATACATGAAAGGGTATATGATTTACGGCTGTTGAAAAAATCCCCTGGTGCCACATTATACAGAACAAGGGTTGTTTATAATTGTTTTGTAAAATAATTATTATGGTAAGACTTGTAATAAATTTGTGATGCTACTTGTAACATACCATATTATAACACGTGTTTGACTATTTGGTTATACTTTAATCTTGTATTAAAAATACTGCGAATTTGAATAACTTTTTTTGTTGTTGTTCTTTTTTCAGTTACATATGAAGAAAATTGATAAAAGGTCTTTGACTTCTTGCAAAAAAATATTTGATGGGTTGAATTAATATTTGCGTATTCTTCCAGTGGACACCACTATCGATCATTGTTTTTGTGAATTTGGTATTCAAATTTAATATTACATTTTAATAAAAATTCATCTACTCAGTCAAAAAAATTATATTGTATAAAACACATTTTAAGTTAAAATATAAATTTTATCATATATGTATGTGTAATATATCAAAAGTAAGATTGATAGCCTTGGATATATGAAAATCTAATGTCCAAAAATAATTCCTTTTTTTCAGTGGCCATTCATCAACCGATGCCTTGTAACAAGAAACAAATATAACGAAGATTTTCTTTAAATAAATGGAAGATTGTATTTTAAATAAATGGATTCGATGCTATTATATTTTTCTCAAATTTATGTTGAATGATAAACGTAGAAATAAACAACACTTTTATATTCAATCGCTAATCGAGATTACGTTCATAGCTTTTGGAAAAAAATAACTTCCAATATGAAGAAAAAAAATTCCAGTGGTATTTGGATAGATCCATTTGTGTTTCACATAATATGCTACATCCTTGCGAAACAATGCTCTGTGTGACATTTTATTTCTTACCCCACAAAGCAAAATTGCAGTATATCCATTTTTTAATATCGTTTGCTTTATTTGGATACAACCGATTTATTGAAAAATACGGTTCACATAACGAAAATGCTGCATAATTGTTATGAAACACCATTCAAATTGATTAGTTGTAAATTAAAACTGCCGCATTTTGAAAAATATGCAAATAAACAACATTTCAGCAACTTGAAAAACAAAAATACAGTTATCACTACGGAAAATCGGAGCCAAAAAAATAATTAATTTGATTAAGTATGGCAGACTTCCACTGATACAATTCATTGAATTAACCTTGTAAAGGATAGAAAATATTTTTGTTTATATTTTAGCCAGATTTTAATTTTTTTAATTAAAAAGAGAAATATCTGTGTTTTTATTATTTACACAAATATTTTAATTTCAAACTATTTCTGTGAACCTAAGGGGCTCATCATTCGAAATAGGTATCAAATTGTGGTAGAGTGGGTTCGAACCGAGAAACTCTGACTTAAGAGTCCGCGACACTAACCACGAGACCATAACCCGACACCTATTATATACCATTTAAAGAGCTGATTGCTGTTTTTAAAACTTGCTATGACCAACAACAACGAAAAATAACAGTGAGTACCTACTCAACATTTCTTATTTTAATTTCCATATTTATCAATATCATCGTTTATAAATTTTGATAAAATATTACCCATTTTATTGAATATATTCATAGTAAATACCCAGTGCCCTTGTAGATAGAGGCTGTATACAGTTTTTTCCGGCATCGATATTGTTTAAACTTAACTAAATATTAAGGCGAATAACACATTGTTATCTAAAATATGTTAAATAACATATTGTGAGTATAAAACTTATATTTAAGAGCAAAGTATGGCATTACTTTTTATAATATAATTTATCTTCCGAAAGTTACGGTTTATGGAATAATTCGACTGAAATGAATTCCATTTTACACCTGAAGAAATAACCTGCTGATAATAATATTTGGTTTTTGAGAAATGTATAATATAAAGGGATAAAAATACCAGTGAAAATTTATCGTTTGCTTACTTGAAAAATCTTTAAAGGTATATTTTATCAAGTTGTAGGAAAAAAAAACAACAAAAAGAAAATAACAAAAAAGATGTTTCAAAAATCTTATATGCGTGTTTTAAAATTCTATAAAATCTGTTGAAAAAACTTAGCTTTTGTTGTAAACTGTGCCAATTCTTTTGACGACATTCGTAGCTTTTAGTACTTCAAAGATCTAATTTGAGATTCCTTTCCCGGCTGGCAATATACATACAATTACGTGTTTTACAAAAGTATGATTGTCATTTTATTTTGAAGAATTAAATTGGTTTTAAAACATTTGATTCATAGAAAAGTTACACAAAAACGAATGCTATTAAGGCAGATGTGAGCAACCTTATTCCATTATTGATCTCTCTGTACTTTAGTGAGCCGATTTATGTGGGTTCGAAATTGGGAAACTTTTATCGGACATTTGTATCCTGTCACTTTGAAGCAAATTAACATACACATTTACATGATAATTATTTATACCAAAGGGTGCAAAGGGTACTACGTTGAATAGATGGAGTATTATTTGATAATTTTAATTGTGAAGGCCAGTTGATCAGTCCTGAGTCTAGTATCAGTCCAAAGTATCATCAAATAAATATGTTAATGAAAAATCACTATTATACAACCACCCCTGAGAGTCTAACCTAAGGCAAACTCCTAAATCAAAAATAAGTTATGGAGGCTGAAATAATATAATAATATTTCTAAAATATTGTTTGTATATGATAATTCTTGTATTTGGTTTACGCTATTATTGTAAATCTCCATCTGAAAACTTCCCACGAAACTTTGAATTAATACGTAATACATGATAAGTAAAAAGAGTTTTCGGATGGATTTGATATCGTAATAACTTAGAACTATACTCTTACATATACGTCAATATACGTATTACCATATACTCGTATATGTACGTCAATAAATGTGTTACATACATTGACAAATACGTTACATTTGAATCATTCATATGAAAACATTGTATTTTGGTCATTATTCGTCACGTTGACAATGTCTGTGTTTTTGTCATAATGACAGTTTTTACAACTAAAATTGTTTTGTTTCTTAAGTATAAAATAACGTAAATACATCATATTGTTGCTTTTTTATGAACACCTTTAAATCTTACAACCAAAATGACTTTCTATAAAATCCTTAGAAGAATTAATTTTCAATGTGTTAGGAAAATGGAAGAAAAACCTTTGTTTAAATAAATTTTTATCCGGCACTTATTCGATTTCCTCAGTTTAATAGTATTTGTTTCCTTTGTTTATATTCAAATAAGTGTAAAACTATATGATTAAACATTAATTTAATGAAACCATTTTATTCATTAAACAATAATTAAAATTTGACTAATCAAATACTTTGGTTATAATTTTGTTTCAATTCCCATTCAATTGGAATTAAATTATAAAATATTTTTAAATTATTTGTATCAAACAAAATGATATCATAATTATAACTGTTAAATTTAATATTTATTGACCACAAGCAATGCAATTTTACTTTGCAGGAACTCGGATAAATTATGTATTCTACAGCCCTTGCATCATTAAGCTGAGTTCCAAATTTTGTACAAAAAGTCCTTAAGTATTCATCACAATTGAAAAAGTTTCTTAGTTATAAATTATCACTTTCAAATTGGATAAGCACAATTTGAATTATTCGGATTATGCTCAAATTTCACGAAACTTTAACTTACCAATCGTATAAAAAAATTGTTGGGCTATTTTACCAAAGCTTAATATTGAAATAAAACTGAGTTGTAGTTCCATGGGTAGTCTAACGGCTCTGAGTGAAGTGTTTGAGTTCGAACCTACTGGTTTCGCCATAGTACGAAACTAAACTAAAAAAAAAAAAACAAACTGAAAGCTCGAAGGACCTTTGTTTGACACGTGTGAACAAACACGTGGGACCGATGGTTTCGCCACAGTGCGAACTAAATTATTTGAGGACCAGGTGTCCTCAAATAATTGGCGACCACGTGGTACCGACACGTACGTTCGAAATACAGGGAGAATCTCGTATTCTCCCTGTTAATGAGAGGACGATTCTAAACCAATGAAATATGGTGATCATTATTAGAGTCGTGAAATCCCTTCAAGTTAGTTTGATGATGTATCATCAGAACCTTCAAGACAAAGGGACGGCGATTCCGACAAATGCTAACACTACAGATGAAATAAAAGAACTGACCTCTTATGCTTGGTTGGTAGTTGATCCAGCGCTGGGATCAGGGTGATTTTCTCTTGATGTGTTGTCCTTGGTTGGTGGCACAATAAAATGAGTAGCAGTGCACAAGACTTGTCCGTTGCGGAGTATGGAAAAAACGCTACTATTTTATTCTTTTGTTTTTAATTGGGGTCTGACGAACTCACACTTGAAGTCGTTCCAATTTCAAATGATGTGGGAGCAAGTACCAGCCAAACCACCTACTCTTACATAAATTGATTCCTATTTTTAATAACGAACCTCAAAGCCTACGAAAAAAGTATAAAATTGAAATATTTTGTAAATGTATTACTGAAAATTCAAATATTTAACTTTAAAAATTAAACTAACTAACCATCATAATACAACGCCACACCACTCTGTCTTTGCAAATATTCTTTGCCTCTTCCACGTTCATGCATCTCCTCATACATACCCGACGATTATTACGACTCCTAACCTGACCACTTTCAAGTATTTGGCATACCTGATCGTGCCATGTTTTACTCGGGCTGTCTCTGCTCTTTTTTTCACTCAAAAAATTAAGTAATATAAAATTATATTAGTTCGATATAATAAAGAGACTTTCCAATAATGTTAATTTAATAGGACATTTGATAAAAAAAGTGGTTAATGGATTTTGATAAAACTCAATATTCTGATGGGATGTAATTATGTTATTTAAATTTTATTTTTAAAACGAAGTACCAATTTGACTTATTTGTTTCTGCTTCCAAACAAATAAAACGACCTTAATAAACCAGTTATATTAAATTAAATATTTACAATTTTGAAAATATATTAAATATTTTGTCATTAAGGAATTCGGTTAAAGAGAAAAAAGACCCATTACATTTTTTCTTTAACATGGAAATGTAGAAAAACTGTCCGGAGAGGATGACGAACAGTTTAATTACAATGCCAGAAGGTTGAAGTAGAAAGCTTGAAGTCTTCTTTTGAAATACCAATAATACTGTGCCTCAAACATATTCATAATACGTACTTACCCAAGGTCTGACGTAAAGTTTTTCATAGTTTTTACAATTTCAAACACATTTATTTCTTTCCGTTTCTATCTTCTTAGTGAAACAACTTTTCCCGTTTCTCAACATAAACATACACTGAAACTGTTGAAACCGGAGACAAATAAATCAGTAAGTATGCCAGGTTACTTTTCACATAAACTGACTGATAAATTGATAAATTAAATACTTAATTACAAATTGTATACGCACAATTGTAACTATAATATAATATTTGGTAGATTTAAAAATTTTCATGACATCTAAGGGAAATATTGAAAATTTATATTTTTCAAAATAATAATTGATTAGGTACCCTTTACACGTTTCTTTTAACGTTTTTTATGGAAAAAATACTTTTGCTGTCATTAGTTCACTTTAGTACTTTTTTTTTAATTTTTAAACGTAATTTAGTAAAATGTGCTGTAAGATATACAGGTTTGGATTACATATACCACCCTATGGAAGGTCGTTAACCCTGTAAATACGCTTCCATATTCTTCTTTATTTATATTTTTTCAAATTCAAAATGTCGTAAAGGTCACAATGTTAAAGTATACTATTATGTGAATATTAGGGAACAAGTATTATATATTTTTTGGATTTGTATATACTATATAATAATGTATTACAAAAATCTAGAAATAATTGTAACTTCTTTACGACAAATAAAATAACACATTACCTCGTAAATGCCTTGTTTTGATTATCTTTTTATTTTGGGGAATACCAACAGAATATTTACGAGAGTAAAAAATGTAATAAAAAAATACATGAAAATTAGCAATTACAGCTTTCACATGATTTTTTTTTAAATAACTGTCGTTTACATAAATAATACAATATAATACCATAACGTTTTTAAAGAAATATTAAAACATCAATATGATGAAGCATTTGATTGCACATATCGCAGGCTCTATTTAAAAAGAAATTATGGTAGGGGTTGGTATGTAAGGGATTTTGAATAATGTTTTTGTTTCTTGTCTGTGCTACCGGGACTCAAAAATTAATAACTTATAAAAAGCTCTGATACAATAAACATATGATTAATTAATATACTTTTATTGACATGCTTAAAGAATATCATAATAAAGCGATGATATGCTTAGTGGTGAATTTGCTTTCGTTCAGAAAGCAATAAAAACATACCTTTCCTGTAAAAAAAATCGTACCCTATTTATTCCGGAAAAACTCTCTCTCGATTTTCAGTCTCTGGGGAAAAGACGTTCGTGTCTGTCAGGTTTTAAGTGTCAGTGATTTTCGTGATATAAATCTTCTTATTACCACGTGTCCGCTGGCATGAGGAACAGAATGAATCATTTATATGTTTTAAAGAAATCAGTTTCTGAACTTTTCCTCGAGGGCCGTATTAGTGCAAATGAACCAGATGCCGCAATACAATTTGCCGTATAATGTAATGTTGTAATTACGGTTGGTTTAAATTATTTTTTGGTTGGATTAGGGCATTAGATATTTGAATTTATATCAATTTTCAATCCGGGAACTTGTATTTTCAAATATTTAAATACACCCAAAATACTTTATTGACCCGTAAAGCTTTGACTTTTAGAGGCTTGTCTGTAGGTAGAAAAGTAAGGATAGGGAGGGTAAATATGAAAATTACATCACAAACACCCAAACAAACAAATACAAAAAAAGGAGTAATTTTTTTTTTTTTAATTTCAATCATTTTTCAACCTGTTACTTGAAATTAATTGAAAGAGGAATTCTCATCTTTATTAAAGTTCTCAATCACTTAGATTCTTCCGAGATGGTGCTTCAACCAAGATAGAATAGTTTATTGTTACCATAAGATTTCTGTCAAATCAAATGATGTCAGAAATGTTTATTTATTAAGAACAAATTTCCCTTTTTTATAAAAATGTATTCACATAACTGTTTTCAATGTTTGTTTTCCGGAAAAAGGTTCATAGTCTTTATATTAACAGTCATCAAAAGTCTAGAATCAGTAGTAGTCAATAGTTCAGAATCAATTGTCGTTAAAGTAACAATAGTAAAGCGTCCAGAATCGATGGTTGTCATAGTAATATCAGTTAATAGTCCAGAATTGATAGTTGTTTTAGTAATACTACCAAATATTTAAGAATCATTACTCATTAAAGTAATAATAGTCAGTAGTCCATAATAATCCAATAATCAATATTCGTTAAGGTAATAAAAGTCAAAAGTCGTTATAGTAATAGTATTCAATAGTCCATAATCAAAATTTGTTAAAGTAATAATAGTCAAAAGTCGTTATAGTTGTAGTATTCAATAGTCCATAATCAATATTTGTTAAAGTAAAAATAGTCAAAAGTTGTTATAGTTGTAGTATTCAATAGTCCATAATCAATATTTGTTAGAGTAATAATAGTCAAAAGTCGTTATAGTTATAGTATTCAACAGTCCATAATCAATATTTGTTAAAGTAATAATAGTCAAAAGTCGTTATAGTAATAGTATTCAATAGTCCATAATAAATATTCGTCAGTCATAGTACTCAAAAGTCCAAAATCAATAGTCGTTATTAAATAAAGTGTTATTACTTTCAGCATATAGAACAATGAACAATAAAAAATATTTGTCATTGTGTGGGACGATATAAACAATGCCACAAAAACTCCGCATATTGCTCCGAGAACCCTTTGTATTTTTAGCGATTGTTCCGTGGTAGTGGTTTATTGATTAATTACACTGTTCCGGTGGAACCATTAAAGCAAAACCAGTCTTTTTACTTTTTGACCTTTTTTCTACCGGAGTGAACCTTTGCAAAAAGCACAAAAGTTTTTGTCTAAATATCGATTTAAACCAATCTAGTGTATCCTTAAGTTAAAAAAAAATAGTAAATGATTTTTCACGTACCTATTCGAAAAAGTTTCAATCAAAATAGTTCGCATAACGTGTGTTATGTTACTCTGAACGATTTTATAAAATTAACAGCATTTTCTTTCTGATAAGATTTTTTTAGTTAACAGAACGTTAGATATGCACTGTTGATTGAATCAAATTCATTGTTGGATTTTCTACTCTATTTCTAAATTCTATGGAAGTTTTGTTGAAATCGTGTAATTAAAATTCCGCCTCTGTGGTGTAGTGGTTAGCCACCGTGTTGGAGGTCCCGTATTCGATTCCCAGGGGAAATGAAAATAAATACTAGTGATTTCTCACTCGTATTTATTTTATATTACCCTAGACTGGCCCCTGAAGTGCAGGGGCGATCACCTTGCCTACATGTGAGTAACAATCAAGATAACACTGCGTCAATACGATGCAGTGCCCTAAGCGCCATTGGGTGCGGATAAAGTTTAGAAGAAGAAGAAGATTGAAATTTGCCATGGTGATTTCCAATCTTCAGCATGGAGTTGCACAATATGATGAAGAAGAAGGTTGTCAACCGTGGTGATTATTGAAAACTTCATAAAGTGATCACTAATATCAGCCAACTAAAATAAGTGGCTGTTAATTGTATTCATACTCATACTTCCATATAACCACCTCATTATAAAAAAAAACTTTATCGCGATGTTAAAAAATATATACAATATATTGAAATATATCTTATTTTTGGATCAAATCCAGATTTTGTGACCAAATATTTATACATTCTATGTACAATATTATAAACTAAAGATAAATGTATTGGCAAGTCTTGATGTCTCATTTTTTCATAAAAGAAAATGAATTAATATCATAATTATTGAAATTTCAAGTCAAATGAATAAGTCAAATTAATATAATTAAATTAGTAATTTCAAATGTTGTATGAATCACTCGAAGCTAGTCATTAATCGAAAATAATTGTTTGAATTCTTTGTTTAACTCTTAACATTTCAATTTAATTATGCACTTAAAATAAGCAGAGGTAGATTCTTACAAATCAGTTTTAATTCGTTAAGAAATTATTAAACCCCTGTACTTATTAATTTAATATTTTAAAGTAGGTACTCGTTATTACAAAATGTTATTGTTCTAATAACAGTGGTGATATAGAATCTGGTTTAATGGAAATAAATATTACGTTTATTTATATATAGATAAATATGTATTTATTTATACTTATTAATTCAATATTTTAAAGTGCTCGTTATTACAAAATGATATTGTTCTAATAACAGTGGTGATATAGAATCTGGTTTAATGG
Source organism: Brachycentrus maculatus (assembly GCF_059751285.1). NCBI lineage: Eukaryota > Metazoa > Arthropoda > Insecta > Trichoptera > Brachycentridae > Brachycentrus > Brachycentrus maculatus. Next base: position 2,452,815 of record NW_028280840.1, read on the forward strand.
AAATAAACATTACGTTTATAAATATGTATAAATATATATTTATATATATTTATGTAAAAAAGATGAAAAGGTTGATGAATACTGTCACGAAAGTACTTAATACTTGCGTGAATATCTCAAAAATATCATAGGTAGTTTAGGCAGATACGCAAATTTCCCAGTAAATGCACAATAAGTAATGATCCGAAACATTTATAACTCCTGATTACTAATTTAAGTCACCTGTATTGTGATATTTGATCCTAACCTCAATACACTAAACACCACAACAATAGTGGGTTTAATTCAATATCACGCACAAATAAACACCCACTAACATTAAACTGATATATGTAATACCAATACGTCAATTCCTTCAAATACAGTAGAATATCAATCACCGCTTCGTTAACCTTACCTTCTACGTCTCTACCAATAAAGGGCTCACTTTGATTGACTTTCTCTCTATATAAACCATGTATATTTCATTTTCTATAAATATCAGTACAAAATCAACACAAAACATCCTTTTATTTGTAAAAAAAATAATGATGTATTTAAAATGTGTAAAGCTTAAAACTTTTGTTTATGTTTGTAACGTAATATTTTAAACTGTTATAGTAAACCGAATAAAATCAATTATCAATAATATTTAGTTTGTCTGTATGTAAGTGACATCATCTTTGTACATAAATACTAGATTTCCACCCCTCAAGGCTTTGTTGTCAAGATTTCAATTGGTATGTTAAGGCAGACAGAAAGGTTCTTATGGAAGTCTTGGCATTTACAGAGCTAACGAGGTTTGTGACTGGTTTGAGTGAATAAATTTGTTATTCTTTTACCTCTTCATCCTTCTTATGGATCCTCGGATCTGTCAGTTCCATTATCCGTCTCTTGTGACGTCTACTGCCATATGTCATGCCATCATCGCTTTGAATGTCTTTCAGGTGGTCTTCTTCCTTCTGGGTTCTCTTGAAGTGCAATCCGAGCCAGTCTATTTTCTTGCATTATTATCATTCATTCATTATTTTATTCACAGCAACATTTAACATACAATTCATGATTACAACACGCATAAAGTTATAAATTATGGTAACTTAAAACTGATGTTTTAAAATTCCTATCTTTGAAAAAAATAACTCTCAAGTTAAATACTAAATCGCGGTTAGAATATAATATAAAGCATTTTTATATTAATTTTGCCATTTTTTATCGCTAATCCTATGAATATAATAATTTACAAAAAAAACCATTAGAAATAATTTTAATATTTTAATTCTTAAAGTATGTTTTCCTCGGATATTCTGATATATAATAATCAAAATTCAACATTCCATGTTTACTAATCGTAACATTTCGAAAATAATAGCTAAGCTCCAGAGTTTAAACCTTGGCTTCTGTAATGCTTTGTGAGGCGCTAAGTAAATATGCTTTCACAGTGTGTTAAATTATGCAAATTTGCAAAAATTTTGTGGTGATATCTTCAACAACTAAGCACATTCAATTTTTGGATCATTTAAAATTATATATTTATTCGCCTCATTCGTAAAGAAAAAAATACGTTAACTGTCAAAAAATAGGTCATACAAAACCGATATTATTTAACATTAAAAACAAATATTTCAATTGTACATGATATAATAAACATGTGATTTTAATGGATTATTTTCGTCACATTATTTTTTTATAAATTTTTGATTACTTACCTAAAAAAAATCGATAACAAGTAAAAGACTACGTGTAGTTTTACTTGGTAAACCACTATTTCTTAAAATCTATTGTGACTCGTTTTTCGATGCGCAATGAAATACGTGTCACAATAGATTTAAAGAAGTGGTTATATTTACTAAATAAAACTTATAATATATATTTATATATATATATAAATATATATATATATATATATATATATATATATATATATATTTATATATATATATATATATATATTTATATATATATATATATATATATATATATATATATATATATATATATATATATATATATATATATATATATATATATATATATATTTATATATATATATATATATTTATATATATATATATATATATATATATATATATTTATATATATATATATATATATATATATATATATATATATATATATATATATATATATATATATATATATATATATATATATATATATATATATATATATATATTCTCTTTTGACCCTTACCTGTACTCAATGATGCATGGGACGCTACATCAAATGGACATAGTGTTAAATTGATTATTAAATATGTTTAAACAAGGTAATTAGTCTTGCGCCTGAAATACCAGTCAATGTTAATATAATCTATACTAGAGTAAAAAAAATCTCACGTTTATTTTGACCCCCCTGGGAATCGAGCCCGAAACAGCCAACATGGTAGCCGAATACGCTAATCACTATACTAGGGAGGAATAAACACACTTTGTTCAGTGCAAAAAAAAAAGTCCAACACCCGTTTTTTCTAAAACATGAAGCATAACTTTGTAAATTTTATTTTGTTTTCAACATTTTGAGTGTCTCCAAATACTTGTTCATAAATCTGGATTATCTCCAATTATAGGAGTATTTTTCATATTATTTTTGACATCTCATCAAAGATGAAGAATAATATGTAAGTCTGGACATTTACGGGGTGACGACCGTCATAGGCTGGTTTAAGTGATCACTTTACACACGTGTAACATTCACCAATTCTACCCATTATTTACAGCCACACTACTCAAATTCTTGATACTTATACGAACCAATTTTTGAAATATTGTTCTTGAATCACTAGAACTTCACTAGAGACATCTATTGGTGAGATGAAATTTTAAGATAAAATTTATTTTCTTTATATTTTTCGATATATGTACATACTTATATGTTTTTTTTTCAAAGTCTAAACGTCGATTGGATTTTAAAACTTTGCCTTGCTTAATAGATGTTGCTTTATATGTATTTGTGTGTATGTATGTCTCGTTGAAATACACAAGAGGGTTGCCTTGCCCTAACGAAATGCGGTAGAATTTAAAGTAAGAATTTATCTCAAGTAGGTACATACTCGATTGATTTGACTTTTTTCTCACATGAATCGGTTGGGTGCGAGTAAGTTAAGAAAAAATATGTACAAAATGTACATTTTCCAACTTAGTATAACGATAATGATTGTATTGAGTTTCAATACTTGTCTGTATACGTTTGTCGATAAAGTTTGTCTACAACTTAGTCTAGAGTTAGTGTCTTTATATTTTTTGGTACTCTAGGTCCTGTCTCTAATCTGTGGGGTTTTCTATTTGTTAGAACGTTTCTGCACAATATCACGTTTCCGTCACTTATTTCAGCCTTTTTCAAATGGCACAAACGTGATTCGAGCCAAATCATTGAAATAGAAGGAAAATCTACTTCTTCTTCAAGCGGTACTTTGTAGTAAAACGTACATTGAATAATCGTCTGTAATTAGAGTAAGTGAATGATTTCATTGCTTTATATTTTAACTGATTTTTAATATTGTGTATTAGCTTATTCTATTCGCCTCCATTATAGAACATTTTAATACTATGCTGAAAGCCTCGGGTTCTATTCCCAGGGAGGTCAAGAGCAACATTAATTTTGCATTACTCTAATATTGATTTAATATTACCCTGAACTGGCAACTAAAGCACAGGACTGATCACCTTGTCTTCATATAACAAACTACCAAAATAAATTTTTATCAATTTAATACAGTGCCCTATGCCCAATTGGGTATGGATAAGGGTCAGTAATAGTATTTGAAATAAAATAAAAATTATGTTTAGAAAACAAAATGCCACAACACATTATGTTTGTAATTGGTTGTTACTTTTTTCAAAATATTCCTTCGTGATTTTCATTCTGTACGGAAAAAAATCTAAGTAGACTGCTGATCACTGCTTATATGTATTGCCTGCTTTTGAAATCCGCCAGATCCATGTTAGTCGATTTTACAAAAAATACAAAATTCTCCAAGCAACATTTATGTTTAAAATATATGTCTATCTTTAAATAAAATATCATGAAATAAAAAAAAAAAACTTTTTTTGAGAAATATTTTCAGTATTTAAAAAAAAAACAGGAGACACAAACCGATAATGAAGTTATCTTAATTTTGACCTATTCCCGCTCTCTGATTGGCCGATATGGGTCAGAAGGCAAGTTCCATGAATATACCGGAATTTGTGATACAACGCCGTTTTAAATTATTATTTGCAGGATTTTCCAGAATGTAAATATTTTAAACAATAAAATCCATAATTGGCAATTCGATAGAGTAGTTATTTTAAAATCTTATAAAATTGGATCTGGCGGATTTCGAAAGTAGGCGACACATATGTACATCAATGCAGTACATTAATACATCAATGTGGGATTCGTACAGACTAGTGTTATATGTTCAATTTATCTGTAAAAAATACATCGTATAGTTACAAATTTTCACTCTACTATCTCTCAAAATTGAACCATATATATATTTCACGATTTTATATTTTTAGTTACATTTGTTTTAAAGTGTTTTAAATGATCTTTGTGAGAAAAACAAAATAACAAAAATGACAACCTATATAACTAAAAATGTAACTGCTTGTTTGTTCAATGTCTTGAATCTCCTTTAAACGACAGCTTTTTTTATCTAACGGGTAAGAACATGATTTTTTAAAACATTTTTTAATCGCTTTGGCAGCGCCATCTGTTAAAAGTAACAGAAAAACACTTCATATCAAACATTGCTCATGGCGATAGTGTTTTTTGACTGGTGCTAAAATATGGTATACCCAGAAGCATTGTGAAAGTAATCATACTGTATGGTAAATGGTGGTTTATCAGATTAATGGGTTATTTTAGTTGGTGAGTTTAAGGCAGAGAACAAACATAGTCTGAACTCAACTCAAAGACGCACAGTTTACAAACTGTGCGTCTTTGAGTTGAGTTGAGCAAATTTTTACAAGCCTATGGTTTCAAATCCGTTATTAAAAAACATGTTATAAGTTTAGAAAACAAAATTATTAAATTCAGATTTCAAGTGCCATTTTTTGTGTATTTTTTGGAGATTTAGTGTTTACTTTCGTCGTAAATTTCTCCAAAATAAAGTACAAATGAGGGCGTTGTAATATCTTCCAGTTGGCATGACAAGCTCTTAATGTCTTTATACATTATGTATTATCTTCAATTTACCGAGTAGCTACGTCGGTACTCATCTTTCTACTGTTTATATTTATTTATTCAAAACAAAAAGTTATCATATAGATTTTCTTCTCAAATGAGTAGAAATCTTTTAAGGCGATCACATCAAAAATCTGTAGACTGGAAATAATACTGGATTCCGACAAAAACACGTGTGCTTTCTCGTGGTTTTACTGTATTTTTCTGCTAAACATGCGGTATATTACTAGTATGAATAATTAATCGCTCATGAATATAAAAAAATACATATATTATTTATTGATTCGGCATTAACTTCGTGGAATAACATGTTGATTATTTTTTAACAATTAAACACTTGAATATACCACTTGATGAGTTTTATTTATATACACGACTAGTTTCGAAAACATTAAGATGTTTTTATCTTCTGGTAAAAATTAAAACTGTATTTAAAAAAACGTCATATATCAGTTTTAATTTTTACCAGAATATGAAAACATCTGTGAGTTTTCGAAACTAGTCGTATATATAAATAAAACTTAACAAGTGGTACATTCAAGTGTTTAATTGTTAAAAAATAATAAAAAAATTTATAATATTTTTATTATATTTATTTTTTACACCAACACGTGCTGTTTTCAGCTGGTGTTGTTCGCAATATAGGAATAAATATGACCTGATAGATAGTGAACAAGAGACATAATTGAGCTTTTGTATTTTTTCACCAATTTTTTGTGTTTTGTGATTATAAAAATAATAAAAAAATTAACATTAAAAAAAACTCATTTAAAGTCATGTAACCGAACTGTTTAGATCTAAAAACTTACTAACTAACCATCACGCCGCTACCCCGCAGGGAAAAGCAGAGACAATAAAACGCCACACTACTCCGTCTTTGCAAACATTTTTCGCATCTTCCACGTTCATGCATCTCCTCACACATAACCACGTAAGTATTTGACATACCTGAAAGTGTCAAGTTTTCCTCGGTTTTCCTCTGTTCTTTTTCCAACTACATTTGATTCATATTTTTTTTTTACCATTCTTTCTTCACTCAGACGTTCCACAGATTTAGTTGACAGGTTTTTATTTGCTTTAACTGATTTTAATGCATCATTCACAATTTTACTTGAACTAACAATGTTTTTTTATCAACTTCTAATGTCGCAATAAAACTGCATATGTATTTTTTCAAAATATTAACATTTCCGAACCCTCATCCATACTTAATGATGTATTGAAAGCTTCCCGCCACATTTCTGGATCCAATACAGAAGCCCTTGGCTTCTGTCAGACCAAACTAGCAGAGCATGTTTTTATGAACTAGATAGAGAAATATATTATATAAACATCCAAAGAAATATGTAAACTGATTGTACTACATTTAATAGCATTCAATGTGTCTGTCACTGACAATCGAAATTGATGATTTGGATAACCATCACTAAGTTATTATTACCGATTACTTAGTTATTAAAAGTGCCCTTGCTTTGGCAGTAATAGGGATATTTTGAACAAGTTAAAAAGTGGTTACCCATATTGAATACGAAAAGCGTTAAAAGTTAGTCATTCATTCAACGTTTATTATAAATAATGTTTTGTTGAAATTTTTTTTATTTGATATATGTATATAAATTGAATTGCTGAAAGTGTTTACATATTTAGTATATCTTACTTACACTTTTACTGTACTTTTTGTTGTATTTGTAAAACGTAATGAATTAATAAAACAAATAAATATTTCAGAAAAGAAAAAAATCCCTTTTATCTCATTCTATTCGTCTCCATAGAATTGTAGATAGAACATTTTCGAAGTACCTTGATTTATTTTGATCTCTCTTAGAATCGCAAATGCAACATTATTGTTCGGTAACAAATGCATTAACCCCTGTACTATGGAGGCAGATATACTAACGAATTGTAGATAGTCATGTCTTACAAAAAAAGAAGTCAAATTCTATAAAAAAAAATCGCTTTTACACAAGCCAAGGCTTCAGTTCTTCGTGTACGAGTAACATGCATAAATCTACGTCACGATTTTTAGCCTTGTGCAATTTGCCGCTATGAAAAATGAGATTCTACCAAAAGTGCTACATTTTTACCTTCGTTTTCTATCTTAACTGTGATTCTGAACACGTAATTTATGGCTGTTTTACACGAAATATTAAGATAGTTTTCAGATGCTAGTTTGGTAACTTTATTTTTCAGACTGAACATCATAATTTATCACAAAAATAGGAGATAGAAAAGGATGTTTGAAATTTAAATGTATATACATACATTTAAATACATATTAAAAAATAAGAAATCGTGACATTGATATCATACTTTAGACATTGATATCTTAAAAAGCACCACAAAAAAAATATGACTGAAAAAATGTAATGTAAAATCGTAAAATTAAGAAGTTACTAAAAATCACTATAACTACATTTATATGATTCTATTAATAAATAAAAATACAGGTAAATCTAAGAAAATGGCAATTATTCTGAAGTGAAAATAACACTTTGTATCATTATAGTAAAAAAATATTGTACCTATTATCAGTGGCAGCTTCCATACGGATTTAATATTATAAATGAAAAAAATTTCGACATAACTGGATAACAATCATTTTTACAATTTTATGGCAAAATATTAAACGCATTTGTTTTCCAAACGAACAAAATTAAATTTTGTTACTCTCACTGAACCAAGTTAAATATGGTAAGAAGTCTCGTTCAATGAAACTTAATACGGTACAACACATTTAATACGACTAGATCCGATAAAATCAAAACAGTAAAAAAATATTGTCAACAAGCTTGCTTCTTGAGAAACATAAATTTATAACGTCTTGCGAAAACAATCTTAAAGCGGTACGATCTCGGATTGTTTTGTAAATACTTACGGTTTTTATATTATAACATATATTTTACGCTTTCAAAATGCCAAAAAGTAAACCCATTCTTTTCGAGTACTTGTACGTTTAAGGAGTAAAGCGACACAAGGCTGAATCTATCAATGACACAATCTCTAAAACATCAGACTTTTAACCTAGATTGGAAAAGTTGCCCAGCCAATAAGGCATTCTCTAAGATAAAGCAAACACTCCATCTCTCGTTTCCATTCACCAGAGGAGAAATAAAACAATGAATTTCCTTCTTCAAATCAAGAGTATGTAGATGTTCTTCAGTTCCCCTGTGTTTCTTTGGTATTAAATGAACATATAAATCCATTCTGCAATCCACGGAGGAAGTTTCTGGCTACCCAAAAGAAAATGTCATTTATTGTATTATAGAATTTATACTCTTTCTGGCGATCATCTGTATTTAAAGGTTAATAAACTTAAACATTAAGTTATGTATATATTTATATATATATATATATATATATATATATATATATATATATATATATATATATATATATATATATATATATATATATATATATATATATATATATATATATATATATATATATATATATATATAGGCACGTAGGCACTTCAAACCATTATTTACTTTAGTCAATCACTACGTTATATCACATTAATTTATTATTTATATCTTGAAAAGGTTTGAAAGAACATTGTTTCTACAGTCAAATTTCTACTACTTTCTACTACTACTTCGCTGGGTTGCCGGTCTGTGAGGTTCTCCCTCGCCTCTTTCGACTTGGGCACTACGGTCTGCCCGGCCCGGTCAGTGACAGACGTCCCTAAAGCTGTCTACTTCCGACCGCCGACCTATCAACACCTATGCAACGAAGGACCACCTAGTGCGCCTCGCCTGTGTCACCGGGCTGCGGGACTCCGCGTGTGCCCGCATCGGCGCGGCGAGGGTGGAGGCGCCTTTCCCGCTCAGCCTCTTTCGCGAGCATGATCGCCCTCGCGAACTTCTCCCAGCTGGACCAGGAGGGCGCGTTTTGGAGCATGGAGGGGACCATCTCTATCAGTGAGACTCGGGCCCCACCGAGAGACTCTTCCAGCTCCCTCCTGAGCGGGTCCCAGGAGGGGCACTCAAATAATGTGTGCTCCACCGAGTCTTCGCCAGAGTCGCAGTGGTGGCACGTGGCTGATTCCTCCTTGCCTATCCTATTCAGATAGGCTCCAAAACAGCCGTGTCCCGTCAGCAGCTGGGTCAGGTGGTAGCTGAGGCATCCGTGCTTCCTCTCCACCCACGCACTGAGGTCGCCTATCAGCCTCCGCGTCCACCTTCCCTTCGCCGCCGAGTCCCACCGCTCCTGCCAACGGGTCATCGTGGCGACCCGCGCGGTCGCCTTCTCCATGCCCGCATACGTGGCCTGCCTTTCGGCGGCCATTAGGTCCACGGGGGCCATTCCCGCCACGACGAGTGCAGCATCTTCAGACACTGTTCGGTATCCCATGGATACCCTCAGTGCCATCCGACGCTGCACTCCAGCCATCAAGAGCCGTGTTCTCTCCACTCTCATTGAGTCTACTACCTTAGTTAATTCTCTGTGCACGCCACTGGTTATGGCACAGTGGATTCGAACGTAGAGACTGACCCAGAACCCGGAAATCAAATAGTTTTCTTACCTCGGGTGCCCTAGCCATTGCTGCTATTTTATTTTTTCACTTCTTAATTTATATAACCTATTGTTATTTCCCCTAATTATTTTCCTATATTCCTAGTTAAGTCCTTAACTTACCCAATTTATATCCCAGTACGTGTATGCCACTCCTGGATCCAAAAATTAAGGGAGCAGAATTGATCGCCTTTCCTGCATATAATTTATGATCAAGTCAACACTTCGCACATTCAATGCGGTACCTTATGCTCCATCTAAGGGTTGATAGGTGTCGAAGAAATAAAAATATCCATTCTGAAAAATGGGATCATCATGTTTCGGCTGCGAATCTTGCTTTGCGTCACAAGGTCGATCCCCAAGAATTTTCAAGGAATATTTTGAATGTATCCAACATACAAATAGATATTATTTTTTGACATCTCATCAAAGATGAAGAAGAATATGGAAGTCTGGGCATTTACGGGGCTGACGACCGTCATAGGCTGGTTTAAGTGATCACTTTACACACGTGTAACGTTCACCAATTCTACCCATTATTGACAACCACACTACTCAAATTCTTGGAAGTTCTACATATATATATGAACCAATTTAGAAACCTTGTTCCTGAATCACTAGAACTTCACTAGAGACATCTATTGGAAATAAATAATATGAAAATAACTCCTGTAATCAATAATAATATTTAATATGAAAATAATAATATTTAATATGAAAATAACTCTTGTAATTGGAGATAATCCAGATTTTGTGAACAAGTATTTGGACACACTCAAAATGTTGTATACAAATAGATGGTGGTAGTGAACATACGTGAACTGTGTCACGAGTTTGATCAATATTTAAAAAATAATGGTTTGGTTCTCACTCATGGGCAGAATTGGTGAATGTTACACGTGTGTAAAGAGATCACGTAACCAAGCCTCTTTTATATTTCTTCATCTATGTATGTTGAGATGTAAAAATGTAATTTCCATGGAAATTTTGGATATTTCATTTTATTTTTTTATATTTCCCTGCTTGCAGATAGCAAAAAATCAAAAATCGCAGTTCTCTACTCCTAGAGCTAAAAAAATATCAAAGCCCTCCTTTCTTCTACTCTTTTAGCAGCCGTGCCGCACATACAATAAATAACGAAGTATTTGATATTTCTGAATATCAGCAAAAACGTATTGGTTTTTTATTATATCATCTATGTCTTGTGCGGGAAACGCGAAATGGTTACTTAATAAGTTTTGATGAGTTTGCTCACTTGTAGACTTTTCTGATTTTGGATATTCTTAACCAAAAATTTTTTTGGAATCACCATTTAATTTAAACTTTTCCATTTGATACCATTTGTATTTATATGCTATTTATTTGCTTTTATAATACGTCAAAAATACAAAAACATTTAGATATGTAATTTATACCTTTCCAGTTTATCTTAATTCACTGACTAATGCAGATGTTTTAAAATATCTTCGTTTACATTAAATATATCTATAAATTAGTAGTTCTTATTATGATAAGTTGATTTCAGACTATGCTCTCCTTATAATATAACTAAGATATTTTGATAATGATTTTCATTTCTCATTATCTTGAGATACTCAAAAGGACTTCAATATTTGTGACTCTGATCTATCAATAAGGTTTCAAGATATATTTCTATACACCTACTTCACAAAGGTGTCTTAAATGGATATCATTTGTCTTCACTTCTTCGTATAGAAGAATGGTAAAGTTGTCATAACGGACCATGCACAATCTTTGTTGGATATTCCGATCACAGTTTGGGAAAAGTTGTCTCAGTTTGAAAAATGGACTTTACATACTATCAATTCTAGAGATAAGTCCCATTTCTCATTAGACCATATATTTAATAATTTATATTACGTTACCCTTATGTTGGTTCATTGTTTATTGGGTTATAATATTGAGTTTACTGAATAAAACCTCAATCGATCAGATATGTGGGTATTGTAGAATATTCCAATATTCCTTTTAGTTAAAAATATACTTTATTGAAGCATTTCAAGTTGACGCGTGAACAGTAAATAAACGCAGTTATCTTCTTTTTCTTCCTTCTTTTATTTAGGACTATGTCCTGTTATTCTCCAGTCCATCTGGGAGGTGGAAAACCAGTTGTTTCTCTGTCGTTTAGATCTTTATCGTCTACCTGGGAGTCTGTTACTTTTTATGCTTGCTCTTCCCACATAGTTTCTAATAATTGCAGATCTGAATCATCATAAGGTGGATATTTGCGGAATATCAGAAACAATAAAAGAAGGATAAGGGAAGTTCAAAACACTTCAACTATATCTTGATTTACAGCGGAAAGGAGAAACACCTCAGAGCTAGCTCAGGTGTAGGTCTCTTCCTTTATGAATAATTATCATTCTACAAATTTAAATACAAAACTTTCAGGGTAGTTATACCGTACATCACAGCAATTCTCGAAGCGATGGCAAAGCTGACACAATGAGCTTTTTTTCAGTAGACGCTAAATGAAACTTACTCAAGAAGTACTAACTACTCTCGACACGATAATTATCTTAAATAAACAATCCCAGCATTAATTTTAGAATTAAAATTTAAAATCTCTACGTTTAATGAATTTTCTTTAGTTTTAAGTTTAATACGGTGTTTAAGTTTCAATCTATAAAGTTTCAAAGATGTACTGAAAATATTTACAGTAAAAAACGTTTCATAAAAAAATTTTGGGGAAAATACGAAAGCTCTAAAATAATATGCATTTCATAAAAAAAAATTAAATTAAAAAACTAAGTGTTTTCTAATAATAAAAAAAACTTATATATTTCAACAATAGATATCGCTGACGAAGTAACACGCGCGTAAAATTTTTGAAAAAGTATCGAAAAGTACTTTTTATACTTCTTTTAGAGTTCATATCTTCAATTAATTGAATCATAAATTTAATGTGTTTATCTATCATGGGTGTAATGGTGAATGTTATACACTGACTAAATTGAACACTTAAACCAGCCGTAAACAAGTCGTAAACCCTTTAAATTCCTAGACATTCATATTTTTCAATATCTTTGTTGAGATATCAACAACAACAAAAATCTTCTTCTTCTCCGACCCTTATCCGCACTATATGGTGCATAGGGCACTGCATCATATATATTGATCGTTAACGCATAAACGAAAGGTGACTAGCCCTCCGTCTCAGGATATTATTGAAAAATATTAGAGTGAAAAAATCATTTATATTTATTTTACCCCCCCCCCCCCTGGGAAAGGAACCAGAGACCTCTAGTGCGGTAGCCGAGCGTGCTGACCATTACACTACGGACAACAAAAGTAATCGATAAAAATATCCAGTTAAATGCTTCAAGGTTGCTTTGATACTTTCGTTTACCTTGTTCTGGTATAACCATGTATACTGGATTTTTTCGCCATCTGTCGAATTTAGATTTGGACCCTGAAATCATCGGACGGTATCCAATAAAGTAGACCGCATCTTCTTCATATACTAACCTCAACTAGGGCTCTTAAATCCACATCTCTACAACAAGTTCATAGTCACGCGCAGTAATTCGAAACTATTGACTCTAACCTAGCTGCAGTATGTATGAGTCACGAATCACGTGACTCTCCACACTGATGCATGTCAGACTGGATTTCCAGGTGAATCGATCCTTTTTTAACATTTTGGTGGTATATCTCTTGCTCGGCTTCGCATTTTTCTCCTTTTGTAAGTTGGTCACTCATCAGTCATCAGTTGAAAACCACGTGTAGTGTTTTCATATCGCTCACTCCTTTCAAGAACGTCATAAATCAAAATACTTGATTTTTCAGGAGAACGTTTTAATGTTTAAAAATATAATACAATGTATTAAAAATAAATACCAATCCACTTATTGAACTTTTTACTGTGCAACAGATCTTTTTAGGTAAAACCTGAAGTTTTTTTCTCCATTTGAAAAATATTTATTATATTTAAAAAAAATAAACAATACCTTTTCTTCAAAATGCAAAAATAACACTTTCTGCCCTGTAGCGGGTAAATATTAAGTTAAAAATATGCCGCTTTTGCTGGGATATAGTACATTTTTTGGGCATTCCGAAAATATGCACAACTGAAAATTGACGAGTTTTTTACAACATTTTGAGTGTGTCCAAATACATGTTCACAAAATCTGGATTATCTCCAATTACAGGAGTTATTTTCATATTATTTTTTGACATCTCATCAAAGATGAAGAAGAATATGGAAGTCTGGGCATTTACGGGGCTTACGGGACGAATTTTTATTTATGACGCTCTTGAAAGGAGTGAGCGATACGTCACCAGCCACAGGACGTGCAGACATGTTTTTTTTTATATATTTTTTTTTATTTAATACTTCTTTCACAGTTCATTTTCTTCTTTGAATCTAATTCAATTACAGTTCACTTAGCAGCTTATCCTGGGTTCTTTTCACCCTTGATACTGAGCCATAAATGTCTTTAAAAATTACCATAAATTGTTGAAGTAGTCGACAACGAAGTACGCTTAAGTCTTTAACTTATAAAACTTTCCCTAACACAAATCTGCCGAAAATTGGGGGAAAACTTTTTATTTTACGCCGAATATTTTTTCTTTTAAATTAACTGTCTATAAGCGAATTGCTCTCTTAAAACTAGCAGTTTTAATTTAAACTTAAAATTTGATTATATTTTGTAACTACTTTAATTTATCAGGCACCGTGGCATAATTAGGTAGACGCTCGCTACGGATCTTGCGTCGCGGATTCAATTCGCAATAATTTCAAAATAAATATATTTTCATAAGAACGATATATTTTCATTTAGTCTGGGTATTGGTTATGTATTTTTCATGTTTACCTTCCCTATATTTTCTATCATACCTGCAAATAAACCTCTATGCAAATATAGAGGCTTACTTTTATTTCAATTCTTAATCAATACTTATAGGAATGAAATATACGATAAAAATAGTCTATATCTGACAACATGGCATTTAGGGCTTACGTTTGCTCTAAGACATTTGTTTTTCATTGTGTTCAAAATTAATTATTCGGTTTAGGAATTCTAAAGGAAAATAGTTTTGAAAGTATTAAAATATATGATGTTTCAGATACTATTCTGAACTGCGTTTTGCAGGCAGTGACGTGACGACCTTAGTGCAATCTCTTCCAGCATATCAGCCTAGCGGAGGTAATTTCTCACATACTCATGTCCTATCGTACCATCTACGTAACTCAACCTTCCTACAACTTTCAGCCAACAAGTCATAACTGAAACATTTAAATACATTACCAAGTTTAAACGCCTCACCTGCATTAACAAACGTCATGGCGGAGTTGTTTAATTTTTATCGAAAACCGCGCCTTTAAAATCTATTCCAAAATATGCATTTCACAAATATCGTATTTATGCAGTTTTATATCAAAACTAACCATGATTCCTTAACTTTTTTCCTTTCCGTTAGCAAATTGAAAAATAATTTTAGTACACAAAAGTACAAACGTTTATTCCATATATTTTTTAATTGATTTATTAACTAACTTATATTATTTATTCAATCATTGATATAATTAAAAACATTTTGCCGTTTAGCTCTAAACCATATAACCAAGGCAGGAGTTAATCTTACGGGTTACCTTACGCTTAGTCATCGGCTCTCCTACGATTTCGGTCTTCCAACATGATAGAGCTATGTTTAGTAGGCAGTTTATTGATTTGGCATTTAATTTAATGGAACTCCATTTTAATTTATGGATTAATTATTAAATCAAACACACGTTTTTTGAGTCAACAAAGTTGTATTTTATTTTTGAAAAACACATAAAAATTAATATTGTGACAATTTTTCGCCTAGTTACGGCATTTTCAAACGAATGTCATTCGTTTGAAAATGCCATCAAAAATACAACTTAGTGGACCCAAAAAATCTGTTTTTGATTTAAAAATTAGTACATATAGTAGGCAGTATATATTTCTTTGGGTTATTTCTTAAATTTTTAAATGTTATTAATTAAAGAAAACACATTTTAAAACTTACTCGACTCAAAAACTTTTATAAATTAATACCTATAACCAATGCGAAGTATATTTTTCAAGGTTCTAAAACTTCAGAATTGAATGGACCGAACCAATTTTTTTTTCAAACAGATTAATATATTTCTTTTCTTTTCTCTATCCCCCCCCCCCGCCCCCCTTCGATGTATGCACCTTCACTTCATTGTATCGACTTAGTGTTTGTTATCTTGGTCGTTAATCACATGAAGACAAGGTCTATCAATCCAAAGAGATATTAAATAAATATTAGGTTGAAAAATCACCAATAATTATTTTAAGCTCCTTAGGAATCGAACACATACCTACAGCAAAGTAGCGTAACGCGCTAACCACTACACTACGGAGGTGGATAATTTTAACGAATATAATATAAATTATTAAATTATTAATTATTATATATATATATATATATATATATATATATATATATATATATATATATATATATATATATAATATATATATATATATATATATATATATATATATATATATATATATATATATATATATATATATATATATTTATATATATATATATATATATATATATATTTATCGAGTTATATATATTTAACGAGTATAAACACTTCATATCAGTACACAAGAAAGTATTTGAAGAATATCCGTAAAGATTTATTAATCAGCTTTATTCATTATTATTCGGCACTTCATAATCTTTTGGTTCAAAATTGCTTAACCTAACGCTTATTACTTGCCATTATCTTAAATTATTAACGGTTCTCGTTATAAACCATACTCGTATGGTTTACTTTCTTATTACACCAAAACCTAAGTGATTTACATTTTGTAAGATTAAATTAAACACAACAAATCATATGATCGTCCCCCTTGCATCTCATCTTACCATATTATGTTATATAAAATTTCAGATATTAGTAGCTAAGCAGTGAAACTTTTAATAATGGCTATTTTCAACATTGAATCAATTTATTTTCTCCATTCCTAACTAACATATCGGAAGCGATCGACCACAAGTATAACCTCTGCGATATATGTTCATGCATAAATTACTAGGCAACCGGCAGCTTTTTTATTCTCCAATACAATTTTATGCACAGCGCGAGATTATGTCTTATATTTTATCTTGTTAAAAGTTCATTTATTCAAATAGAAAATTTCCAAGTCACTTCATGCTATCATCGAGTCTGCTTCTGATTCCGATAGGTAATATTAATGTTTAAAAATGTAAATTAGTTTTGTTATGGCAGCTCTTTGTGGAATTTTAAAATATGCTAATAAAAAAAGTTTTCTAATAAAAATGGAAGACAATTGTATTTCTTCTTCTATCATAGAATTTAGAGTATTTTTGAATAAATAAACTGAGAATTATGTAGAAAATGTAAACGGAGTAAAAGATTTTCGAAGGCGTTACGATTTTTGTGGTCCAATTTATATATTTTACATATTTTCATATTTTATATGATAATGAAAGTTATGCGCCCTTGAGGAAGTATTACAAAATTGGCAAAAAAAATATTATTAAGATTTTTACTTTTATTAAATTTAGAGGAGACAAAGTCATCTTTCAGCCGTTACGAAGTAAAATAAATAATTTAAAATCTTCAAAAATTTTTTCGTTTTGTACAAGACCGATACAAATTATATATATATATATATATATATATATATATATATATATATATATATATATATATATATATATATATATATATATATATATATATATATATATATATATATATATATATATATATATATATATATATATATATATATATATATATATATATATATATATATATATATATATATTTATATATATATATATGTATATACATATATATGTATATATATATATGTATATATATATGTATATATATATATATATATATATATATATATATATATATATATATATATATATATATAAATATATACACATATGTGTGTGTGTGTGTGTGTATTTCGTACTTATATTTTATCATAAACAAATAATTTATTATACTTTCGTACGAAACATTTTAACGAATTCTACAAAATAGTTTATAACTGAGTTAAAAGATCAGCTGGGTACTAGATACCATCTCCAATTGCTTATTAGCATAGACGTCCCTAGTAATAGGCAAGACATTAAATCTCTCTTGTGATATGGAAGTTCTGCTCATAAATTATGCACTATTTTACACTGAATGCGCTTATCTATCTGCTTTTGAATTTCAGCTTTAGACATAAAATGTAAATTTATTTCTCAACTGCAATTTATACATTCGGAATCTGAATAACTAGAGAAGTTTTGTTTTCACTACTTCTGAAAAAGTCGTGAGGTCGAATGATGAAAAAAAAAACACCCACCCAAATGCATATGTACCCAAATGTACATGATTGTTTCCTTTTTTTTCTTGACATATATTTTTAAATTTCAAATTGGAATACTTTATTAGAATCACCTTAAAGTTATTAAGTTTTATAATCCTACTTTACTGTCTTCGTCTTCTTCTTCTTTTTGTAGATCCTAGGAATCTGTTTGTGCCTCCGCATGTCGCTCTTGGGATGTTGACTCCCAGCTGTCTTTCCATCTTTTCGAAGGGCTGTCTGGGGGTCTACGTCCGTCAGGGTTACCTTGAAGGGCGATACGTGGAAGTCTGTCTTCTGTATCGCCTTCGTTGTCGTCCCCACCTCACGATATTCTTCGTCTTATACATGCTCCGGATGTCGGTATTTCATACTCGGTCTTGCAATGTGTTTCCGGTTATGGATCGGAGAGTCTTCATCTCGGAGGTTCAAAGTCGAGATTTTGTTATTATTGTGTTATATTTTGGAAGTATCCGCTCTTGCTTCAATCCCATGAGTGGCTATTGGTCGAACACATATTTTGTATATTTTCATTTTACTTTCTATTTTCATGTGTTTGATCCTCCACACCGAGTTTCTGAGGCATCCGGAAATAACTGCAGCCTGCACCATATAGATCACCGTAGCTACTATTTTACTTTACGAAATACAGTTGGTGTAATCATCTCTCTCCTTATTTATTTATTCGAAAATCAACCGAATCTATTAATGAATATAAAATCAAATTACTCACTTAAGTGATTCGTAAGTTCAAACAATCCTAAGGATTTTTTGGGGATAGCAAATAACTTAAAACTTAGAGCCAGGAGTCCTGTTGTAACCATAAATTTTACTTATATCTTTGTATTGAATCCAATATTTATTTTTCCGAAAGGTGGCCTTCATTCAGAAACAGATGGCCAATTCAAAAAATAAAATAATGTAAAGAATAGAAGAAAATTGTGTCATCGTGGATTATATTTGATAACTGAGATGATAGAAATTTTAAGAAATAAAGGACGCAGTTTCCCGAAAATTTTTATTCATGTACATTAAGTATATTAAACACCTTTACATTTTATTATTTTACATGGTAATAGTTACAACATTATTACTTACTTATAAAATAGAATATATATTTTAAAATCCTTATCAATATTTAGTATTTAAGTAATTACGTATATGACAATATAATTATAAAGTATGATATTTTTAAAAACTTGACCAGATTAATTTTACAATAATATACTTTAAAACACTTTCGTGTCAGCTCTTTGCTTTTCAAAAATAAATTTTTAATTTATGATTATTCCACATTTTTCAATTTACAGAAATCTTCAACCCTTTATTATTGTTATTTTTTCTTATTTTAAGGAAAAATAATTGTGATTGGCACTAAAGTGTAATAAAGTAACCTCCCTTTTTTTTAAATCATCAAGGGACATTTTAAACTGACTTAAGGAATTTTATCAAACATCCTTTATTCAAATTTACAAGGCAGATAAGAATAAAAATAAAGACATTAAAAGTCAACAACAGCTGAAAATCTAAAATTCACATAACAATTTATACAACTTTAAGGTGTTAAATATTTACACAAGCATATTAAATCTTTTAATTTATTTTAAAATAAATGTCGATTTTAAGTGTCTACTGTACCTACCTAAATATCAAAAATACAAATGAGTGTTGGTATTATTTGACTAAGTCAACAATAAAACTAAAAAAACAATATTTTTTGAGGCACTGGCAATCTGTCGTATTTCATGTGTTTCTTTTAATTTTTCTGTTAACTATTAGACTTGTTTCACAATTTTTTTTTGTTTAAACTTATTCTTACATTTTGAGATCTTAACATACACAGAGGAAGAAGAATATAGAAGCCTGAGTATTTACAGGGCTTATGACTTGTCATAGGCTGATTGAGAACATTTTTTGCCTTTGTGAGCTGTAAAAATAACTCTCAAGTGGAGAAACCAAGATTTGTAAACAAGGATTGGGACATACCCAACATTCTCTACTAATAAAGTTTTAAATGATTTTTTTGTAGATTGTAATAACAATTTATTTAAATAATGAAAAAAGCAATTTTTGAAATTGTACTGTACCTTTGTTCAATATTTTTCACTTAAATTTACAGAAAAATTACTACTACTACCATCACGCCGTTTCCCCACAGGGGTAGGCAGAGAGGATGGAATGCCACACTCTTCTGTCCTGACATAAACTCCTCGCCTCCTTCACATCCCAACATCTAGCCCTACATGCCCTCCAATTATATTAATATATATAATAAAATCTATTTATTTATATATATATATATATATATATATATATATATATATATATATATATATATATATATATATATATATATATATATATATATATATATATATATATATATATATATATATATATATATATATATATATATATATATATATATATATATATTTATATATATATATATATGTATATATATATATATATATATATATATATATATATATATATATATATATATATATATATATATATATATAAATAAATAGATTTTATTATATATATTAATATAATTTTATTTTATATATTAATATTAATATAATTATATATATATATATATATATATATATATATATATATATATATATATATATATATATATATATATATATATATATATATATATATATATATATATATTTATATTATATATATATATATATATGTATTTATATATATATATGTATATATATATATATATATATATATATATATATATATATATATATATATATATATATATATATATATATGTATATATATATATATATATATATATATATATATATATATATATATATATATATATATATATATATATATATTCGTGTGTATATGTGTAATTATGTAAGTACGACTTAACGATTGAAAAAATCCGATTTCTTGAAGCATTCTAAAATCATGAAATATTTGTATGGATATCAAACATCGCTTAGCTACATCATTAATGTATATTTTAAATTAGCTGAAAATGTCTTAATAAGCACCGCTTGAGACGTTCTGAAACCTAACTAAAGGGAAAGGAAATGAAGGAAAAATAGTGGATAGGAAATGGAAAATACTAGCAATGAAAATTTGTGAAAACTTGCCGTCGTTTGAGGTCAAAATTATTTTAAGTCAATTATATATATATATATATATATATATATATATATATATATATATATATATATATATATATATATATATATATATATATATATATATATATATATATATATATATATATATATATATATGTATTTATATATATATATATATATATATGTATATATATATATATATATATATATATATATATATATATATATGTATATATATATATATATATATATATATATATATATATATATATATATATATATATATATATATATATATATATATATATATATATTCGTGTGTATATGTGTAATTATGTAAGTACGACTTAACGATTGAAAAAATCCGATTTCTTGAAGCATTCTAAAATCATGAAATATTTGTATGGATATCAAACATCGCTTAGCTACATCATTAATGTATATTTTAAATTAGCTGAAAATGTCTTAATAAGCACCGCTTGAGACGTTCTGAAACCTAACTAAAGGGAAAGGAAATGAAGGAAAAATAGTGGATAGGAAATGGAAAATACTAGCAATGAAAATTTGTGAAAACTTGCCGTCGTTTGAGGTCAAAATTATTTTAAGTCAATTATTTTTTTGTTCGCTACTTCAAGAATAACTTTTTCCATCTAGAATCATGAAATATATTTTTAACACCTCTTCATCGATCTTTTCATCTTATTTGTGATAAAAACTGCTTGGATTGCCTCTTCAAACGTATAATTGGTCGCGTTAATGAATATCATTCATCAAAACACGACGATTTTCTCAATCGTCCCAGGGTCCCTTAACACTTTCAAAGATTATATTTTCAATGTCGAAATGATGTGATATGTATTAAAAATAGAATTATTCACATAAATAAAACCAATAAATAAATTTGTTTTTTTCGCCTGTTCCCTATTTCGAATGCTCACTATTAATAACAAATTGATTTTATTTAAAATTTAGTTATAACTACATATAATTGAATATACTTTTTACAATAGCTAATTATAAAGTATATCAGATAAGTATTGTATTAACACTTGGGCACTGATCAAAAGCTAAAATGAAATCATGAATCAAAATAAATTTCGTCGAAATGTGATAAAAATATCATTGTTAGTATGCTAATACTATGATTTTATTAAAATAATAAGACCACAAAATTTTAAATAAAATAGATACAGATTTATTGATTTTCTTATTATTTTTAAATTTACATAATGAAACATACATATATCATCAAGATTTTGAATTCGATCCAACGAGTACTTTACAAATTTATTAAATTAACTAATACACAGAAAACTATTTCCAGCATTTGTTTGGATTTTTTTCATAAAATAAATACAACGAGATGAAAAACTTTTTAATTAATTAACTCTTTCCATGTAATTCAATATTCCAATTTTACTCTTGGTAATATTAACACAGCTCTGATACAATATTGTAAAGCGAATAAATAAGAAATCTGAGATAAAATACATTTAATTTCATAAATAAGTACACAACTAAATAAACGTTATCCACGTCCAACTTTTCCCATTCACGCAGTCTTTTAAAAGGAGATTCATATGAAATAATGAAAGTAAAAGCAATATAATTTGCGGGATCACTTAACAATAAAACATTTGAGGCAACGCACAAAGTTCGAGTTTCTCCTCATCTCCACAATATTAAATTACTTAGAATCTTGATATTAAACGTTTTTAATCGTATACGAGTTCGTATTTACACGCCATGTAGTATAAAATGTACACCCTGTACATAGTCAAAATTTCATTCGGCGTTAAACCCTCGGGGTTGAAATTCTTTCATCTCAATCATACAGGGTGACTTGGCATTCTTTATTAACTTTCAAGAATCATTTCCACCGGCTGGTATAGTAGCGGTGCTGCAAGGAGCGCGCGTGGACCTCGTGGAGCTCCTTCTCAGGAGAGATTGCTGGTGGTTCCCGGACTGCTGGTTCAGCCTCATCTGCTTCTTCTTCTTCTGACTGCTGGCGCACTCGCAATGCAAGAGCTCCTGCATTCCTTTCCTGAAGTTTCTCGACAGGAAAGCATAGAGCAGAGGGTTGATGCCCGAGTTGAAGTAGGTGATGAGGAAGGTGAGCGGCGTGAAGAGGGCGCTGAAGTCGCTGCCGCCCTGGTAGTTAGGCGACCAGGACTGCCACATCTTGCGCGCGTGGAAGGGGAGGTTGCACAGGGCGAAGGTCAGCACTACGATGATCAGCATCCGTATGACGCCGCGCCGCGCACGCAGTACGTTCTTGGAGAGGTGGTTGAGATGGCGGCCGCGCAGCGCGTTCCCGCCAGCGGGCCACGTGGACACCACAGCGGGAGTGACAGTACCGGCTACCGCGCCTTCGGACAATGGAACCTACAAATACATTACTATGTTAATAGGAGACGTATATTTGTGTTACGTGATTACGCACATACTGACTGTAAACGCGATTGTAAACATGTGTGTAATTTCTTCTCAGTCTACCAAATACCGTTTTATAGAAAAACCATCTAGCAATATGGGAATATCATCATATTAAGTAAAGACTTCACGTTTAATATGATGAAAAATAGAAAATAAAAAATAAAAATAAAAAATTTCTGATAATTAATAAAATGATAATATTGATAGGTACATACATACATACGTTTATACCTACACATAATTGAAGAAATTTTATACAAATTTAATTGTAAATATTATTTGAATTATTGTTTTTATTTATATATGCTTACCCGTTCCAAGGGAAGACCAAGATAATTGATCAATTCAATCGTATTATTTATTCATTTATATGTATTTTACAAAAATATATAGTTGTATAAATTATCTTCATATCTATGAAAAAAAAATGTGTTAACTTATAATAATATACTTTTATAATAAAATCATTAATTGTATGCTCTTAACATTAAAAAAAATTGGACATTTTAGAATACCTATTCTGAACATGAATAAAGTATTCTTGACGTAAATTGTCGTTTCATTTGCAATCTTGAAACCTTTACCCTCCCTGAGCACAAAACCAATTCCAGCCCCTTTCGACCTTAGATCTAACTTGCCGACTTATAAGGTATTACTTACTTTACAAACAAAGAAATTGATATTTTTGTCGACAACTCGTATAACTTAAGCCTGCTTTTTCTTAATAATTCTTCATTTTCGGAGGGTAATCAATTGTGTTTTTTAAGTTTTTAGGTTTAGGAGTGTAATATGTTTGATGGGCTGCAGATTTATTCTAAGGTGCTAAAAGTGAAAGATGTTATAGTCCAGGTAAGTTACACATCATCCTCAAAAAATATTTCAAAAACACATTGAAGGAGCGGGAGAGTAGGGAGCGGACACCCCAGGGGTGGGGTATTAATTTTATTCTGAAGTTTAACCTAAAACATAACTTATTTGCCCGGACTTTTACTTTAATATATCCGCCTTGATAGTGTAGTAGTCAGCACGTTTGGTTACTGTATTGGAGGTCCCGGGTTAGATACTTAGGGGGTGTTAAAAATAAATATAACTGATTTTTCACTGACATGTTTATTTAATATTACCCTGAAAAGTGCAGGGCTGATCCCCTTTCTTTCACTCCTTTTAGGAACACAGCATCATTTAGACGATGCAGTGCCCTATGTACCGTTAGATAGAAGATCAGAGAGAATGACTGTTATATGGA
The DNA here is from genome assembly GCF_059751285.1 of Brachycentrus maculatus. Classification (NCBI taxonomy): domain Eukaryota; kingdom Metazoa; phylum Arthropoda; class Insecta; order Trichoptera; family Brachycentridae; genus Brachycentrus; species Brachycentrus maculatus. Next base: position 2,477,681 of record NW_028280840.1, read on the forward strand.
AAAGTGAAGGATACGGTTTATCTCGATCTAATCGTTATAATTTAAAATCCTTTAATGTATATAGCGTTTTTTACTATCAAAAATATAACTATCATAAATTGAATGGGATTTTTTTTTCATGCAAATATTGTTGTGTACATTTTTTCATCATTTTTGTAAAGTTCGTATTCGACGTTTTGGAAACAGACACTAATATCATAGAAGCACGCGATGTAGAGTGGCTTCATTAAATCCCTGAGGGACTTCTGATGTGATTTTTACATTGTTAGAATTGAATCCGAATTGAATGCTACAAATCACAAGTATCTGTGATCACTTTGTCAAATACATTATGAAATTTTTTTTTTTCAAGTTATTAAAAAATAATTTTAAAAAATTATCAAAACTCAAAAATACCAACGCCTCGAACATCCAACATTCAACATCCACCGCCACAATTCAATAAAAGCAGTCATTCACAAAATACGATATGTGTTTTTTTTGTGATGACTGCCTAAAAACTCGCTATTCGAATCGAAGACTATTTGTGGAGGTCCTCACCAAAAAGTTAAAAATTTACAATATTGCACAAACAATCCCTTAAATGCAAATCTGTTCTGTTTGCTGTATCTTATCGAAATCCTAATTAAATTTGCGATAAAACGTGGCTAATACTGTGTTAAACCAATATGAAATTATTGAATCGCACCAAAATGTAACAATTTTACAAGCTAGAATTAGTGATTACTTAAAATCATTTATAATGGAAATGTAACGTTTTGGTGAGGACTCTACATGTAGTAGTTTTGACAATATACTTTTTACTTGAAACTTCACGTATTTGGTGGTGTCATAAAATAATACTGACATAGCTTACTGCCTCGGGGGAGGAGGTTTGCTTGGGGTCGGCGGGCGGGGGTGGCGCGGGGGTGGCGGGGACGCGGGAGATCCTCCTCTCCATACTGCGAGCACTGTGCCACAGTCCCATGGCTATTCTCGTATACAGAACCTAAAAATACACAATTCCGAAATGATCATGCTCAAATTTCAGACCACGAAAATATTGTACTCCCCGAGTGACTTCATACAACAAACTCTGAACAACAGCCGATTCTTTAAATTTATAGAGTGATGTTTCGTATAACGAACTTTCTTTTCATCCATTTCCTGACTCACATAACGAACTTCGCTTCACATAGCGGGCTTTATCGCAGTTAAGAGCTGACAACTGAAAAACTCCGAGCGCTTCTAGCTCAGCAACATTATGAAGGTCAAAGGAAAGCTTTATCTGACAACAAGAAGGACCAATTAAATCAACCAATCTCAACTGCCGCCATCAGACACTACTCAACATAAGGCTGATGTTACACTATCATATTTTATTTTAAGAAGTGAATTTTATTTCTTGAATGTTTTTGGCAGATACTTTGTGGCACATTTTATGACCATAAGTATAAGTATATATAAGTACACAAGTGGTTAAAACAATGTTGTTTAATTTTATAAAGTTTAATGAATTTTATATTTTTATAAATATTTTTTAATGTTTATTGTTATGGGAAAATGCGTTACACATTGCTTCTGAAACGAATTAAATACATTATGCGAGTCATCATTGTACAGTGATTTATTTAGTCTATTTGGGTTACCTAATGATCATTCGCTGAATTAACGAGTAAAATAATAAAACGTTTAAGCTCCAGTTCATTTAAAGCTATTGTCCACTGAAAACAATCCTAGATTATTAAGTACATATCAACTGGTTAGTATCAAAATGATGTATCTCCTATGCGCGATGTACAGTAGATACATTGTTTTAACACGGAGAGAGGAACCAATCAACCTGGAGAACTTGCGTGAGTAGAGTATTTTACACGATTAACAAAACCGCAACAATACAAAGCTTCGCCCGAATACTAATATAAGACTAAACTTTATACCGAGGTTTCTCTTCCAAGGTATAAACCATATATCTTTTTAACCACTACAGAAAATAATTATAATACTTTATATAAATCTCTTTGACAATGGATAAAAACAAAGGTAGTTTAAAGGAATTACAGAATGTTTTATCTCATATTAACTTTTTTAGGACTTTTAATAATTTTGAAATAGAAAAGCAAGCTTTTATTTTTAATGTTTTCATAGTTCTCTATATGTATACTCAAGGTTTTTTTTAAACAACAAAAGGTCACGGAACTCACTTCATATCACGCTTTTTACTAAAAAAATAGATTCAATTATCATTTAAATATTCAATACATTACCATTCTTTATCATTATGACGGATGATATAAATTTAGATTGCTATTGCGTTAGCACAAACATTAATTCTTCTATTTGATTTTTTTTTTAAATTCAAATTCCGTGAAAAAAGATGCCGGAACCCCGTTCCACCGCTTTACATGAAAAAAAAAACTTTTTATTTGCTAATAAAATAATAACTTAAAATTAGTATTTTTTATATCTTTGAAATATATTCTGTACTTGTGGTTGAAGCAGTTTTTGCATTTTTGTCAGGAAAACTCATCGTTAAAAGCTGTTTTTTTTTAAAATAAATTACAACATTTGAAATTGTAGCACTATAAGCACATTATATATTTGAGGAACATTAGAAGATCCTTTGGATAAAGGTAAGTAATATGTTAGATGAAAAATAATTCTTTACACAGGTATCAAGAAGACCGTCATAATAATGTGTCATTGTAATGTTATCAATCTGTTACACATGTTATTACTTGTTCTTATCCATTTATCTTGTGATTATCCCGTATATGGAAAACACCCATTTCGTCCGGTTTACCTTTCATTTTTCATAATAATTTGCTTGGTACGTCGTATTTCTCATCTCCAAAATATTTTTTCTAGATGCTATGTTTTTTTCATTCTTCGTCTTGAAAAACATTTTTATAAAGGAAGCTCAGAATAATACTGTTGTAACAAGAATCATTCGTCAAAACATGTTTGTGCACAACCCTCAGTCGATATTTAAAATGACACCCCGTAACTTGCATTTATGACATGTTTATTGTATATGTAATATGTAGTTACAGGTTTAAATGTTAAAACATAAATTTAGAGTAAATATTAGTATCCGCACCCTAATGGTATACTATTGGGGTGCGGTTAAGGGTTTGAAGAAGAAGAAATATCATTATGGGTGCTGTATTCTCATATTTCCATTATTTTTTAAATAAAATATTTGAAATGTGTATTCACTAATCCGCATATAAATATTTTTTTTATTTTTAGCTTTGATGCTTGCAGTCTCGGTTCGTTTTTGAGCACTTTTAGGGCGTAGTATAATGTTACCGTCGGAAATATAGGAAAACATATTTACTTTCAGATTGGCTTTTAAGGTAACACCACAAATAAGTCTGTCAGATCAAAATTCACAGATGATATATAATGCTACCAAATGGGTGGCAATGTATTATCTCTGAATTTTAAGATTCCCGAAAGGTCCAAGAAACACTTGTAGCAAAATTATCATATTACAATGTGAACATTTTTCTCACTTTTTTTGTACGTTTTGTTATTAATAAATTGTACGGGTCTACACTTTTAAAATTCAAACCGAAGCACTTTGATTCTTTGATTCGTTGTCATTTAATGAGTATGGGAGTATCATTTTATCATACACTTAACTTTGGTTCACCCTGTAGATTCTCTCGAATACAATTGGGTTAAGGTACTGTTGACGTAACTCTATGATTCGAATTCATTACAAGGGCTCTGAAATATCTTTCTTACATTGTTCATTTTATATCAGATAATCATTACGTTGACATGTTTGGGTTTGTATTACATCAGCTTCAGGACACAAAGTAATGGAATCGGAGATTCATTTTCATTTCATGAAAAAAATGAGAAAAATCTATTTCTTTCACACTTTCAGTACATAAATATTTTTTTCAAGGGTAAATATATATTATTTTCATGCTTTGATTTTCACATTTTACCTTGAATTCCTATACCTGTTAAAAAAGAATGTTAGTTTTGCTGATATTTTTCAAGAAAATGGTATTAAAAACATAATAAGCTAAAAGTTTTCCTTGGAAAAAAGGGAATAATGCGGGTAGATTGGTAAACACGCAACACCGAAACTAGCATCGCAGATAAAAAAATATTGATTTAAAATTTTCATTATAAAATTTATATTTTAGAATTTATTATAAAATTTTCGTTTATATTTTCATTCGCTCATCGATTAGTACCATTGTAAAATTGGCGTTAACGTTGTCTTTTTTTACTCTCATTGGGAGATTTACATGTTTAATTAGTAGATATACTTACAGGAATCACAAGAAGGGGTATTACATAAAGTAATGCTAAATTGGTTTACTTGTTTAATTACTAGATATACTTACAGTCATCACAAAAAGTAGTATCACGTACATTAATGCTTTATTATTTTACTTTTTTAGTTACGAGATATACTTACAGTCATCACAAGAAGTGGTATCACGTACCAAGTAATGCGATATTACTTTACTTGTTGAATTACTAGATATACTTACAGTCATCACAAGAAGTAGTATCACGTACAGTAATGCTTTATTATTTTACTTTTTTAGTTACTAGATATACTTACAGTCATCACAAGAAGTGGTATCACGTACCAAGTAATGCGATATTACTTTACTTGTTGAATTATTAAATATACTTACAGTCATCACAAGAAGGGGTATCACGTACAGTAATGCGAAGTTAATCATGTCGAATAGTTCCGAATCAAACATTTTCCTCTTTGCATAACAAATTATCTCAACTTGGCCGTCTTCCAATTTATTCGTCAAAGTATGGATAAATATGAATTTAGGGGCGCTATAAAGGGCACTGGTTATCCATACTCCAACAATCACGAACTACAAATAAAAAGAAGTGTTTTATGATTAAAATATAAGTGTTAGAAAATTTGCATAGCAAATACGAAACAAATAAAGGTCTGAATACTCTAATCTCGAATCGAATCGAATAATGAATAATAGATTAACACAAAACCTTTGCAATCTTCCATTTCCACAACATCAAAATAAAAGCAGTTTTCTGTGATCCTATTAAAAATTTGACCTGGAAACGAAGAGTTCAACAACAAAATAGAGATTAACTGGAACCGCCTGTATCCTACACTCGTACTCATATATTATTCCGGCTTCTGACCTGTTCACTTTCAAGTGTTTTATGTACTAGTCAATCCCAACTTTCCTCGACTTCTACTTCCAACTACATTCACCTCGTTCTTTCATCATTCATTTGTTTCGTATGTCCAAAATATCTATAAAAATCTTTCATAATTTTGAAGGAAATTCTTATTTATATTTTTTATTATTAATGTATTTCTCGTTTCTAATATGTATTATATCTTCTTGCGCACTCTCTTCAGAAACCGAATTTCGAGTTTATTCAGCCTGCTTGTATAATGCTACAATTACTTCACACGACAACTTCCAGCGTTCCTTTAAAATAGTTATGGAATAAAATAATTACGAATGATGTGGAACCAAGAATAAATTATACTATATTCATTATGAATGTCAGTAAATAATGGACATTGGGGTAATTTTACCAAAAATAATTGAAGTTTCAGGTAATTATTTCCAAAAAAAATATATATATCACAACAAATTTTCCACAGACTATAATTTTTTTCTTAATTTTTTTAAGTTCTTGAATCTATTATAGTTTATATTTCTTTCTTTAACACATACATACATTAAGGTTTAACATACACATTTGTGTTATTAGGTATTCAATTAAAATATTTTTATAATTTACCTTCAGTCTCCTCGGAGTGAGTATTTGCTTGCACGTGATGGGATGGATTATAGCAAAGTATCGCTCCATGCAGATTACTACCAGAATAAATATGGATGCTGTGTAGCTTAGACAATTTGTGAACTGATACATCTTGCATAAGAAGTCACCGAACACCCAACTGTTAATAAAAATACATCATTATTCCTTTGGCTAAAGCATATCCGATATAAAACACATTATTCTATTTGTAATGAAAATATTTTTCATAAATTTAATTCATTTATAGTAATCGAAAAAACAATATTTACATTATGACAACTCAACGTCGATGAAGAAGAACTTAAAAGTTTGGATATTTTCATGGCATACTACCTGTCATAGGCCGGTTAAGTGAATATCTTACGTACGTGTAAAATTCACCATTCTACCGTTGATTATTTTTCAATAGAAAAAATAATCACATAAAATTTGATGGTTTTTAAGATATATTTTTTTTTCACTTATTTTATAAATACAAGTATGCATTGAAGAACATAATTAAAATTTCTCATATTTAAATATGAAAATAACAATAAAACAAAATAAAATTCATTGATATCTTTTTATTTTTCGATGAATTTCGAAAACGTTTTTTAGTATTAATTTTAAAAATTTGTTCTCATCTGAAGTGAATCAAATTCAATCATTACTTACTACTTCTAAAGTTTATCTTAAATACAAACTTAAAGCTGGGTATCCACTACATTAAAGTATCCGAAAGTTTCCGAAGGAGATGTGCTTGCGACAACTGCGCAAACAACGCGTTTTGCAATATGCATTGCTGTTTTTCGCAGTATGTTCGGAGTCGGTTCCGGGTACAACGACGATGTTTCATTCCACCCATGGAATGAAACGCCGTCTTTGGAGACCGACCGTAACAAGCTCGGATCGTGTGAACGTATACTCGTACACCAGTGGTCGGCAACTTACTACCCACGGGTAATTGAATTAAGAAAATATGATGATGATTTTTTATAAAAAGATTTATTCATTCAAAATAACAATTATAAAAGTAAGGTGAATAAGTAATTAAGTTTTTTTCAAGCACTTATTAATTTAAAGATCTTCGTCAGCATCTCTAAAGTACAGAAAATGATCACTTGGATGCAATAAAATCATGTTGGGTGACATAACTATAAAAAACTATGCTTAAAAATTCTATTTGCTCTCTAATCAGCATTTGGTTCGACATATTCCTGTGATCAAACATTTTCGCTAATGAAATGTGTCCAGAATATGCTGCAAAATAGACTTACGCTAGCAAATCTTGATTTCTGTGTTCGACTCAAGTTAACCACATATTTGCCAAATATATTATGAAAAAAATTTCTTAGAAAATTCAAAACCAAGGTAGCCACTAAAAAAACATTTTTTTACACATGTCAAATGGATTTTTGCCTAGTCTCTCAAATGGTTGCCGGCCACTGGTATACACTATACAAAGCGATTGGGGAACGCTACATGCTCCCGAAAGTACTAGATACGCAGCTTTACGCAATATTTTTTTAAATCATTAACACATAATTATACCGATTTTCCCATTATTTATCCTCACCTTGGTACGATGTATATTGACAGATTTTGAAATACACAAAAGATTCCCACGCACAAATCCGCCAGAGCCAGATTGGCAAGGAAGAAGTTCGTTATTGATCTCAGTCTTCTCGAAAGTGTGACGACTAATATGACCAGCAAATTTCCTGAAAACAGACCACCAAATTATTGTCCAAAATAACCCTTCCATCGTTCAGGCCACCCCTACGTGACGTGTCGTGAGCATACACCTTTGTCACCCTTTAAACGTTTTTATCGACAAAAAATGAAGCGTGGTAATATCTACTGCCTAAAAAGTGTTCCCCTTTTTTGTTGCTTACCTACCTACAAAAACAATATTCCCTTGTGTTTCGTTATAAAATTTGCTGCCGAGAAATACAACACGGGTTATATCGAAGTTCATAAATAATTTCACAGTAGGATGGTTTATGTACTCGTACATGTATAAACCACAAAACAGTTATTTTATATTGCTTGAAATCAAAGGAAAGGAAACCTTGAATTCTTTTAATATCGGGCTTTGTTTAGTAACATGCTTATCTATAGCTTTTAGAATATTTTATGGAGCTTTAAATTAATATAATTAACGTCTTTTATTATCTTAAACTAATGGGAAATGTGTTATGGTGACGTGAAAGGCTTCTTTATGGTTACTGTACTGCTTTAAATTAATGGTAAATTTCTGGGTTAACGTTATTTATAAAATGTGTATATATTTTGCACAGAACATTCTATTTATGTTTTAATAATTACATATATTTTCTTGCTTTCTATTTGATTACTTTTAAATTTTGGCAAAACATTGCATTCATACATGCGAGTTTTTATGTGACAAATGTTTTTACCTATGACATGTATTTTTACAGAAATGGCAGTGCCATCGATCAAACATAACAGCAACACGCGCAATATCAAACATTTCTAATGGCGGATAACGTGCTTCTTGACAGGTACTGTCAGTTAGCATTTTCAATGCTTTCGATTGCATTGTTGTTTCATGGATTTAATTTTTTCTCAAGCATTGTGAAATGAAACATATAAGAAATGTGTTTTCTTTTATCTTAATTGTTCATTTAACTAAACTGTGTAATAGCAACGTTTGCCGGGTACAGCTTGTTTTTTTTTATAAATTAAAAACATACGGACATTTACCACAATCTCATTCGATCGTGTGATTTCATATCGTTTTGACATCAACTAGAATAAAACTATGATTTCTTAAACATTTATGTGAGATCATATTTCATTGAAACAACCCATAGATATATACGTAGGAGGGGTCGATATAAACATTTCAGGTTAATGTATGCAAAGTTTTCCTACCCTAATAACTAATCCGTATATTACAAGTTGACAACAGGCGTGTGGGAACTATTTTACCAGAAAATCTACATAAACGCTTTCCTCACAATAGCAGTTTAGCTACAACAAATGTCAACCGTACTAAACTGCTCGTAGATAAAGTAAGTTAATGATCACATTTCACTCGTTACCAGAGAAATAATTAATTCTATGTGTAACAAGTTGAAGAAAATTCTGCTCATGAAGTAAACCCACCGCCCAAGTTTACTTAAATTGAATGGGCACACTTATTTCTATTCCACGTTCATAAGATAAAACTATAAGATTATGAAAACTTTTGCTGTGAGTAATTATTTTCCCTTTGCTCGGTAACCTTTTACTGAAATTATAATTAAATGATAAGAGCTTTATCCCTATTGTTGTTTTAAAAATAAACATTATTTTAAAATACGATTAGGTAGAAATAGGAGTTTTTAAGTAAGGTAATATTTACCATTTATTATGATATTTACTTAGACAAATATTTCAACTCAACTTGAGGCAAGTCAGAGTGGCTTGTATTTGTAAATGAGAATCAAGTTATGGTATTAGTGCCCAATATACAATATATTTCATCTTAATTTTCTCTTAACCCAGGTAACATTTGACGTAACTATTTTTTCTTAAAAGGCCGTTTTTGTATTGAAAAAAATTGTTTTTATTCGAAATAGGTATATAGTTTTAAAAAAAAATGAGTTATTGAATGGTAAGGAGTTTTAAAAAATCTGGTTTTTAAATATGTTTTTATTATAAATCAAGTCAAATTCCAACATATATATATATATATATATATATTTTAAATGGGCTTGTGATTTGAACTCTCGAGATCTAGGCCTTAACTTCTCTTGGAAAATGTAGAAATAAAACAATTATATTTCCGAACTGAAAAAATACCTCGTAAGCTCATAAGTGTATAAATGCTAAAAAAAACATTTAACCTACAAAAAATAATGGCCATTCGGTCCAAAAAAATAGTGAGAAAACCTAAACCCTTAAGGATTTTACTGCCAATGTATTATAAAGCAATTACTAAATTCAATCGATGAAAAATATCTGATTTATTTCAAAGTCTTTCAGGCCATACTGTATTATATTTGTAATTCTTATTTCACAATATCAAAATCATATTTACTCATATCTCATCTCAACATCAATATCAGCAATGAGAAAACAAATAATAATCCGTCGATTTATATTATTTCTTCGGCTGTATACATGAAATAAATTACAATCCCACGCCTTTCCGCAAGCGAATAAAATTTCAAGAGCATTTCATCTCTTTTCATTGATTGAAGATTTTTTTTTATATTTTATTAAAATTAAACACTTGAATATACCACTTTAATGAGTTTTATTTTTATTTACGACTAGTTTCGAAAACAACAGATGTGTTCATCTTCTGGTACAAATTAAAACTTAAATTGTTTTAATTTGTACCAGAAGATCCCTGTCATTTTCGAAACTAGTCGTAAATAAAAATAAAACTCATTAAAGTGGTTTATTCAAGTGTTTAATTTTAATAAAATAGTCATGTAATTCCACAAAGTTAATGCCGAATCAATAAATAATATTTTTTAATATATTGCCTAATATAATACAAACATATGTAGCTTCCTAATTTTATCGGGAATCTAGTATTTTTTAGTGTTGTTAGTAAGCTGCTAATATTCGCAAAAAAATTAAGGGTAGACATCTTTCTTTAAACAAAGTAATATTGTTTTTTTTTTATATTATTAGCCTGTAAAACCCGAAAAGAAGATTTAAATTTCAATTTTTTTTTTTTTTATTAATAATCGATTCAATTTTTGGGCGACATCTTATCTAATCAATGCCATGTTGAATTACTTATTCTGGCTATTATCAACATTGATGAATTCTCAACTAAACTAATTTCAAGAATTCATAAACGAATTTCAAGATTTTTTCAGCCAACGGATGAATCAATCTAATAGTATTACATATGGATCGATATGTAACACCATAAAATCATCCATAGCCGTTAAAAACCATTATTTCATTCAACTTTTGAACACAAAGAAGCTTTGTGATTTAAGGAATCATAATAATGTATGTATTGATCACCGATTTATAATATCTGGAGAATTTACGGATGCACATAAAAAATCTTTATTTTGCCATCGGTAAGTCATTAAAAACCCGACGTGAAAGTATGCAAAGCAGAACATTTTTTTAAATATTCTAATGTTTTCTGGAGTTTTTTTCATATTCTCTCATCATTTATGCAGCACCCCACATGTAACCTAAATTACCAAAATCTACCGAGAAAAAGTCATAAAAACGCGATAAAACTTCAGCAACAGTAAATGAATGCGATTTATCATAAACAATACTAACTTATAAAGTTATTCTCATGTATTTTTATGTCGGCAGTATTACAATTTTCGTTGAATTCACACCATAACGTTGGATATAAGTAAGATTTTGTAATGGTTTCTTTTGAAATCATCGTTTATGAAAAACATTAAATCAGAAGATAAAATTCATAGTCACTACAAAATACCGATACTATTGACGTGTTTCTGAATTAAATTCTGAATTAAATAATTTAAATCTTGTTATTCTATGTACGTTTCCATAAAGTATGTTAATTGCGATTTGTGTGTTTTGCTGGAAGGTGCTTTCTTTTGTTATGTTAGAATAATTAAATGCATATGTTAGTATGGTTTTAGCATATTATTGTTTTACTGTCATAAGTTATAATCTATTGAACGTTTCCTTTGTGGAAGTCCGTCTTCCAACCTTTTGATGACAAAAAGAAGAAAATGTCAGGGAGTGTTTTATTTTAAATTTTGTTCTATTTTTGAGCGTCATTTTCCGTTTCGAAAAATGCGGGCATAATTTCAAAAAAATTACTGAATCTCGCAATAAACTTTTCCCAAAACGCTTATAGTAAAATGAAAATGGACACTTGTAATAATATGACGAAGATGTTTACTGGGATTTTCCTAGTTTTGGCTGTATTTCCGTTACTGGCCAATGCTTTTCGACCGTAAAAGCTGTAATCATTTTCGTTTATTACCATAACTCGTACTACTTCTTACACAAAACCGTTGTATCTTGAAATTTATTTTCACCACACCTCCTGCCTTGATTTGTGCTTGTAAGTTTTTGTTTGCTTTCATCATTAAAATAAGCTAATCTCTCGGAAGCGTACAGAGCCGGGCGCCGAAGCTCTGCTGAAGTATTTCAGGTTAATTAAAAAGCTTCCTTTAATGCTTGTGTTTTATTAAGCGTAAATCATTTCTTATTTGTAAAATCAAGTAATTCATGTTTTATTTTAATCTTAATATTAAGTAATTCATGTTAAAGTTCATTATCTAAGAATCTTAAGTTTAAGTAATATGGCAAGTGAAACAATCGTAATTAATTAATAAATCATATTTGTAATAATATAATTTAATACTTGTATCCAAAGGTGCCCGAATCCGATTTAAAGAGAGTAACCGTATCGAAGTTTTCCTCTTGATGAATAAATAAGAGACTTTTGTATACACTTAAGCTTAGGCGGTTGTTGAAAGACGATAGTCTCTCCCATCTCGATTTTTTCCTTGAAATTATTCCGCCCATAGGTCTCCACTTCTCGATAAAAGGGCTAAAACCTCATTTTCCGATGAATAATTTTTACATTTTAATATAAATATGTAATTAATACCACATTTATAATGAGTGTGTATCTAAAATCCATTGGTGAACATCATATCAGATTCAAAGTTACGTAAATCACGAAAAATATTTATCGAAAGCGAAATTCTTTATTCTTCAAAAAATAATATTTGCTTTAACATTTTACACGTAACATCACTCCTCCGAATTACAAAAATCCGAACTCCTAAAAGCCATATTCATGTTACCATAATATTTGACTAAGGCGGCATCTCAATTTGGTACGTTTTATAACTTTTACAACTTACATTTATTTTTGCACCCACATCCATAATATTTTATTATAAATTCTTTGATGATAAATATTTCATACTTTTTTATCAAACGTGTATTTTTTAAATATATTTGAAACTTTTTATTTGAAATAACATTAAATAGCGATAAAAATAAATTTTACAAAAGTTGGTATAAAAATACACTCTTTATAAAAATGTATACCTTTGTGAAATTAGGTACCTAATAATAAAACAATAGTATTTATGTACCAGCGATTTTCCTAAATATAAATTCATTACAAGTAATCTTAAACACACTTTTTAAACCATATTTCAATGATTTAATTTAAAAGAAATATGATCTAAATAAATTATTAAACTAAGATATTATTTTAAATATCTTTCTTAAATTTTCGTAATCCTACGCGAATTTCAGCAGATTATTTGAATAAAAATTTGCCTTATTGTTTTTTTTCAAAGTTTATAAGTATTTAGTTATTTCTTTAAAACATTTACATATGATTAAAAGTTTAAAATAGCTGTACCTACACCCGTATTGTTCCTTACATGTATATACTTACCACCCGTATTGTTCTCGCAAATTGAAGCGTAATATCCTAGTTCTGGCAATGATTCTTTACAACTCGCAACGGCAGAAAGAAAACAATAAGTACTCCTATGTATGTACGTAGGTACTCTTCTTTGCTCGTGAAATAGACAAAGCATGCACAAAGTATGAGATGTACAGTGATCAAAAGAACTGGGACTGATACTTACCAAAAAAGCAACAACAAAAGACAATCGTGTAGAGAGTGATGAATATTGCTCTAACGTCAGTCCTGTCGAATATGTACTCTTGTTCCTGGGGGAGAGAGCCGTTTCCCATCTGGGAAGTGTTCCTCCACTCGGGATAGCCCTCGCTCCCGTTGGAGGGCATGCCTCTCGGTATAATTCTTCCTTTGTGAACACTACACTTATGTTATCACTTTGCGGGAGTACGACCCGCGATTACACATGCATATTCACTTTTTAAGTATTTCCCTCTTGATGATGACGTTTTACGTATGCACATATGATCTTCCATGCATAATTTTACTTATTCCTTTATTGAAATTTTAAAGTTAAACATATTGATTTTTTTATTTAATATTAGACAAACAATTATTGGTAAGAATATAAATATTTATTTTAATTATTTTTTTTATAACCTTTATAATGTTTAAATACTTATACTTTTCTTCAACCAGTTTTTTCTTACCTAGTAACAAGCCTAAAAACAGGTTTTCATGAATTGAAAGGTTTCAAGTGAAACCAGTTCAAATGAAAATAAGAATTCCCTGGTAAGAAGTGTCTGAGATATCATCGAATATCTAAATGACCTAATTTGTAAAAACAAGTACTGTTTTGAGTGATAATGAAAAATATATCTCCGTCTTAAATGGACTTTGTCTGCAAATGTCTGCCTCCATAGTGTTGTAGTTACTGCGTTTGGCCATCATACTGTAAGGCACCAGGTTCGATTATCCCGGACTGGGAGCTGAACTGGTCACATTGCCTTCAAATAATTAACGATCATCTTAACATTGAAGCAATTTGATACGGTCCCCTATGCACCATTGTGTGTGGATGAGGGTAAGAAGAAGAAGAATTTTTAATCTTTACTTTATTTTGGTAACCGCAACACATTTTTCAATTTGCTGGATAATCCCAAGTTTATCCGAACATCCTCGTGCGTATGTAACATTAATAAATAACAGCAACCCGACCCGTGATTTAACAAATTATTTCCACGTTTTAAACAACCATTTGATCCCAAAAAAGTATAGTCATTTCCTTCTTACAAACAGTTTAAAGAAATAAAACTACCATTTTTTCACTAGTTTCTCAACAAAGTAGTACGGAAGAAGAAAAAATATAAAACGTAGCGTAGCTGCCTAGTAATCTCTTATTGTTGCGTGTTTATTTTAGTAATTACGTATTATATTGCATATATGTACTAATATTTATACATGTGTATAAATATTAATATATATATATATTGTGATAAGTACGATTAATTTGGGTAAGTTTGAACTCCATGGTAACATAAAGCAAATCTCAAATGTTTAATTGGCAGTCATCCCCGTAATAACTGATGTGGTAATATTTTTTTTACAAAAAGAGATTTCTCGTCAATTGAATAAATGATTTAATTTTTACAGGTTAACCAGTCTATATTTTGATTTATTATTGATGCAAACATATCCTAACATCCAAACATACAAATTTGATTGGGATTTAAAATGGTGTTGAATATTACCCTGATTTGATAAGTGGCTTTGAATATTCATTTATTTTAGAATATGTATTTATTTAATAAATGTTTGTATGTTTTTGATGCGTAATGTATAAAATACCCCAAAATACAAAGGTGTTCAATTTTAACATTTATATTTTTATACATGTATACAAAAAAAGTATTTTTATAATTCAGTCACTCCATTACTAACTGTAGTATGATATACACATGACCGTGTACATGTAAGAATTGAAAGCTGAAGACACGTACACTAAGAGTGCTTTCATTAATTCCAAAATTATTTAGATGGAAAAACATTGCTTTTTGGAAATACATGGTAACTACTGAAACGTGATAAATTACCTCCTTCCTGACCCAAATCATCGAAACTTTGGAGGTACGTGACCAAAGTTGTAATACTATGTATTATTATAATACTGTTTTGATAGTGTTTAAATCTTTATACACAAAAACCGGGTTTAACCTCGTAGCAGGTTCTTACAAATATTTTAAATTTATTTCTCAACAGAGAAAAATAAGTTTTCGATAAGGGAATGTGGAATTCTAGGGATTCACATGAACTCTCAAGTACATTGACTTCACAAAACCTTTCAACGATGGAAGCACTGAAAACTCGGATGTAAAATATGAAACTTTCATATCAAACAGATTTATTATATAATATAATGAAACAAGTTTTCAAAAACTGGTAATTTTGTTGTTAAAACCGTATAATGCCTTACCCGTACCCAATGGTGCATAGGATACTGAATTCTATAGAGGAAGTGTTATCATGATCGTTAAATACTTGAAGGAAAGGAGATCAACCTTGCACTTTAGGTAGCAGTCCAAAATAGTATTTCATTAATATAAAGGTGAAAATTTATACTTATTTTGACCCACTTGGGAATCGAGCTCGGGACCAGCCCGGTAGCCAAACACCCTAATCACTACACTATGGGGCCGGATATGCAGAAACACGTAATTGTAATTAGCTTCAGAGTAATGAATATGCGGTACTGCTTTTATAAAACTTGCACTAACATGATTATTACGCTTTATACAGATTTTAACAGAAGTTTTAATATTGATTCTAGTAGGTACTTTCCGAATAAACATTCTTTGATTGCAAATTAAGTCATTTCTAAAACTATATTGAGTATATTAATTTAAGCACTCTCATCGGGTTGGACATTTAATAATTAAGAATCCAAATTTCTCAATGTTTCGGGTTATGGTCCCGTGGTTAGCGTCGCGGACTCTTGAGTCAGAGTTTCTCGGTTCGAACCCACTCTACCACAATTTGATACCTAGTTCTAATAATGAGCCGCTTAGACTCACAGCAATAGTTTCAAATTGAAGTATTTTTGCAAATAATAAAAACACAAATATTTATTTTATCAATTAATAATTAAACAAACGCGCCGATTTTGCTATTCTCAATGCATACATGTAAAATTAAATTACAATCAAATTGTTGTTTCATTAACGCTACATATAATTTACTTTTGACCCTTACTATTTATATTGACAACATATTTCCACGGATAAAAAAAAATAGTAAATAAATAAAAATAAGAAACTACTCCTTCATCCTTCAATGTCCCAAGGGCACATCTTTCAAATTTAGACTCAGCTTCACATACTGAGTTTAAAAATTATTCGGAATGCATCGAATCAAATGTCCCAATAGATTTTAAGAATTACTGATATTTACCAAGTAAAACTTAAATCATAAGTAATTCATTACAAAACGGTATCTTTGTTAAATATACTATTAAAACTTTGAATTCGTATACCAAAGTTAAATTTCGATTAGTATAAAGTTATGATAGAATTTCTATGATTAGGGCTAGCACGACTTTTCAAAATAGTTCAAAAGATGTCGTTCACATCGTGACTTATTTAAAGTTCACGAAGTTGAAATTTATTATAAACTGAAGCAGATTATTAGGTGTGGGACTTGTAACTTTTGCCTAGCTTCTCTTGTCATTTCACTTCAGTTTAATGGCAGTAAGAAAAGGAAACATCAACATAAAAATATTCCACCGTTTTCGGAGACTAAATTTACTATTCTGAGCAGTTTTACTGCAGTACCTAATGCAGCAAACGTGCTCACAAAAATGAATTATTTATTAAAGTAAATGAAAGCTATTGTAAGGTTTTAGTTTTTTTTTAATTATGGGGACTAACGTTTCATGATCATATTAAATTATATTAAAGTATATTATCGATTACTGCATATCAAAATATAATATATTTAAATTAAAATTTGTTCCACGAGGAGTTATTCAAATCAAGATTTTTATTCGATATCTCAACATTGATATCACTGACAAAGAAATTATGTGGTTAATCTTTTTACTTGAAACATAAGTAAAAATTTTAAATAATAAGTAATGTGGTTGTCAAGCATAGTTAGAATAGTCAATGTTACACAGTATGTAAAGTGATCACGTATACCAGCCAATCACAGATCGTAAGCTCTGTAAATGACCTCTATATTTGTTTTCATCTATGTTGAGATATCAATAAAAAAAAATTATATAAATTTAGTTACTTATAAAATTGTTAAACGTTGTGGAAATGGGCGAAGTTTTTTTTTCATTGTTATTTTCATGTTTCAACAACTCATGTTTCTTTTCTCGCCGGTTACAAAAATCTCCCCAGGCGTCATTTTAACTTAAGTTTTCAATATTTATTTTATGTAGAAAGTCATAAAACATTCTCTTTTTTGGGAAACTCGTTTTTTTCAAGTCTTACGTTTAAGTACCGAACATTTGATATAGACATAGAAACATTTGGCCTTGGATCTCAGATTTTTCTCCGCTTCCCCTTGCATGTGTGAATTCAAGCGAACCTAACTTCTGTTCGACCTTATTTTTCGACCAACTAAGTCCAGACATTTCCGACATCTAATTATTTGGCGATTGTCAATCCTCCTTTGATCGTAACTCCCTGGGGATCTCTTTACGGGAGTCCAATCCAATTTGAGTAAAATGTAATTCATACAAAAAAGTATACAAATTCAATCATTCATATTATTCAAGCTTTGAACCCATTTATTTAATTACAAAAATTACATTACCGGTTTGCATTAGCTGTGCCACATTATTATTATTATTTTATTTTTTGATTAAATTTATATTCATTTTAAAATAAAATGGTTCAAGAGTATGTAATATTTTTGTTTATTCGTATGGCACTTACAGAATACTATTTCCTTATTAGCTATCCCCTACTATATTAGTTTACTCGTATTTGCATAGGTCTCATTTGTCTTCATTAATTGCACTTATTATAATTATCAGAACCTTTTTTAAAGGTAAATAAATGTTTTTACACTGTTTTTTTTCCTTTTAGGTAAGTTTTAAATATGTATTCAGGATTCTCCTCAAACTTCGACTTAGTTTTCCCAGTGCCAAGGCACGTTTACAAACGGAACGCCCCAGCGATTTCTAGATGAGATGGTATTACTAACACTCTTACTACGTATTTTTGACAAATAAAATTTTAATTCTCTTCCTTAAAAAATATCGTTTTTAAAAAATTCAGTTAAATTAATGTACTTACAATATGCATCGACAACCGGTTTAAAAATTCCAAACTCATAAATAAACGTCCAGGGCCGGAATAATATGGAAATTATTTTTTTGACAAAGTAGTGACGATAATTTTTCTGTACTTTTATTTAAACGAATTCGTTATTTTGAAACTGCTTAGCGATCAGTACTGTCAGAAAGCTAATTGTACCGAAAAGAAAATTAATTAATATTTTTATCGAATAGAACTACAGTGAATAAGTAAATAACGCGTTATTTTTTCACCATAATTCTAACCGTAGGCGTAGGGTGTAAGTAAAAAGGAAAGATAATAATAATGCCATTTGATATAATGCCCTAAAGCAGGCATATATTATGTAGGTTACACTGTCTTAAAAATGTTTTTAATGTTTTATCCCGCAGGCGTATTCGGCGAATATTTTAACACTTTTAGTTATTTCAAACGATCTCACTATTAACTTGTTTTCACTAATGCCGTATCAACATATCGTACGCTTAAAAGTACACAAATGGAAAGCAAACATTTTAGAAAATCAAGTTTCATTTCTTGTAACGCATTCTATATAGGTATGATGAACACTTCAAGATGTTTCCAAATGTAAGGTTCAGTTAATTTTTTATTAAACGTTAAGATATGCATGTACCTACATACTTCTAAAAGATAAGACAACTTATCTTTTATGGCGCTTAAATTAAAATAGGGTGACAGGAAATTCAAACCAATGCATTTTTTTACTTACTAAATAAAGGTACGTAGCCTACCCTTTAAAAAATTCAATCATCGATGGTTTTCATAAAAGAAATATTTCACTTGTCCATTTTAACAAGCCCAGGACTCACTTCACTTCACCACAATATATTTTTTAATGCAAATCCGTTGAGAAATGATTTTCACTTAGGTACGGCATTGCCCACAATTCCGTTCTGCATTTCGTTTATTTCCATGGAGTAAAATTCTCTCGCATTTAAAAAACCGAGAAGGCGAAGAAAGCAAAACATCTGGTTCAGTGAATCAAAATACGTGAACAGGAATGAAGGAGAGCGCCAAGAAGATAACTAAAAAAAACTAGAGTTCATTTTCTATTTCTATCGTACTTACTCTTTTACATTTTCATCGTCTTACATTTTTTTGACTTCTATTTATCTTATTTAACGTCTAAATATCTTATTTTCTTGAGATATTTTATTTTAATTAATTTTTATTGAATTGTCCATTATTTAGCAACGCTGTACGTGTATTTGTACAGAAGGGACCTAAATCATTCAATTAAACGCCAATTCTTGCTACCTCCATTAATTACCATTGTATAAAGTATAGAAACTCAAGAGACTCTCGTTGGTACTCGTAGAGCGGAGGCACAAGCATATCGAGTCAAATACGACTTTCAATCCAGGCCGGTCACAAGGAAATTTGAATACGATGCCTGTGAAGGCACACAGTAATCCTACAAATATTGAAAACGAATTGAGGTTGATTCTTCGTTGTGTAATAAGAATTTAATATTCTCGAAATCAGTAACATTAAGCAGGTTCCCAAGTCTTAAATAAAACAATACAAGTATATCGCTTTTCCATTATAAAAATCAGACATTAATTACTTTTTTAAAAATACTCAGGAAATGTTGGATTTAATCTTTTTAAATTTTTTATAAATATATAAATATATATATATATATATATATATATATATATATATATATATATATATATATATATATATATATATATATATATATATATATATATATATATATATATATATATATATTACATATACATATATATTACATTCCTAAATGTATACAAAATTTACAGTAAAATATAAAATAAAAAGATAAGTCTAAGTAAATACTCAAAATTTTAAATAAATGTAATTTTGAAATTTCTGTGCATCAGTAATATGTAGTATATTATCCGTCCGCCTCCGTAGTCTAATGGTCAGCATGCTCGGCTACCGTTCTGGAGGTCCCGGGTTCGAATCCCAGAGGGGTCAAATAAATATAAGTGATTTTTTTACTCTAATATTTATTCAATATTACCCTGGACTGGTACCTGAAGCGGAGGGCTGATCACCTTTCCTTCATGTATTAACGATCGAGATAACACTGCGTTAGTATAATGCAGTGCCGTATGTACCATTGGGGTGCAGATAAGGGTTTGAATGAATGAAATGAATGAATATTATCAGTTATAGAAAAAGAAAACCAATGCCGTTTCGTTTCTTATTGAATTTGAAAAATACAATCAATCTCATGATTGTGAATAGTATGAATGAGTTTTCTTTAATTTATGATTGAATTTTCTGTGTAGCAATCTTGATCTGAAAATCATTATTCGATCTTTTATTAAAAATTGAGAAAATAATATCGAATTCTCCTTTTATCATTAAATACATTTTTTGTGATTTTAAAGGTGTATTTTAAAACAACGATTTCATGGACTCTATCAATACATCAGATATTTAAGCAAAATGAAAATGTTCTTTGAAATTCTAAAATTGTACAGCCTTACAATGGAAGAATATTTTTTAAAATACCAGATAAGCATAACAGCAAACTCTAAACTGGCAGTACACAATAAATTCCCGGCACCAACCCTAATGTATAGAAATGAAGCATAGAGTTGGCAAAAGAATAATGAATATGGACTATTATAGATTTTTGAATGGCAAATAAGGAAACAATACAAGGTTGAGATAAATAAAGAATGGTGCGTTGAGATGGTTTGGAGATGCGGATCGAAAGAATGAGGAAAGAACTGTAAAAAAATATGAGGCAAATGTTGTTGGAAACAGGAGCAGAAGAAGACAGAGGAAAACTTGGCATGATCAAGATCGTCAATTACTTGAAAGTAGTCGGGTCAGGAATCGGAATAATCAGCGAGTATGTATGAGGAAGAGGTGAAGAATTTTTGCAAAGACAGAGTGGTGTGGCGTTCGATTCTCTCTGCCTACCCCTTCGGTGAAGCGGCATGACGGTTAAATAGTTAGTTAGTCAATTTTTTTTAAATAAAGCGTGGGTTGTGAAATAATATTTAAAATATGTTCTCTAAAGGAGGCAATAAACAATACAAATAAAAAATTAATAGAAGTTTAATCAGTCATTGATATTGACCATAAATCCATGAAGAACTGGAGAGAAATAATTGAATTTTAGCTTAGAGCGTTTCACAATTCAATGAAACATGTTTTAATATAACAGTTTCATTAAAATATATCCTATTTAATTATAAAATGTATTTTAAGTTCAAAAAACAATATCAAATATCATTTTGATTATAAAATAAATACATAGTGATAACGTGCTTTTATAACGCAATTTATTTGGGTCATATTTATGAATAAATTTTACATGTCTTAATCATCTTACATTACAAAATTAAATTCTCATTATTTAAATTGTAATTTTCAATATTATTGCTATCAAAAATGATTTTTTTTGGCTTTAGTTTCAAAAATGTCGCTGACATTATGCTGACGCTGATGTGAATTGTGAGGTAACTAGGTATGCCCAGAAAAATTGTAAATTTACCGTCCATGATAACATACAATGATCGAGTATTGATATTATTTTTTGAAATTTTTCACAGAGTTTAAACCGTTTCACAGTCAAGTAATACAAATGTAAGCTCATTCTTGCATTAATACAATCATGCCTTTTGGCATAATGTCAGAAAAATAATTCATTTCTCCGTGTTAGCTCCCTAAGCATATTTATGAAATAATTTGACTAATACTAAATGACTACTGAACCCTCCACATATTGTGTCCCGCATAATTATACATCCAATGACCTAAACCTCGAAGGCACAATTTTCCAGTGACTTGAATGCCATTGTTAAACTAGCCATTGCTGCTGTTCTCTGTTTTCTCTTCTAAATTGATTATCCTATTATTCCATTGCCTTTTTATTTTAAGTTATAATTAGTAAATACCACAATTTCTTTAAATCTATTGTAACACTTACACAACAGATTTTAAGAAATCAATTAATGAAATTCCATTTCCTGTCTATATAGCATTAATGTCCTTCACCACAATTTGGTGCTCTATGCACCATATGGGAGAAGATAAAAGTAGAACAAAAGAATGGCCTTTATCGGAAAACCGTCAACAACGATATTCGATATTTTTATATCAAAACTCGTGTACTGAAACCACAAACTTCGAGTACTGCCAGTGTTTAATAAAAAGTGTTATAAAGTTTTGGGTATTACATCCAAATCAACAAGAAATATCAAACGGGATTTCGGATAACACTTCAACCTTAATAAATCTTGAACTTAAGATATTTCTCTGTTCTCTCACCCATGATTTCATAAAACTTCAACATTTCCTAGATAATAATTAAGGAGTACTCTAATGTTACTAAGTAAACATTTGCAAAACCGGGCGTGATCGTGATGATCATGATAGAGGTAAAGTAACATTTCAGCCCCCAACCCTTACCCGTACATAATAAATATATATATATATATATATATATATATATATATATATATATATATATATATATATATATATATATATATATGGATATATATATACATATTTCTTATGTGCCCACGACCTAGTGGATATTCAGAGACGAAAATGTTATCATCGGTTCCAACCAGATGATGTTATTGGGTGACAAACGCAGACTTCGTAAATATTCCATTTATAGAAATGCTTTCATTGTATAACATCCTCTGCGTTCCATATAATATTCGGAGACGTGAAATACTAGACCACGTTCACCAGCCAAAAGGTAGAATTTTAGGTTTTTGGTCCATAATAATCCAACTAATGGACTTAACTTTTTGCAACTGAAGCTATGTACAGTATTACACAATTTGTTCTACTAGAGTGTGGATATTTATTCGATATTAGAATTATTTCACGAGATTTTTTTCTGACAAAAGTAAATGTGAGTAAAATGTGAATAAAAAAATGGACTTCATCGTATGTATATTCTCAGATGCCAGATATTTTTTAGTATTTTGGGCCCTTAATTGGTACTAGTAAAATACAAGTATGTTTTTTTTATATGATTTATATGGATATCAGATACATCATATCAGGAAAATAACAATAAAGCATTCATTGTTATTTTCCTGACTAACTGTCGTATCCGCGTTTACGTACATTTTTCACAAAAAGCGTTTTTTACGATTGCTGTTATTACCATTACTAAATCTGAAATTATATCACGCTTATTTTTTACGTCTTGACGTTTATTTATAGATAGATATAGATGAGTAAAATATTAAATTAAACGTTATTTTTATTTTTTAAAAAATTAATAAACATATGACTTTTTCAATTCTTTTAATTTTGCAATTAATCGATAAAGGATACATTTATGATACTTAGTGCATATACAATCTAAATAAATGTGACAAATCTTACACTTAAACTATCTTTTGTCGAAATATAAGACATCTTTTACAGAGGAGATACATAAATGTATACTTAAACACATTTCGTGTATCATCTCTGTAAAAATATAAATGAACATGACTGTGTCATAGCATATACATTTCGAATATTTGCAACACATAAACACCCACAATAATATATTTTTAGCTAGTAAAATTGTAGGTGAACACGTGAGAACAGGGTGGAAATCAGTGGCTCCATTACGTCTGGACTTAATTATGTAAAATGGTTATCCTATCAATACATAATTAGTTTAAACGGCTGAATAAATGTATTTATGTAATTAATGGCCTGTTTTACCCCACACCATGTAATACGTATGTATATCATTAGATTAGAACGCGTTCCGGAATTGACCATTTTGCTGGAAAATAGATACCGTCGGAAATATTCATCATTTTCATTTTAACCAATTTATTACTGGGCTGTGCGAATGTTCATATTTATGTATGTAGATTTATAATGTACATAAACGGGTGTATAAATTCTGGTAACCCGATTTCCCAGTCAGTAGGTATTAATTAAATCATTCATATTTCAGTACGACTAATATTTCTCTATTTTAATCGCTATTTCATAAAACCATTGTGTAATTTCATTCTCAGGATATTCTATTCTATATACTTATATAATTATAATTCATATTTTGTTATTAAAAAAATATTTTTTTTTAAATACGTTAAAATACAAATACATTCATTTTTACTTTTATTGTGATTTAATATGGTTTTTTCAATAAATTATTTTAGAGTTAAAAGCATCGCAAAGTAGTGTCTCCATAAATATTTATAATGATTTTTTTCTCTTTCGCATAATAAATTTCGATACCCCGTAATGAGATGAGATATTTCATCTCATAAGTAACAAAATAATTTTTCGTTTGGGAAGTAAAGTAACATTAAAAATAGAATTATGCAAAATTGAAATTAAAGATTTCGTTTATAATTTAAAACTCATCATATCGCTTAGGTCCAGGAGAATATTATGAAAGAAACTTTTTTGTAAATATATAATGTAATTTAAAAAGTCTCTGCTTATTTTTTAAATGATGTATATTAATATGTGGAAAATCAATACATGGAATTAAAAATAGTAAAAAAATAATACAAAAAATTTTAGTCATATACGTAATACGGTTAAGTACAATTGAAAAGATATTGAGATATTTTTTGTCAAGGCGGGATAATCGATAGAGCGCAACATAATTTTCTTTAACCCCAGGAAACATTTAACTTAACTGAATTTTTCGCTTAATACGCCATTTTTGTGCTTAAAAAAATAGTTTCTCTTCGAAATAAATATATGGTTTCGAAAAGAAAAGAATTATTGAAACGTAAATACTTTTTCAATGTATTTATATTATTATTTTTAATGGGTGCAGTTCGAATTTATTAATTAAAATATATGATTTTATATTTTAGAACAACAAAAACATTTATACTTTACTTTAACCTAGCATTAAATAACGTAATAAAAACTTTATGATGAACAAAACATCACAAGTTCAAGCTTCGCACCATTCAGTAAGGGTGTACCTGTACATTCACCTTCGCAAAGTTGAAACATGAGTCAACAATACATGTATATCTATAAACTCTGTGATATAGAGAAATACCTCGCTTAGTCAGCTTAAATCGATCGGGATTCTTTATAGTTATAGTCCGGTTGATTCACCAACATTAGCAAATCCTATAGGTGTCTCAGTTCAAAATTAAACATATAATATTTTTTATATGAAAGAAGAGCATTCCAGCATTGAAGGGTCTGAGCATTCCAGGGTTTACCACCGATAGAGGTTTCATATCAAGTAACACCTATAATATTGACATATCATCATGAATAATCCGGTGGCCGATACAATAAAAAATATCATTATTTTTTGCAAATCCTCCTGGGAAAATGTCTTTTTCATATTGCTTATTTATTTTTAGGAATTTTTTTAAAAGTTATTTACGTTTATTTAAATACGATGTTAACAGTATTTTTTTAATTAATTTTTGTGATTACAATTAGCGGATTTAAAGATTAGTTAAATGTTGTTGAAACGACATTTTGGCGCTAAACGAATCTCACGTTTGCGATTTTCACGTTTTCACGGACGAAGCACTAGCAACTATAAGCAACGCATAAGCAACGTAACTGTAACTGCGTACCCTTGCAAGAAAAGATCTGATGATCAATTAGTTAACTATCTTGTATTTCAATCAATTAAAGCGATTTTTAAAACATAAGGACTTTTATAAATATAGTTACTCTTTTTACTAATGCAATAAGCTATTTTAGAGGGTTTAGGGCAGGCAAAAAATAATATTTCTTGATTTATCAATTGGTGGTAATCTAATCTGTGACGCCAATTTTTCATCGATCATCTGTCCAATTACGCCACGGCCCTTGTCAATAAAAAAATCAAAAAAAGGCAACTCTAAAAATTATCCTTTATGTGATACACTATTGCTAAATACGCTTCTTTTGTTAAACTTTGCTTTTTATTTTTTATAATTTTTGATTTAATAAATTAACTGACCGAAGACACGGATACTAACGAAAGCACTTATCCGGACTAAGCGAGGTATATCTGTAATATGTTTGCTTCGGTAATATCCCAAATCTTTAATTGACTGAAAAATAAATGACATGAAAAAGGATTACTTTAAAATTATAATTTTATTTCTAATGTTTCTATGTAAAGCAACAATAAAAAAGTTTACCTTGTTCGTTTTAGTGCATATTATTTATGTTTACAATTCGATGTATTGGGTATATTTTTTATAAAATTATAATACGAAATATCTTATCGGTTAACTAAAAAAAGTGTAGCAGTTACACTTTTATACATTTTTTCTACTTTTAATATATGGAAGGTTTAAATTGATTTCATGTGCATTTTATTTTATATAATTTAATTATCATGTATGTAACTATTGATAATATAAACTTTAAACAAATAACTGTTTACTTTATCTATATTTTTTAACTTTTAAATAAATCAAAATAATTAATTAAGATAACCACTTTCAATAACATCCCCAAAAAATGTACACGTAATATGTGAATTTTGTGTATCGCATAAATAAATCACTCTTAACTCGTCACTAGTCCAGATAATTTGCACAGCAGAGTATTCAAAACACAATGACTTTGTAATAAATAAATAAAAAATATTGCTCCCGATCGTCTGAGTAAAGTTATGACACTTAAAACATAGCAATATTACTTCTAAAACTACCCGTTGAACCGCGTCCGGCGTGCATTCACTTCGACGCCAAATTTTGACTGGATTCCGCGGCCGGTTCGCGCCAAATCTACCCCCGCTACAGCCTTCGTGAAAAGTAGACAAGTACAAAATTATTATGAATGAATTGGATTCGGTTTTAATATCGCAATGGAAAAATGGTGCTTGATCAGATCACTGAAAAATTATATTCCATTTCGTATCAAATTTAATCCAATTGATCAGCTCAATTTTCTACACTACGCAATCCAACGTTTTATTATTTATACCTAACCTAGCTAGTTACCTAATCCTTTTTCTTCTTTTTATAACCCTCATTCGCACTCTGTGGTCCATAAGTCACTGCATCACACAGATATTATGTTATTTTTATAGTTACTTACGTGGTATAGGGTGATATTAGATTCATATTAGAGAAATCTCTTTTATACATTTACTCCCTCTGGGAATCGAACGCGGGACCTCCAGCATGGTAGACGAACTCAAAATCTATGTATTACACTATGAAAGCGGACATTATTGAAAGCTTCCACCGCATTCCTGGATCTGATAATTTTCAAAAGGAACTTTTCTATGAATTAGTTTTTTTTTGTTAAATCGCTATTTAGGTAGTAAAAATTGTCAAAAAAAACTGAAGACAAACAAATAATGTAATAAGAACATATGAAATAAACACTTTTTATTTTTAAAATATCTTTTTGCCCCAAATAAATCATGATAGCTGAAAATTAAGGCTCAAACTTCTTTTTTATTCACCCGTATTTCTGAAAAGCAAAATAATAATATTTAATACACAATAATTTTCAATAAATGAAGTGTTTTGCCATAATATTTCTCACCCCTTAGTTACATTTTTAATCTTGACTAATCACTTTTGTTAACCGCTTTATTTTTTTGATTTATTTTTTATTTATTTTAAAAAGAGAAATAATTGTGTTTTTACTATTTACAAAAATACTTCAATATCATACTATTTCTGTGAGCCTAAGCGGCTCATTATTAGAAATAGGTATCAAATTGTGGTAGAGTGGGTTCGAACCGAGAAACTCTAACTCAAGAGTCCGAGACACTGACCACGAGACCACAACCCGACAAAATGTTAGTTTAGTTGTTTTTAAAGTTAAAACGTTAGTTTTATTAGTAAATGCAAAACCACTAGTAGAGATATAATTCTACCAGTTTCGAGACGTACCAGTCTCTTCGTCAGGACAATCACGACACCGGTATGTAAGTAACACTATGCACTTCTACCATAGAACTATTCACACACTTACACCTACACAAAATACTCAACACATGCTTTATTATTATAGCTGGGCCAAAGACCAACGTACAATATTTTCAACGAAAATGGTGACCACAATTTTAATGCTTTACATAATTTATTATCTTTTTTTAATTTATAATACTGCATGTACTCGTATACTATGCAATATAACTTTTAAAAATTCAGGTAAGTTATTCACTTAACCCAGCCAATGCCAGATCATAAGCCTACTGTATGACCAGAATTCCATATTCTCTTCGAATAAAAATATGTTTCACCTCTTATTTGTAATCACTAAGTACTTGTCTAGGTACTTATATGTTTTGGGTGTGTCTATTCCGATAATTATACCTATGGTTCGTGAGATTCCCGCCAATATATTATCTCCCCAGTGCGCTCTAAAATAGAATGTCATAGACACTCCGGTTCGTTAAATTTCGCTCGGGTTGGCAAAATTTTCCATTTAGAGCCCCGTGACAGCCACAAATTGACTGAATACTAATTCCTCACCCTATTTAAAACATACGATGAAAATTCGTCTTCCCCAAAATTATCAAAAGAGTGATTGTCGTTAATTTACGAACCGTTATTCAAACCTACATATGTATAAGATATTATTACGAATAAGAATCATTATGCAAAACGTAAATGAAAACCTCCTCGATATTGTCACGTTCAAAATAAATTTTGCGGTTCTTTTGTAAACAACGTTATCCTTTAGTATTAAGGGCTATATAATATTTGAGGTTCGTTAGTAGAAAATATCTCGATGTTTTTATTAAATCATCCTGTCACTTTAAAAGGGTTCTACCAATATAATCTTTACGTGTGTTAATAAAACTCTTTTATAATCACATGGTGAAATATGAAATGAAATCATACGAATAGGTTTTATTTGTTTCCCAAGCACATTTTCGGCGCTCTGCGATCATATTAGCCGAAATAGTGACTAGAAATTTTACATGGATACATAAAACTTTTATTTAAGTACATTCATATGAAAGCTTTTAGTAGTATTCACCTCACTAATTAAACAAATTAACTACGGTACTAATTGATGACGCTAGAAATAAAATAAAACAGTGAGTGTCGTGGCATCTGAAAAACTTAATCGAAATGTAATCAAAATATAATCAAAACGCGTTTGCGGTTTATCAACGCCAGTGTGCAGGCGCTCACTTGAAACGAAGAATCCCAAGACGCAAAGAATTTAATTTAGCGGTGATTTCCCGTAAGTGTGCAAACAGCCTTAAGAATAATCAACAGCCAAATTTATAGACATTTTTTACCGTCTGTTATTTAAACTCTTAACGGCCGTCATCCATTTTTTACATTATTATTACATTTATTGACATTATAATTAAATATTTAAATTATCTACAATGTATTATATGTATAAAGCGAGCAGAAGGACCGGATGGTTTCCTACAAGATGGATCAACTAAATAAGGGCATCTTTTTATATTGACAAACCAAAAAGTATCATATGTATGTAGAATATGTATGTGTAATTTTTCCTCCATAAAATCATAAATCAATAATAAAAATATTTTTAATGTTAATAAAATTATTTATTTTTGTATCAGATAAATAAATACACCATATTCAATCAACATAGTTTTTATCCTTTACTGGTTGATTCTTTGATATTTTATTTTTTTGTACATGTGTCTATACATATTCACACGAGATAAACTCCGCATCCAATTTTGAGTTTTCTAAAATTCCACATTGGCAGCATATTCCACATTTACTGTACTTCATTTGCTAGACAAGCCTATATAGACAGAAGTTTCACGAGTTACCCCTCAACTTACATAGAGTTCCTAAGGAAAAAATATTTTTTTTGCTTATTGCTCTGGTGCAATATTAGTTTTCATTGATTTTGGCTCTTTCTAAAAATAATGATTTTAAAGAGAGCCAAATTGATGATTACATAAAATTTTAAAAAGTTAAAATTTTATTCCTTGGCAGGATATTAGCTTTAAGACTGGCAACTTTATTGTCTAGAGTTCTAGAGTTACCACATTTCAAAAATGAAAAAGAGGACCTACTTTCTTTTACAAATGCTTAGCTTCTATACACAGGCAACTGTTTTTGCGAATGCATATGGCGGACTATCCAGTTTATCTATAATTCCAGATACTAGTGAAATTCTACCGCTTTCAGTAAATTATGTTTAGTTATTATGTTTGTCGGCGTTAACACTGTGCCATCACACTATTACTTGGGATAAAAATGTTAAGTGAACTTTCAATAAAGATAGGACTTTGCTACCACTTAAAATCCCAGATGTCCACCATTCATTTTAGTGTTACCAGCCAAAAAAATTTGACACGACCCATGCACAAGTGCTGCCAATCTGAATGAAGCAAAAATCTTTTTTCTTGTTCAAATTAGTGACAGCCAAATGATGAAAATTAAAAAAAAATGTCAACCAAAATATTCCAGCGAAAACATTTCTGGCGCCAATCATATTGATAAGGTAATTGATAAGGTAAAAAAGCTTGACAGACCCTAAAAACAGGAGCCCCTTAGAAGAAGTGTCGAAGATCAGTAAAACAAAACAACAAACTAAAAAAAATTACTCTATTTCAGTAGACCAGTGGATTGTGGCCAACTTAACGTAGATCTACCAAAATTTAACATCCAAAAATTTTCACCCGACCCCCCAGCCATTCCTTTTTTCAGCCAGTTTTCTAAGATATATATATATATATATATATGTAGATATTTTGTTCACCAAATAAGGCCTGCAACCCATGGTTCCACATTCAACCTGTCTGTCCACTGTCCATTCACCGATATTAATCCAAAGATTTTTCAAAATGCCTTCCTATTCCGAACACAGAGCATGTTCTCATCTACCGGAGTTAGGGTAGGTGATTCATTACTATATGGCATAATCTTCCTTGTGTACAGGGCTATTTTGAATTTTCAGTTTGCATTTAATATTTTTAAAAGTGTAGTATGGGATATAAAGAAATTAATTTACCGTGATAGCCTAACTTTTAGATCCGTTTTCAAAGTGTTTGGGTGTGTTGGCTTACGGTGGGGACTGACCAGTCATATCGTCGTAACGTAACACGTTACAATGTGAGCATTCGTATAGTCAGTACAGCGAGCCGGTTTGTTCAGAGTACTCCATTTGATGTTCGGATACTCGCCGCAAATGTTACGTTACGACGAAATGCTCCGGTCAGTCCCCACCTTTAGAGGCACCTTAAAGTTTCAACTATCTTGAAACAATGTCCACCCATTTTCTCTTCATTAATAAATGTTTTTAACCGTTTTAAGATGGGAAAAATGGAATTAAGTCGTACAAGCGCAAATTATTGAACCCTGGAACTCGATACATTTGAACTGCAATACCTCACTAAGCTCAGAACCTCAGGTGCAGGTTATTATAAGTATTTTCAATTGTTGATAAATTAAATGAAAATGCAATATTGTAATAACAAACGTAATGATTTTTTTTGTGTTAAATCCTCATTTTTATTTTTATTATTGTTTTGAAATGAGATCAATCATTAAAATATACTAAGAAAAACCACTATTTCAAATAAAAAGAAAACATGTATTTCTAATAATTTTTACGGATACACATATTATATAAAACAAAAATTAATCTATTATTTGTCACCTTAAAATTTATGTCACATTCACAATTGGTTTTTCCTTAAATAAACAATTAATTTACATTCAAATTTGTCCAATTTGATTTACGAAAAGTTTCACTTTTTAAACACTAATCGATCTTTACTGCTCCATAGATCTTCCTTATAAATGCATAAGCTGCGAAGAACCCAATTGTTCCGGTTAGTAACCAGAATGTCAGGACCATCAAGCCTGCAAAATAAAGATGGTGAATTAACGTTTATTAAAAACATACACATTACAAACCACTATTATTATCCCTTCAAAATCTTCTAATGGATAATGGCCTTGCTATCAAGTTAGATGATAATGTCTAGAGGCATATATACAAAATTTTAAATTCACTTTTTTTTGGATACCCTGGTTTTAAGACATTTTTTAATAATTTTAGAATCTACTTTCTTTGTTTTTTTATGTAACACAAAATATTCTGGGTGTATCCAAAATATCTCTTCCTGATTGAATCAATACGGGTGAATTTGAGCTGTATTTAGTATTAAGTATGTATAAGATAAAAGTGAGAGTTCAAAGGTTGATTATAAAGCAAAAATTTTAAGGTAAGCAAGTGTAAAAACGTGATTTTTTTAAAATTATGAATAAGTATTTAAATAATTTTCTTGAATTTGTTTAAATGCAATGCATTACTAATTAAGTTATTTTTATGGTAGCTTTTTTTCAGCGTGTACGTGAACATTGTCAATGGTGGAACATTATAAGATGAAAAGGCATTACAAAATATGAGGGACATTCAATATATTCTAAGTATCTCACTCAGTATATTAAATACTAAGAGTCATAACAATAACAAGATTCAAAGATATACAATTCAGCTTTTGTCAAAACACAAGCAAGATGACCACACCCACAAGTTAAACAAACTTAAATACCGCACTGTTAACAAATTTCTCACTGAACGAGAAAAAAATGAGAAAACCATTTACAAAGAGATATCGGGTGTTTATGAGAAGTCTACTCTTTCATTATAGATAATTCAAAAGAGGGTCAGTAAATTCATGAGAGGTACAAAGAGTATAAACGATGAGTAAGGCGACCAGCTCGGTTGGATAATCAAAGCCAGTAATGAAGAAAATCCTGACCCTAAAATACTTCAATTCAAAATTACCAGTATTCATTCTCTTTCGTTTCTCAAACAAACCACGTTCGGAGTGGGAATTTAAAAACAAAATGGAATGAAATGCAATTCCATATAGAAATATATTTAATAACATGTGTAAATATTAATAAAAGAAACCAAAAAAAAATAAATTCATTATAAATTTAATGTGATTGAATCCAGGGATCCACACCATTATGCATACTCATATTGTGCAGTTTGATGGATGTAAGGTTATGAATCCAGAGGCAAACAAATATTGTTATACTGAAAACTATTGAGATAAATACCTGTGTACCCTACATAAAGTAGGGTTGGGATGAATTCTGTGATTTCCAATTTGGTGAAGAAATAGAACACAGCATATGCCAGTACATATACTGCAGAACCTCCAGACACCAAGAAACTCCTCCACCACCAGTGGTAATCCTGAAAATAAACCGATCGACAAATATATTTTCAATGTGAAGGATTTCTCTTATTTTACTAATTGGAATTATACATATTACACTATGGACTACTCCAGTTTCAATATGTGAGAATCTCACAAACCAAATTGAGTTAAATTTCCAAGAAACTTCAATGTAGGTACATCTATACAATTACTCTAGTACATATTGAAACATTCTCAATACTTACCTCTCCACACAGTTGGAAATAGACCATGACGATGGATATTTGTGAGCACGATATCACCAATATACAAAAGACTAGAAACAAGAAACCAAATAGATAATATATTTGATTTTCCCAAATGGCTGTGAATATGAAAAACAGCTCAATAAAAACAGCTCCAAATGGTAGTATACCAGCCATCAATGTGCTAGAAAAGAAATGATACAAGTACATTAGTTTTGGAACATACACGTACATTTACAAATTTTAAAACATAAAGTACTAAATAATTTTTTTTACCATAACGCAGGATTCATGTACCAGAGCTGTTCAGGAACTTGTCTCGGGATTTGGTTGGTTCGAACGGGATGTTGGAAGCCTTGTTTTCTATATCCAAAGTAATATCCCAAATAAACGAGAGGCAGCGAGATACAAAACCACAGACATAATAATGACATCATGGTCGTAAATGGAACTGCCCCGCTGGAGTGCTTGCCCCAAATGAAGAAATTCAAAAAGAAACATGTCCCGAACACAATAGCCGGGTAGAAAGTGGCAGTAGACAGAGCCGCTTTCTTCCACTCGCGACCTCTCATGGTCTTGTACAGGCGGGCTGAGAAATATCCGGCTATGAGCCCCATGAATACATAAAGGAAGATGGCGGACGTCATCAAAGCTCCACGAGATGCCGGTGAGAGCATTCCAAGCATGGCAAAAACTGAAACAGTTAAATGACGTTTAGTAAGATTATAACATAATTATTATACATTAACCTGACGGTTTAAATTAATGACAAAAGAATATAAAGTTTTTATTACAAAGATTATAAGAAACCAATATAAAAGCCAATAAAGTTAACTTTTGCACACAGTATAAAAGATAATAAAAATTAATACATAGTAATGTAAAAATAGATTGTGAAATTTACTAAACATTTTATTTTTTGCTTAAATAGTATTTTAGTAGTTAAGAGGAATAAGTGTGTAGCATTTTATGTTTTCATTTGTCCTGAATGATTTGTTTGCTGTTTGGCAAAATGTTTATATTTATTCGAACAAACTCTTTCTGTTCTACAAAACAGCGCTAATCCTTTTCCGAAAAATGCTCTCTCCGGATCTGGCGCCAAGTGATTACCACCTGTTCCGCTCAATGTGGAACCAAATAAGTGGCATTACCTTTAACAACAAAGAGGACCTTAAAAAACTGGCTACGAACTTATTCCTCAACCCAATACATGCAGATTATACTGAGAATGTCAATGTGATGTGGCAACTTATGACCATACGATAAATAAATAAAAAATATGTAGTTCAAATTAAGCACTATTTTATACAATTTTAATTTTATTATAATAACCTATGATTAATCAAAAAGTAAAGCCTTAACAAAATAATTTTTGAAATATATTATATTTATTAATATGGATGCATAAAAAATATATTGTTTATATTAGTTCAAAATAGTACTTACATAATGTGATTAATGCCATAAAAAATATTTGAATCCCACTTCCGATAACGGCAGCAAAAAGGCGAGATTGCCTCGGGGGTCTAAAAACATCTCCATGAACTAATTTCCATCCAGTCTCTTCAATTACATCGTCTACCCCTTCATCAGCATTGTATCTGGCTATATCTCTTCTCAATGTGCGTATCATGATCATAGTTAATATACCTTAAAGAAAATATTTAACAATTATTCATCTCTGAATAATTTACACACTAAACTAAAATAAAAATAGAAATATAAAGTCCAATGATCTACAGGGTTTGTATATAAATATTTCAGCTCTTCCATAATCTTAGTCGAAGATTATCCCAAAAATAATATGCACTTATATCATTAAGACATAGATGAAAATAAAGTAACCAGATAATGCTAAAAACCGTACAAAAAATATCTTAATTGTAAGTGGAGAAAAATAACCTTTAACTGTTATGTGCAGATCTGATTTCAAAATTGTAACAATTGTGACTGAATCTTAAAAAAGGTATTCTCCATGTTTGTGAAATATATATTAAAATAAAATAAAATAAATTTTTTTTTCAAAGGGAAATATTTGTGTTTTTAATATAAACAAATATTTTAATTTTATACTATTTTTGAAGACCTAAGCAGCCCGCCATTAAAAATGGGATTAATGTTGTCGTAGAGTATACTCGAACCTAGAAAGTCTAGAACTAAGAGTCCACGGTAGTAACCACAGGACCACGACCCGACTTTGGTTACACTTATGAAGTTGACAAGTACATAGAATTGTAAATTTTACCTTTAAAAAAAAAACAAACAAATATGTACTAAAATACATACCTGACAGAAAAAATACAACCATCAATGAGTTGATGATGGAAAACCAATGTATCTGTACATCGTTCATTCCTAAGTATATGTCCCATCGGGATGCCCAGCTGATATCTGACTGTATCCATTCAACCGAATATGTGAAAAAAAGCTTTGTGCCAGTGACAGTATTGACCAGCTGCGGTTTGGGTTCACTAGGGAAACTGCACGAGTCTCCACTAAACTGTAATTCCTCTCTATCAACCGACATCGGCTCCACTTCAAACCCAACTACACGATACTTGTCCCTAAAGAAGAACCAATCATTATATTATACTACAAATAAAACTTTTTTTTTTAAATACATCTGTAATCTCAAAGATCCTTTTAAAAGAGCAAGTGAGAAAGGGTTAACATCGATATCCCTTAACCTCATCAGTATAATATTTTTTAGTGGTTGTTTTACAAATTTTATTTACACAATAGAAACTAAGTTATATAAAATTGTATTTAAAAAAAAAAACACAAACACAAGGTGCAAGAAACAAAAACCCATAATGGTAATTTTACTATTATGTGGAAAAAAAATATCCCAAAAGCATGATTCTAAAAAGATTATTGTCAATATGCTCTTACTGAAATGAAATGATTTTTAATGAAAACTTAATGGAACATCTATGTGCACTAAAAGTATTGCGATAAATACGGAATCAATATCTAATTCTTAAATTGTTTCAATTTTGTTTGACAATCAGTTTCAGTTTTAACTCAGTTAACTTCATCAACCTCAGTTTCAATTTTAAGAAAATAACATACATAATGCATCTTTAGAATTCCAGTGATTGGTTAATGAAGATTAAATGTTAAATAAATTAAATTTAACCTAAGATTAAATTGAGATACAGATTTTATTACTTTACAACCATAACTGAATAACTTTTTTACTATAAAAACGACAGTGAGAAGCAAAGCTAATATGGCCTAATCAACAGTTCTAGTCTCGTAATGTAGAATTCACCTACTCGCTCAATGGAAACCATACATGGTTTCTATTAAATTGGGAAAGTGATTCTCGATAGAAAAAGATACAATCCAGTTGTAAAAATTCACCTAGAATAGAAAATTCCTGAAGTAAAATAGAATTTACACATACCCACTCCGAGGATGATATTGTAAGATAAGTTTCAAGTGATTGTTGATATAAGGTTTGCCATGAGTCATTACTCCCAGTCGGTATCCTTGCTCAACTATTTGTTCCACATTTCCAGTCTTTAGGGAGTGTGTGGCTACAGGAAGATTATCAACCAATCTAGGAGAAAAAATATAGAATTTACATCTTACATACTAAAATCATAAGAAACTTCTATGTTTATAAACCAATCACACTACACTTAATTTTTTTCAGTTTTCTCCGTGAATACTATTTTTTTCTCTAGTAGCCAAAAAGCGATGAAAACATACTTTTGACATACTTAAAATATTTACTAGGATTATACTTGATTCGCCATTTGATATCATCAACAAAAAAAGTGTCAAAGGGGAGAGAGCATTATGTTTGTGAAAAGAATAAATAATTTGTCCAAGGCAATAATTAAGGGGCATCGCAGCATAGTATTTTCATGAATATGTCTTCGAGCAGACACTCTTTACTTGGTAATACATTACATTTGTTGTAAAGCAATATTAACAGTATGGATCCTTGAACAGTTTCAACTCTTTGGTTTACTTACAAATGTACATAATATTCATGCTCAATTCGATTGCCAACATTCTGAGATTCCTCTGCATTCCAGTTCATGGGATTATTTTTGGTGTGACACAACAGTCGGCATTGTATGTCCTCGGCCATTTGTACCGTATACGGTGTATTAACTATTCTATCTCCTCTGAGAACCTCTCCCAAATTCTCCGACTTATACACAAATGTGCCATTTTTAGGCAAACAGAAGGGAAGTGAATAGTACTCATAAGGTAACTGGGTGTGAACACTCGTCATTTTTACAGCTTTAACATCGATTTTCTGTCCTTTCCGAAACTCAACCGGAGCGACACCCGGGACATAGAATCCATTCACAGTAGAACAAAAAAAAAGTATTGAAGCAAAATACAATGTTATCTGAAACAAAATAAAAGAAGATTATCAAAGTATAAACTAAAAGAATTAATAAATTTGTGAATTTACCAATATTCAAACTTACGATATCCATAGCAACACAGCAATAAATTGATTAATTCACAAAAAATCCATGTAGAAGAGTACAACTAAGGGACAATAGTATTCTTGTTTTAAAACATAAAACAATACATTCAACACTTATTATAGTGAGGCTTTTAAATTTTTAAGGCTTCTTATCTCGGAATTTAGTTGTGTTTTCATAAAATTTTCACCAAAATTGTCATTTTATCGAATTTTTCACGAACACAATTTTTCCTAAGACTCGCTCACAAAATTCTGAAACGTCAGATTTTCATTGCAAAGACGATGAAATACATTTCTAGTTAACATAGACAATTTTTTATGCGAATCTGTCAAAAAAAATATACATTTTTTAAAAACATTCACTGTGTATAAAATAATACAGATAAACCATATTCGGGAATATTTTTGAAAACCTTTAACTTTGTTCAAAATCAAAATCTACTTTCTATTTAAACATCATAAATAAATGCATTTCTTCGTGTTTGCAAAACATAAAACCGGCTACAAATATTTATCTTTATTTTACATTACCCCGTGTTCAACATGTGGCTGCAATTTTGTATGGACACGGGAGCCGCATTCAAGGCACAGAACGTTTAAATTACGTGTTAAAATACGGCATACAATCAATCTTTAATAGATTCAGTTGATAATTGCACTTGGAATTTACGCAAGTGCTCAGTAATAAAATTTGAAAAATCCTTTTGAACTTACACTTGGAATTTATCAATCCCCAAGTGTTTTACTCTCGTTCGGAGTTCAGAGCCACCTCCAACCCAATAGAAATTTCCACCAAATCCGGGCTTCCAAGTGGACAGGTTGGAAAATCATCTTCACTGATGGATCTCGGTCGGACTCGTCGGCCCACACGGGAGCGGCCTTTTATTGCGAATACAATAAATTTCAAAAATTGTTTAAGCTTCACCGGGAAGCATCGATATTTACTGCAGAAAATATCGCTATTAGAGAGGCTGTAAAATATGCATTAAATTCTCAAGAGAACAAGTTCCTAATTCTGTCGGATTCTCTGAGTGTCCTACAGAAATTGAAGTCTCCTCCTTTCCTATACCCCGAAGATGAATGCTGCATCGAGACTCGATTCCTCTTACTACGGGCGGCCTCGTTAAATAAAAAAATTAGTATTGCCTGGATTCCGAGCCACTGCGGCATAGAGGGAAATGAGAAGGTGGATACCCTGGCAAAGGAGGCCGTCCTTAGCGGGGGCCCAGAATATGTGAATGAGCTTAGCATCGATGACCTCCTCGTTATTGTAAAGAAAAGACTTTTTCACTCATGGCAGGAACATTGGGATACCTCTGCCCAAATAAAGGGTAAAAATTTGTATAATATATGTCCTTTGGTAACGGAGAAACCCTGGTTCTCCCGGATAACTCTAAACAAGTTCGAGACAACATCCTTATGCAGAATGCGAATAAGCCACTGCTGTTGCAGTGCTCACTTGTTTAGAATACATGTCCGGGATACTGCCATGTGTGAATGCCGTCTTGAAGAGGAGGATCTAGATCACATGTTCTTTGGGTGCCCGTTGAATGACGGCTACCCGAGCTTCCTTTCAGACCTCTCCAGCATAAACGTCTCATTTCCCACCAACATCTTAACCTTACTAACCTCCCCTAACAAACTTGTTTATAAAATAATTTGTAAATATCTTAAAATTAATTGTATAAATTTGTAAAGGTGTATGATAACTTACTAAAATAACTCACTAAACAAACTAACATAACTAATAAAACTAACCCTACTAACAGGAATACTAACACTTATAAGTCAAATGTAAAAAGTGTAAATAAAGAATAACTCGACACTGGCTATAACACCCAAGAAGGGTGAAAAGCCATCAAAAGAAGAAGAAGAAGAAGTATAAAATAGTTAGTCTGTGATGCACGTGTTCTGGCTTCTATGCATTTTATGTTGTGTTTGCGACGTGCCGTGAAATTGGTAACATTGTGGACGTTGTTTTATATCGTGAGATAATTTTATGGCATGTTTTTTACAACTCATGTTGTAATAAATGACTGGATTTAATATTTTTTTAAGTTTGTAGAGGAATTTGCCTTTAATGAACTTTCATTCATTAACACGAATTCTTTGAACATTAGTCACTACATGCAGCTTATTTGCACATCCTCAACTATTTCGCAGTCATGGTGCAGGTAATATATGATTATTCTCAAGTAATAATTGTGTGAATATGTTTTTGTGGATAAGTAATTTACTCCTATGATTTTTCTTTACTAGGCATCGGAGGAAATGGAACAACAAAACTTGCCACAAGCTGTACATCTACTTGAGGAAATGAATAGTAGCGTGCTACAAGTCACCCAGTTAGTGGACAGCATGCTGCAAAGGGTAAAAAATGGGGAAATGACGACCGATAAGGGTTTGAGTTTTCTCGAAGTTAAATATCAGATGCTCTTGAGTTACCTAATTGATTTATCATACATAGTATTGAGAAAATGTTCTGGAGAAAAAATTGAAGCCGATCCCTCCATTGACAGACTAATTCAAATTAGAACTATTTTAGAGAAGATTCGTCCTATTGATACCAAACTTAAATATCAAATTGACAAAGTAGTTAAAAATGCTATTACTGGAGTCAGTTCTGAAAACAATCCCAATCTTTATAGAGCTCACCCGGAAAATTTAGTTAGTAAGCTCGCCGATGGTTCTGATGATGAGTCTGATCAAAGTGGAAATGAAGAACCTAAAAATAGAGAGAAAAATTCCGGAAATGGAATTTACGTTCCTCCTAAACTTGCCGCTGTTCATTATGCAGATCATGAAACCAAAGGAGAAAGAGATACTCGTCAGGCTGAGCGAAACAGAAGGAAGGCGTTGAACTCTAGCGTAATGCGGGAATTGCGAGATGAGTACCTCGACACTCCGTTGGAAGTTTCTAGTGGAAACCGGCATCATCAAGCTGTCTCCAAGTTTGAACAGGAGAAGACGGAATATGAAGAGAACTACTTGACTCGTTTACCACTCACAAAAACTGAAAAGCATAGAAAAAGAAAAATGACTACTATTGGAACTATCGGTGACGAAATCACCAGTTTCGGAGACTACAGTGCTTTAGATGAAAGTGGGTCAAATCCTGTTACCAAAAAAAAGAAGAGGAAAAGTACCCCAAAAAAGGGGTCAAAGAAGAGGCGTTTCTTTTAACAAATTTCTTTTGTATCTTATTACAGAAAAAAAATAGAAAAATATATCACTTTTTTACTAATATTATTATTTATTTTCTGAAATGCATGTAGTTACATAGCTACGTACACGAAATGATTCACCATAACAATGATACTATTTATATTCCTGTTTCTAGTAACGAATAATAATTCTCCTGGACTAAGACTTTTGAACTGCATTTTAGAGAAATTGACGAGGATGGCTTTTTTTAAAAGTTAACATATGTTAATATTTATGAGATTGGCACATTCAAAACATCAAAATTTTCCATAGCAAATTCGTCTCGAATTATTCTTTTTTGTTTTGATTTATACTGTCACCAATGTCATCCACACACCCTTAATTAATTTCAATTTGCAACAGAGCCCATCAGCAGTCGCAAGGTGGTCTGTAGAAACCACTGGTTTCAACCATAGATTCCCAACTGACGGTGGTGCCAGACCCCGGTGGGTGCTATAGAGGGGACTAAGGCAGAAAAGCGTAGAATTTTCTTTCACCAGCAATGTAACTGCTTAGTCAATTCAGTCGATAGCATAAGGGTTATATTGCTTATCCCTTACATCCAATGGGAATGGGGGAGATATAAAAGATTTAACTTTCTCTGGTGGCAAAAATGGGTGCACAAAGGATTTAAATAGTAAATTCCCCATCATGAACTTTGTGATCTCTAGCAGCAGATATGATTTGTTAGCAAATGAATGACAGACTTGCATTGGAATATACATATGATAAGCATTTGACACACATCTCTATAGAATGAATAGTCCATAGAGTTGTAATGTGTGTATCAGCTAGATGCATGACTGATACTTATCATTAGGCAGGCGCCATGGTAGTTGGGTAGACGCTCGACTGTGAAACTGGCATCACAGGTTCGATTCCCGTCAAGTGCAAAATAAATTCAAGAAAGATTTACTTTCAATTCAGGTCTGGGTGTGATGTATTTTGACATTTACCTTCCCTATCCTTACTAATTCCTTTTCCTTTTTTTAAATCTAAACCATGTCTGACAATAGTTTTTCTTTTAACATCAGAAGGTGGGGACTGACCGGAGCATTTCATCGTAATGTAGTTCGCGGCGCGCATCCGACTTTGGATGGAGCACTCGGAACGCTGTACTGACTATACAAATGCTCGCATTGCAACGTGTTACGTTACGACAAAATGACTGATCAATCCTTACCTGAAGTATTTTATTGTAGTCTTCATAAAGTGTCTTATGAAGGCCCTGCATGCGACTGGCGACTATTAAAATAAAGAAGATACATGCTGCCACTCTATTTGGAACAGAGCCGTGAATTTCTTGAATAACATATTTTTCTCCATTTTCCGCACCCAATGGTGCATAAGTCACTGCATTGTATAGATGCAGTGTCATCTTAATGTTTATTACATATAGGCAAAGTAATCAGTCCTGTACTTTAGTTACCAGCCCGTGGTGATGATAAATAAATATTGGAGTGAAAAATCACTTTTATGTTAATCCCCCGGGAATTGGACTTGGGACCTCCAGTACGGTAGCCAAATGTGCTAACTACTGAGGTAAGTAAATTAGTGTCATAGTCATACAGGAGAAAGTGACCAAGTGCATTTTTTACAAAAACGTGATCCTTGACTATTTGATATCTTACTAGCTTAATATTGCCCTGAAAAAATCCCAAAGGATTTTAAAAATGGGAAGTATAATATATTGACTTGTTAAAAATTACTATCTGTATTGATGTTTATATTATTGCTAAGCAAAAGTGACTTAAGTGGCCCTCCTGAACATTTTACGTTTTGTTAGTTGGTCACTTTCTCCTGTACGACTACGATATATGTATATTTAAAAATTACAATTAACATTTCACCATTTGAAACTTCATAAAGCAGAATTCGGTTTTCATAAACCTGTTTATATAATTAATGAGGATGATTGATATCTTTATTACTACTCGTGTATTAATTTACTTACTATTTACCTGTGTTAACCTCTCCGTGCATACCGCCCCAACTGTGGGGTCATAAAATACCAGATAAGATAGAGTGCGGCCCCACGTTCATGCTGTTAGGATAAGGAAAATACTTTTTATTGCACATCAAGATATTAAAATTAATTTGTTAATCTTGTGTAGTAATAAAAAGAATGTGTTAGTAACAAAACACTCCTATTTTTTATCAATAACATTAATGCTTTAAGGAATCAAGCTAAATCGTTCCCTTTTTTGAGATAAGCTGAAAGTAGGTAAATATGGGTGTGCATGCTTCATAACAGTGGCCCACTGCAATGGTTCGGGAAGAAAATATGAATTTAATGTACATATCTTTGACATCTCTTGGTAAATTTCAAAATTTATCAACAATAAGATAAGATTTTACAATAGCTTTCGCCTGTAATGAGATCAGGAAATTTATCTGACTGTAGGGAGGAAACATGCAATTATTTTTCAATTCAATTCAATAAAAAATATATATTTTTTAGATTGCATCCTTTGAGGAGAATTATGGGTTAGTCAAAATGACAAAGCATATTTCAAAAGGAGAAACAAGATTATTAGATTACTATCACAATACATCTTGATAGTAATCTAATATTGTTTATTAAGTGTTTTATTAAGGTGAAGTTATTTATCTTAGATTTGTTATGAATTTTCTCATGAAATGAAAGTAAAA
Source organism: Brachycentrus maculatus (assembly GCF_059751285.1). Lineage (NCBI taxonomy): Eukaryota > Metazoa > Arthropoda > Insecta > Trichoptera > Brachycentridae > Brachycentrus > Brachycentrus maculatus. The sequence goes on from NW_028280840.1 coordinate 2,521,734, forward strand.
TAAAAAAAATTATATTTTAAAACCACAACTCACTGTGTGATTTTAAGACAAGATAATCACTATCGAAATGAACGCATTGGTGTTACTAATTGATAAAAATCTTGGAATATTTTGATAACAAACTGTTTGTCATTATTCATGAACAGAAGATTCTTATATTATAGATCATGTTCTTTTTGGTTTTTAATTTAAAATTTACTTGGTAAATACCACTATCTTAGGTTTATACCTTTTTACCTTTTATATCTTATGGTAAAAACCAAAGTTTTTTTTTATTCTTGAATAGAGCACTTATTATATTATAAAACTTATTGATACATAGGTACCTAAACCAATGATGCACCAATGGATTATACTAGGGAAACAACCACTAACCAACCATCACGCCACTTCTCTGCAGGGGTAGGCAGAGAGAATCGAACGCCACACCACTCTGTCTTTGCAAACATTCTTTGCCTCTTCTACATTCATGCATCTCCTCATACATATCTATGATTATTACGACTCCTGACCCAGCCGCTTTCAAGTATTTGACATACCTGATTATGCCAAGTTTTTCTTGGCCTTCCTCTGCTTCTTTTTCCAACTACATTCGCCTCATAAATTTGTTTAACCGTTCTTTCTTCACTCACACGTTCCACATGTCCAAACCATCTCAACACACCTTTCTTAATTTTATCCATAATGCTTATCTCAGCCTTACATTCTTTCCTTATTTCATCAATCGAACATCTATCAAACATCGTTTTGCCACACGTTTGTCTGAGGAATCGCATTTCGACTGCATTCAGTCTGCTTTCATCCTTCTTTTGCCAACTCCATGCTTCGCTTCCATACATAAGGGTTGGAATCAGAACTTCATTGTGTACTGCCAGTTTAGCTTTCGCTGATAGATTTTTATTTGTTAAAACTGATTTTAGTGCACCATTCCCTCTGTTCCCAGCATTTACTCTCCTTTCTATATCTTTATCAATCTTACCATCCCTAGAAAACATACGACCCAAATATACTAAATTATCTACTTGTTCCAAAATCTCCCCATTTACCAATTTTTTACACTCAGATCTACATTCATCTCTTTCAAAAAACATGATTTTGAATTTGCTAAAATTCATCAATAAATCACTTTCCTTGCACACATAATACACTTTTGTTACCAACGTTTGCAGGTCTTCTCTGCTATCGGCAAGAAGACCAGCGTCGTCAGCATACAAAAGGCAACAAACGGTCAAATTATTCTTTCTAGCTCCAATATTTAAACCTTTCAGCTCTTTCATGCAGTTATCCATGTTTAGATTAAACAGGCAAGGCAACATTACACATCCCTGTTTGACACCTTTAGAGATGTAAAAACTGGATGAAAATGAGCCATTTACCCTTATGCATGCAGTGCTATTCTCGTCCAAGGATGCAATGCCTTGGATGAGTTTACTGCTTACTCCGTACTCAGGTAACACCTTCCATAACTTCATTCTATCAACTCGGTCATACGCTTTTTGCAAATCCACACAAACAGGGAAATAATATTTATATTATTCTGCGTGCTATGTGATTAAAAAAATAAACAGTTTTTTCAAACTAAAAATATTACTTTATATTATGTACCTATTTAAAATGAATTAGTGATTTCCATATATCATGGTTTAACAAACAAATGATATTTCATATCCGAGCCCTTTTAACTACTTATAGTTAAATTTTGAAATAGTAAAATAGTGAAATTGTCACCCACAAGTCGAAACAAGACTGTCCGAACATCACTCGGGTTATTCAATAAAAACAAATGGATCAATATTTAACTCGGGGAAAGCAGGAATGATGAGTCGGAATACAATTTACCCGAGCAGTACTCGGGCTCATCAAATGCAATATAAACTCCTTGGGTCACGCTCGGGTTAGTCAGAATACTGGTTAATAAAATTTTGAGTCGGGTGAGGACAATGGTCACCCCATTTAACTTACTGCTTCTAACGTTCAGTAAGGAGACACATTTTAGAATTGTCATATATATTTATTGAAAACTATATGTCCTTTTCCAAATAAATGGAAAATAATTACCTTTTACTATTTTTTTTTGTATTTATGATGCCCTTGAGGTAATTTGCGAAAATGGCAGAATGCAAATTATTCAAAATTGTTATACTTTAATGTTTCATGGCTCACTGCATACCCCCCCCCCCTCCCACCCCTATCGGACCAATGTACGGGTGTTTTAATGAGCAATGTTTTTGCATGTTTAATGTTTATTCACTTAAAGAAAATTTCAACGCTCCAGATCAAAAAAATATGTAGGCAAGTTACGTGAAAATAATCACCCAAAAAATATTTCATATTTAAAAATTAGTATCTAAAAAAATATCTTCACATTTTATTTCATGTTTATTTGAAACACCGTATTCATCCGATCGGGCAATTAACAATAACATTTTAATAAAAAATAACATTTTACTTTTCGGAAAACCTAAAAGATTAGTCGTCTATTTCCGATTATCAGTTGTGATGTCGGTATATAAATTACAATACGCCGTGAGACCTTGGCATTTCAGTTTCCGAATTCGGCGGGCTAGTGGGCGCGTGCTGTAATTTTGTTATTCTTTAAATCCAGTAAATAATCTGAAATGGCTGCTTTAATACCGAAAATAACGTTTAATAATGGCTACAAGATGCCTGTTTTTGGATTAGGAACATGGAAGGTAAAAAAAATACTTTTAAAATAAAGTTTACAAGAAATATAGCGGCAGCAATATTTTTAGCCGATATCTACGCTCCTAAGTTATACGTATCTAGTATCTACATACATTTTAAATTGATGAATGCGCGAAAAACACGTATTCGCTGACGCGTGTAAAGATTTAAATTTACAAAATACCGCCGTATGTAGTATGTGTATTTATATATATATATATATATATATATATATATATATATATATATATATATATATATATATATATATATATATATATATATATATATATATATGTTTTTTTTAATAGATTCTATATTAGATAGATTATTTAATAGGTTCATGTCATAAACGTACTATTAAATTTTCTTCTAATTAACACATTAGTGCCGTGGACGCAGAATCCGCATGATAAATAAATTTTGTATTGATGGGAAATTCAACTAAAAAAAAATAAGGTCACTTTAAAAACTTTGAAACACTATTAGAAACATATATTTTAAATTTTATTCCAATCATTTGATAGGCATTTAAGTTATATTTTATTTATGAAATCTATTGTTTTTTTAAACAGTACTGCCCTAAGAAAATTATATTACGCAATCATTTTCCCGACTTATATGTTAATTGAAGAAGATATTTTTTTTATCTTGTGCTACTTGTTTTATAATACTATTATACATCATTTTCGTGTATTTAAAAGGGTTAACCAACACATCACGTAATGCACAGCTTCTCAAACTCTTTGGGTCCATTGCTCCGCAGGATATATTATATTTTTCTACTCCCCACTTTTCAATAATCTCCCTGCCCTCTTTCAAATTACCTAGATTTTATTCTCGTCTGAGTATGCCTATTGCCCAGAATATTGTTTTATCCCTCCTTAAAGTACGTGTAATTCTTGATCGCCTTACAAGTAACTTAATGTACATAATATGCAACCTTATTTAAGTAATCCTTAGTTAAAGTGCAGGTACCTTAGGGTTTAAAAATATTCATCCCAATATTTTAATATTTTTCAATGACGTGCTGTTACTCTTTCTGGTAGCCTAATCAACTATTGAATTTGCTGAAAAACTATATTTTTCTTCATACTTATTTAAGTCACCTCCTGGTGAAGTGAAAGCTGCTGTTGAAGCTGCCATTGATGTAGGTTATACACACATTGATTGTGCTCATGTTTATGGAAATGAAAAAGAAGTTGGTGCTGCTCTTAAAATGAAAATGGACACAGGAGTTATTAAAAGGTTTGTCAATTTTTATATTTTCTTTCTATTGTAAGCATATAAATAAATAACCATATTTGTTTATTTAATTGCTCTCAAATACTGGATTTAACCCCCCAAAGGTAAGCCGAGAATAGTATAGACATCTCAACAGAAGTATTTATTTATACAAAAGGAAAATGGAAACCTGGGCATATGAAAGACCTATGACCCGTCATAAAATGGCTTAAGTCATCTATTGTGTACATATATACATTTATAATATATTTAACATAAATTAATGTTATCTTATATTTTAATTTAAAAACTTTCATACATTATGTGTATAACATTCAAAACATGTGAAATGCTTTATCTACTTTACAAAGTATATTTATACAGCACTTCATAAAGTTTTTTTATCTCAAAATATTGAATGATTATATGTATACTCACGTGGTAATTATGTTACATCATCAAACTGAAAATTAAAAGAGGTATTAATAATTTACGGAATATTAAAAAAAAATACTCTAATGCTCTTATCTGGTTTTAATTTTTAGATAAAGATATTTTAACATACTTTTTTAAGATTATATTAATTTTTAAATAACCAATTATTAAGTTACATCACCAAAGTAAAAATGAAAAGAAGTACTTACAGTTAAAAATCAAATGCTATCATTTTTTTATTCACTCAAATTAGCATGCAAAAGATTAGAAATTTTTACTATTAACGCTTTTATCTGTTTTTTTTATTTAATGTTAAAAATATTATTACAAAGGGTTAACTGAAAATTTTAATATGTATTTGCTTCATGAATAATAAAAATGGATAGGAGATACTAAATAGTTTAGAAATTCAACAATGATAATATATCATTATAATATATGATGTATTCTCCTTTTTTAAATCCTTATTCACATCCGGTGGTGCATATGGCACTGCATCATATTGACATAGTTTTATCTTGATTGTTACTTACATGAAGGCAAGTCCAAATTTTTGTTCGCAAATCCTCGATTTTCTCAACTTAAGAACTATTTATATCAATATTTTATTGATAACCAAACAAAAAAGAAGTTTTTTACTGAGATGGGAATGTGGAAGGCTATTTGGAGGATTGAGGACCTCTCATTGACTGGTTTAAATTATACTTTATGTGTCGTATAACATTCACCATTAAACGTAATAAACTCATACAATATAATACGTACTATACATATGTTTTTGATTTACAGTTATTTGCCTCATACCTACAGATATGTATTCTTTGTTTATTTTCCAGGGAGGACTTATTCATCACCTCAAAATTATGGAACACATTCCATCGTCCTGACTTGGTGTTGCCAGCCTGCAAAAAAACCCTCGAAGATCTTGGCCTCAAATATTTGGACTTATACCTCATTCATTGGCCTTTTGGATTCAAAGTAAGCATACTGTAAAAGTGTGTAACAATTATCATTTAAATCATAACTCTTTCTCTTTTTTACATTGTATGTGAATTATAGGAAGAACAGAATTCCTTGTTCCCCACTGTTGGAGACCAAATGCAGTTCTCAGAGGTTGATTACGTCGATACATGGAAAGCCATGGAAATCCTGGTGTCTGCTGGACTGGTTCGCAGCATTGGTATTTCCAATTTCAATGAAGATCAAATGAAGAGAATATTTGAAGCTGCAACCATCAAGCCTGTCACCAACCAGGTACTTAATTAAAACCAGAAACTATTGATTCATCACAACATAAAACTCATTAATCCTTTGACTTATACTGGGTATGGACATCTATCTAAATAATGACAGCATACTTTCCTTTTTTGGAAATTGAAGTTCTGATTGAGTTAATATGCATATCACCTATTTTCCAACAAAACAACGTCAGCCAGTCATGTAATGAATTCGTTTTTAGTAAATTTAGTCAAAATAAATAAACACAAAATTTGAAAACAAATCACACACCTTTAGGTGATTCTAAGAGTGTACTTTGATTGTTCCAAAATGTAGCATTTTTTCCAGATGTTTATTTTTTTAACCAGATTCAGTAAAAGAATTTTCGTTGCATTTTACCAAAAAATGGCTAATACACTGTGGCTAACATACTGTATTGCAAGGGGAGATTGCAAAAATTCAGACATATTCCTCTTCTGAATCATTTAAGAAATCCAAATTATTATATGTACATGTCCTTACGAGTAATCTTGTGTGCAAAAATAGAGTTTATTATCATGATAATTTTATTTTGCACTGCATAGTGATTTATAGTATTATATATTTTTCTTCTTCATCTACACCCAATGGTGCATAGGGCATTTCATCACACCCATGTTGTTTTATCTTGATTCAGGTATCAGTGGAGAGTGATAATAAATAAATATTAGAGTAAAAAATCACTTTTTTTTTGACCCCTTCGGAATCGAAGCCTTTAGTGCGATTACCAAAATGGTAACTGGAGGTGGACGGTAAATTACGTAGTTATTAATAAATAACATTTTATCATATGTTAATATTATTACAATACTTGGCAAATACTTACAAAGTGTAAGAATAATGAGAAATCTTTTAGCATCACTTAGGTCAACTGAATTTGATGATAAAATACTTTTGTTTGCCGATTTTACGTAGGACTTTGATAGTTCAATCATTATCTACACCTATTAGATAAAAAAAAAACTCTTTATATCCCAACTGCTTTATTCACATTTTGTGTATTATTGTTGTGCAGATTGAGTGCCATCCTTACCTCACTCAAACCAAGCTTTCCAAGTACTGCAAAGATAATGGAATAGTCGTTACCGCCTACAGTCCATTGGGCTCCCCGGACAGGCCGTATGCCAAGCCTGATGATCCTCTACTCCTTGAAGACCCAAAACTTAAAACTATTGCAGAGAAGTACAAGAAAACAACTGCTCAGATATGCATTAGGTATGCAATTGTTAATTATTATTTTGTATTGACATTTTTAAAACTTCATATTTATACAGTAAAACAGGCCTGGCCAACCAAAATTGCACCAATTGTGTGTATATATATATATATATATATATATATATATATATATATATATATATATATATATATATATATATATATATATATAAATTTACTAACTGAAATAATTTTAATATTTAAGATATCAAATTGACCGTGGACATATTGTCATCCCTAAGTCAGTAACCAAGTCACGCATTGCACAGAACATGGATGTCTTTGGATTCAAGTTGACTGCAGAGGACATAAAACTTATTGATACATTTGATTGCAATGGTCGAATTTGTCCTTTTACAGAGTAAGTATAAATATTATTATAATTCTTGCACACAAGCTTGTACGAGAAGGGGTATGTTAGCCACTTCCACTGATCTCCTTTTCCACCTATACCATCTTTTTTTTCTCCTCACCTGTTTCTTATCAAATATATTCCACTCCTATATCAAATAATTTGATATAGGGGTGGAATCGACGCAATGTTTACTTTACGATTAATTTTATGAACGCAAAAAAATCTTATATTTATACGGACCTTCAGCACGGTAGCCAAAGAGGCTTACTTCTACGGAAATGGACAGTGATGTAAATTTAACACAAAATATAGCAGTCTCAAATAAAAATTTATTGTCTGATAAAGTCGATGTACAAAAGAATATTACAATGTATGTTTTCCACGTGGAATGATATGTTTAAGAGATTTATGAAACCTTAACATCATGTACAGTAAAGTAGTCACAATTTAAAATTTATGAAGCTTGAAATTGAAAGGGATTTTCTGAAAATAAAAATAAATTATATTTTATTTAGTGTCAAATACATTCACATAAAAAACCAATTTATGTTACAAAATAATCATTAAGCACTTCATCTACCAATGTTTTTAATTAATTATTATACAAGTGTGTATAATAATGTGCATGATTTTTCATTCATAATGTTTGTTTTAGATCACAGTTCAATTATAATAATGATATTTTGTAATTTTTTCAGGGCCGTGGGTCACAAATACTATCCTTTCTAAAAAGATGAATTGTAAAGGGTTTTTAAAAGAACCCAGAATGCATTTAAATCAAGCACTTCAAGAAGGACAAAGTTCCTAACATAAGATGAAGATGAAAAATTGTTAATATTTTGATAAAATAATAATTATTTTGTACAGCAAACTACTTCATCAATAAATTTATTTGGATTGCTTGGATGTTCATTTATTATTTATTTTTACAATAAGTTTAAATAAATTGACATTTAAATATTACTAAAAAAAACAGTTTAATAAATCTGTATCTCAGTGTTACTAGTCGGTAACATTGAATTGGAGATTTTTTTTACTGTATTTTTTATTTTTTTATGTAAATGTCAATTTATTTAAACTTATTGCTTATTGTATAATATGTATGTACATCGGGAAGCTTATTGCAAAAAAGTAATATAATCCAACCAACCAAAAACAGACATTTATGAATGGTCAAGGTTTGTACCTTTAATAGCTATCTGAATGTGGGCAGGTAGTGCTTGCTGCAAATTCAGCATAATGTATACGATATTGCAGTAATAATATTAAAATATTTTTGTGACTAAAATTTGATGGCAGAATGAAGGCAAAGTAATTAGGATCAGGTAAGAATTTGAGGGAAGAGGATCTCCAAAAACAATTGATATGGTGAACAATCACACAGAATTTTACCGTCCGGCACGTCAGTTAGCGTTTTAAAACGATGATTGGCTTGGATCGGCTTGTGCTTTTGTTCATCTTTCTTCGGATCGGTGCGTGAACACGTTGCGCGTAAATTCGATCACGCTAAACTGTCGTAGTCGCTTTCATTTTTCAAAACCGGACTGCCGGACGGTAAAATTCCGGGTAGTGCACAAGCCCCCTAAGGACAGAAGGAATATTTCATTAAAATTAACATTTACAAATAATGATCTCCCGTGGAACTGCTAAAACAGATTATTAGCATGGTTTTCTCTCTATATTACATACTTAAATGTAAAAAAAATATTATTAATACATTTATAACATTTTTACTGTATATATAAAATTTAACAAGTGTAATATTTTTTTAAACACGCATTTTTCGTATACATTTTCTATCATTTGAATTACATAATGTAAAAACAATATTGTAATTTAGACAAAAGATGGATACAATTATTCAGTCAGGTTTTTATCTTGGATTTCATTGTGAGTTTTCAAATGGTTAATTTATTAAATGAATGTAAGTTATCATTGAATGCTTATGGATAAATATTATTGCCATGAATCAATATTTATGCATCTTTCCTTATTTTATTTCCATTGTGCATAGGACGATGCATTTTTAGTAACTGTATCCAGAACCTTAATTACACAATAGTTAGATGATTACACTTTAGGTGCCATCAGAAAGGTTATACATTAAAAATCTTAATATACATGATAGTAAAGTATAATAATCTAGTTGGGTTTTATGGTACATGGTAGTCATTGGCTCTCGTTAAGGCCTTGTGGTTCAGTGGTTCAATCACTACTTTACGCAGCACTCATCGCCCAGATAGCTTTTTCATATCCAAATATTTATGTATGATGGTGTTCAATGTTTGAGCAGCGAGCACAATATTTGAGGGCCCTGGGTAATAATTATCAAAAACACGCGTACAACCACAATCAAATTCAGTTTTCTAAAATTGACTGTTTCCAGCAACAAACTCGCCATAAACATCATTCCGTTCGACTTTGATTTATGTATTGTTTTTCCTTTTCTTGTGAAGGAACTTAATCACTGAACAATATTGTTGGATGGCAGATGTCAAAACAAATAGATGGCATTCGTTGTTAGGTAACGCCATCTATCCAAAGCTAGATTTCCATTAAACGACCCTCATACAACTTGATTTTTAGGGAGTGTTTTTTACTAGAATTTTGACTCATGAATTACATGAAATTATAATAACTTTAAATATATAGAGTAAATCCATTGATGAGTAGGTATTGGCTATAAAACAATACATTTGAAACTTAAGTATGGTCATGATAAGCGGTGTTGCATAATTTTATTATATGAATAACATAATTAACACAATATTTCTACAAAACCATAATTTTAGAAATTGTACGTTTTTGAAATCTGCTGAAAATACCTTTATCTAAATTTGTGATACTGCAGTTTGCTCAGAGGTAACTGTCGGATATCATCGTAATAAGGCTAGTTTAAACAACAACAAAAAACTATCCGCTTTTCAAAAAAAATATTTTGGGTATATATACTGTATAAACTTTTTGTCTCAATCAATAATAATAATAAATTTGGATAGATATATATGGCGCCATTTTTGTAAAATACTACCTCAAGGGCGCTTCACTGCGAATGAATTGGGGAAATATTATGGTGGAAATGATTTGGCAAACAAATGTGTTTTAAGTTTTTTTCTAAAAATCAACTCACTCTCAATATTTCTAACCATTAGTGGAAGAGCATTCCACGCCATCTCTCCGCAACAGCAAAGGCACGTTCGCCAATTTTAGCGCGCTGATTGCGAGCTGGTAATATCATTTTGCCCATTGCAGTTGTTGTAGCCAATCGAAGCGTGAGACGTCTGTCGACCAATTCATTTGGAATACACAGCTCTTTTAGATACTCTGGAGCCATATTGTGTATTGATTTATACATGAGTAGACAGAGTTTATACTCAACCCTTTCGGGAAAGCGTAACTAGTGCAGTTTGTAAAGTAGTGGGGTGATGTAGCTGAATTTAGAAATTCCAAAAATCAGTCTCGCAGTTTCAGTTTAACTGATTGCAGTCGAGTCATTTTATTGTTGGTAGACCCGTGTATATACCGTTACAATAATCGACTCTAGATATTACAAACGCATTTATTAATTGACGGGCAGCATCAACTGGCAGATTCTTGCGAATGCTTTTAATTTGCCTTAGCTGGTAAAAACATGTACTTGTTGTTTTGCTAATTTGAGTCTCAAGGGAGAGATCAGAATCTAAGAACACGCCGAGCAGTTTGACGGCCGGTGTAGTGGTACTCTTTGGATTGAGTGGTGTCGTGTTATCAATCAAATTCTGTCGTTTAGGTGTGGCTATCTAGAGATGTTCCGTTTTGGACGGGTTTAATGTCAATCTGTTTTCAGCTATCCATTCTCCTATTCTCTCAATGCACTTATAGAGTCAACAAGTTCATCTTTTTCCTCCAGTTAACAATAAAAATAAATTTGAGTGTCATCTGCATAGCAGTGAGACCACAGTCCGTGTGACTTTATTATATTCTCTACGTCTTTCGTATAGAGAAGGTATAGAAGAGGACCTAGGACTGCTCCTTGCAGTACACCAGTGGAGACGGAATGATTAGGGGATTTGAAATTTTGAATAAATGACTGAATATTCACGTTCTCAGAGGTATGAGCAAACCATGCAAGTGCTTTATCACAGATGCCATAAGCCTTCCTCAAGCGTTCCAGCAATCAATCAAATCTATTATCTTCACATATCGACGTTTTCATGATAGGTAGTCACATTTCTAACAGGATATCCTTCTTTTGTTACAATCATAAGATATTTCTACTCTTAAACCCTTTTTTAAATTATTTATTTCATTAAAAAAATTCTGTATTTTTTTAAATATTTATTTACGTAAGTTTATATACGTAAGTTATGTACGCATTTAAATTTATAATTTTGTGATGTACATCATTTAAATAATTAAGAAAACAAAAAAAAAATTGTTTAAAGATTTTTGTATTTTTTGGAAAAAGGTTTCACAAAGTAAAAGGTTGAAGTACCGGACGGTAAAATTCCGTGTAGTGCACAAACGCCCTACGTATGTACATCAAAATTCAAAATTACCCGTAGCACGAAATTATCCGAGTTTCCCCTAATGACAGAAAGAGACAGAATGAGAATGTATCTCGCAATCTCGTGTCGTCTCTTTTTTCTTCTATTATCATGGCCGATAACGCGTTGACGCGTTTTTAATCGATAAATTAAAATTATTACTGTGAGTAGGTAGTAGGTACTCATAAATTACAGCACACTCGACCGAATTTCGCATACCGGTTTACGAATTCGTCGAGTTAGGTTAGAAGCGCGAAGTTATTTTCCTTTAAAAACCCCAGTGAATAAACCGTCTAAAATGGCTAATACAATTCCGAAACTGAAGTTCAATAATGGTCATGAGATTCCGATTCTGGGACTAGGAACATGGAAGGTAAAAAACAGTATATCGCTTTTATTTAACAACAACGAGACGAATATTTTTTGCCGGTTTCTAGGTACTATCCTTATTTAATTGGAAAGTACCTGTCGGATAATAATGTATCTACCTTTTCCCTTCTGATCGTGAACGATGGTTAGATAAAGATCGTTTTGTTTTTGTAAATATCCTCAAAATACTTATGCATACAGACTTTGGAATAATCCAAGATATTAGTCTGAATTCAAGGACACTAAGGATTCCTCACGTGTATGTTTTTTCCAGATCAAACGTTTATTTTGAGTAAATTTATTAGTACAAAACGATGTTTACCTATCAGTCTTTACAAAAAATTTCTGGCTACGGGTATAAAACAAACGATATGTATTTCGAGTTATTTATTCAAGTGACATGTATCTTCCGATTATAGGTTTGAAAAGGGGGTTAGGTGTTTAAAAAAATAAAATAAACCTTGCACCTTTTGGTGATGTCTAAAATAATTCAAGGCTGAGATGCTGTTGGATAAAATATATAAATATGTAGCTGTATTTCTTTTTTATCCATGTCAAAAATTGACGGTTCTCCATTTGTCCAGCCCAACAAAACCGTTTGACTATAGCATATTCAAGACAGACTAATTGTAAAATTCGAGCTCAAACCTTGTATGTCAGATATAGTATTCAATGATCGAACCAAACCTTTTGGAAAGTAAAGACTTTTCCAGAAATCTAACCAACATTTTGAATAAGAATTAACATATTTTAATGTTGTTACTTATTACACAGGGTTATTTTTTATTTGATGGATGTCTGTTAGGAGGTTATAGGAGTGTAAAATAAATAAATGAGATTTTCACTCTAATATTGATTTAGTAAAACCCTGGGCTGGTACTTCGCAGGACTGATCACTTTGCTTTCGTATAACTTAACATTTTGTATTAACTGATGGAGTGCTCTATGCACCACTGAAAATGGATAAGGCTCAGAAGAAATATTGTTTGAACTACATTATTTCTTCTTTTGAAAAATGTAAAAGTACGAAGTAATAAAAAAAATTAGAACATTCTTTTTGTTTCATGATTTTTTTTACAATAAACGAGTTATTTAAAAATAATAAAAAATTGTCTGAACTTAAGCATTTTGGGAAACAAGTAAACGTACTTCAAAACATAGCTTATAAAATATAAAAATATGCAATAGTAACTCCACAATTGAATTTTAGATTCCACAATAAACTTGATATAATACGTAACAGTCCGCCTTTGTAGTGTAACTGTTAGTGCATTTGTCTACCGTTATGGAAAACTAGAATTTAAATCCCAGGGGAATCAAAAGAAATATGTGTGATTTTTAATTCTTATATTTATAAACATCACCGACCTTCGTGTAATTAATGATCGAAAACCTCACCTTCATGCAAATGAATTGTTTGAAGAAAAATAATTAAAATAACATACATTTTAAAACAATCCTTAATAATTTAGAATCAGATATTTTTTTTACATTTTAAACAGTTAAAAAAATTATTGTTTTTTGTGTTATCTCGAAAACTCATTCAAATCTTTATCAACGTCATATTTTTTAATGCATTTAGTCGGCTCCTGGTGAAGTGAAAGCTGCCGTTGAAGCTGCCATTGATGTGGGCTATAGGCACATTGATTGTGCTCATGTTTATGGAAATGAAAAAGAAGTTGGCGCAGCCCTTAAGGCAAAAATTGGCGCAGGAGTTGTTAAAAGGTATGTTTTATTTTATTTTAAGTAATCATTTTGTTTTCTTAAATATAATATGTACATACATACTTAAAATGGTCTCTCTTTTTGTAAAACTTACTAACCAACTAATCATCACGCTGCTTCCCCGCATGGGTAGGCAAAGAGAATAGAACACCACACAATCTGTCTTTGCAAACAATATTCACCTCTTCCACATTTCTGCATCTTCTCATAAATACCAGCGGATTATTCCGACTCCTGACCTGACCACTTTCAATTTTCACTTTTCAGTGACTACTTGTGGTGATAGGATTCTCTTTTTGTAACGTAATTTATGGCTTTTAATTTTATCTATGTACTTAATGCACCTAGTTTAAAACATAAAAGTTAGAGCCAATTTTTCTTTAAATTATCATATTCCACTCTTTCAAAATGAACTATTGTCATTTACATATTTGTTTAAAGGAAATATTTAAGTTTTTTATTGTTTGTTAGATAGATACATACATACTCGTTCAATAATTTTATAAATTTGATCAAAAATATATAAAACTTCATTTTTGTATTAAAAAAATAAGATCGCTTTTCATTTTTTATATTTCTATCAAAATTTTACTTGTTTATTTAATGATTATTTAAATAACTTAATTTTTTTTTTTTAAGCAATAAATATTACACATATGCCTCTTAGCAACTATCAAAAACCAGTGACCAAAGACAAAAACGTTTTACCCTATTCACAAATATTAATATTATCAATAGTTTTACTTTTAGTAACTTTTAATATATGTTTACACTTTTATATGTATTTCTATTTCTGCATTTCTGAATGATGTATAAATTTTACAATAACTATCAATCATTAACTTGAGAACATTAATCATTGCAATGAAAGGCTTTTACAAACTTCATTCATATTGTAATAAATAATATCATATCTTCAAATCGTGTCTATCATCTTTATGGTTGTTGCTTTAGTAGATTTTAATGATAATATTTAATGATTTGCGTAATATATATTTACTTAGCTGATATGAAATTGAAAATATGGATCTCTTATCTACTCAGCAAAATATGCTTAGTAATTGCACAGCACTTCATGTTTTTCTGTTTGTTGATCAAATGCTGTTTTATTTTTATCTAGAAGATAATTTCAATTAAATATGATAGTTATTATTTTGTTAATGTTGGTAATGTAAGTATTATTATTTTTTCTAGGGAAGACTTATTTATCACTTCAAAATTATGGAACACATTCCATCGCCCTGATTTGGTTTTGCCAGCTTGCAAAAAAACCCTGGAAGATCTTGGCCTCGAATATATGGATTTGTACCTTGTTCATTGGCCTTTTGCATATAAAGTAAGCATAAAATAGTAGCTTATCTATTACACTTTACTTTTTTTAAGAGTTCAATATTGGACTTGTGCACTTTCTAACTTTGAATCTCTATTATAGGAAGAACAGGATTCGTTATTCCCTACAGTCGACAACCAAATACAATTCTCAGATGTGGATTACATAGATACATGGAAAGCTATGGAATCCTTAGTGACCGCTGGTCTGGTTCGCAGTATCGGTATATCCAACTTCAATGTAGCTCAAATGAAGAGATTATTTGAAAAGGCAACCATCAAGCCTGTCACCAACCAGGTAATACGGCATTCTTTCAACGTATGCTGCCTTTATATATTCATACTACTGCTAGATTATTTGCTGTGTTACTGTATTACTTTTTGATAATTTATTTTAATTATATTTGTACCCACCATGGCCTCCATATTTGATGCAGTCAACCTCGAGTGATGTCTCTCCCATTAGAATTTATTAAATATCCAACATTGAATCGTAATAATGCAATGTATGTGTAGATTTTAAAATTACAATATGCTTACGAAATAATAAATTTCTGGTTGCCAATTATTTGCAATATCTAGAATATTACAAATTTTGATTCTTCTTAACAGATTGAATGCCATCCTTACCTCAATCAAATCAAGCTTTCCAAATTTTGCAAAGAAAACGGAATTCTCGTTACTGCCTATAGCCCGCTAGGCTCCCCGGACAGGCCGTGGGCTAAGCCTGAAGATCCTCAGCTCCTTGAAGACGCTAAGCTAAAATCTATTGCAGAGAAATACAAGAAAACGCCAGCTCAGATAGTTATCAGGTATTTATTTATTGCGTTATCTGTGTTCAAATAAATCACTAACAAACACCTTACACAGAACTTAAACAGAAATAACTTGCTTATTTCCTTTTAATTTTTATATGAAAGTGGAAGTTAATTTCTACAGAAAAGGGGTAATGATTTCTAGTTGCTGACTTTTGATTAAACGAGGACAATATATTATATTATAATAATACAAAAATATAAAAGATTTCTTTATTTGTATGATTTCAAATAAAAAATGGGTGTTTTATATTCCTAATCGGCGAGTAATTATTTTTATAATTTTAGTAAACTAACTTTTTTATATTTGCAATATTCCCTTTCCCTATTTGATGTCTGTGAATGTTTATCATTGAACAAAGTTAAGCACATTCAATAAAAAATACTCCATTCGATGATGTTTGATATGAAATTCACATCTGTTATTTTAACCTCTGAAATATAATATTATTATAAAATAAATATATACATAAATCTAGTGTTATTTCTACTTATTGGCTTTAGATAAACAATGCTATTACCCATAATAAATTATATTATCAAATTAGATATTTTTTTAACAGATATCATCTTTTTAATAATTTTTAACCAATTGATAAGGTACAAAACCCATATGAAAACTGTTTATCTTTGAAAATTACTTGTCATTTAGAATTGGTTCGCACTAAATAATTTTTTCACTGATTAAACTAATTTGTATGTTTTAGGTATCAAATTGACCGTGGACACATCGTCATCCCCAAATCAGTGACCAAGTCTCGTATTGCCCAGAACATGGACGTCTTTGGATTTAAGTTGACTGCTGATGACATGAAACTCATCGACACATTTGACTGCAATGGGCGAATCTGTCCTATGACTGGGTAAATATAATTATTCAATCCTTTCTATGGTTAACACAAAAATGTCAAAGGAATATTTTAGATATGTAAAAAAAGTGTATTGGCGTGTTTTTAAAATGGTTGATCAAAGTATTTTGAATAAAAAAAATGTTTGATTAGAATTGAAAATCACAGTGGGAAAGGTAGAATCTCAGAAGACAACATTTTTAGAAGATTACAGATTGAACTATATCCTAAAAAAATGTCAATCCTCAATAATTTAGTAACTGAGTGTTATTTTCAAATTTGCACACACCATTTAACCTGTCGGGGAGTGAGTTTCTGCGGACAAATCTGTATCTAAGGATTGAATTTGTTTTTGCTATTGTTTTTTACTTTTATAATATTCTATCATAGTCGATGTTATAAGCAACATATTTTCTTGAATAAACAAAAATATTTACACCAGTAAACATGATTTAAGTATATCAAATTTTTCGAATTATCGAATAATCATATTTTTAACATGTTTTGATATAAATCGTGTCATAAATCATATTCCGTATCGGCCGTACATGTACGGCCATACTCCCGGACACGTTAAGAGTGAGTTGTTAGTGTAAGTTGTACACTGCTAATACTTTAACATATTAGCAGTGTACAAGTTACACAACCTAGTACATATGAGTTACAAAGGTATGCAACCCTGGCTCACTTATCCCTTACTGCTCTTCTCCCTTTTCCCTCCTATTGTAGTTTCTTTCCTGTATTGCAGTAATGTCCTTATATCTGAGTCATCTGTATCCTATCAAACATTCCACTTTTATATTCATTAATCTGGAGCGCAAGACTGATCACCCTCCCTTTATATAATCTCGATTGAATTAACACCGTGTCTATTCGGTGTGGTGCCTTATATGTATACCACTTGCGTACGGATAGAAGCCAAAGAAGAAGAGACCTAATTTATGTAACGAACAAAATTCCCTATGGTCTCAGTTGTTAAAAAAATTACGCAAACATGCTATATTAATTTAATACAGGACTTATTCATAAGGTGAAAAGTGAAGAGATTTTGCTACCATGTGTGCTTTTTGTCTATAATTATACAATATTTTTAATTGTTTCAGGGCATTGGGTCACAAGTACCACCCTTTCGAGAATGATGAATTCTAAAAAGATAGATGTAATACAAAAAAAAGGAAACAGCACAATAAAGATGTGCAATTTTTATTCTTTAAATACATAATATATACATATTCAAAAATAATTATATTTACTTTATAAGAGCACAAAAATATATAAACTATATTCTGATAGTACCAAGCTATTAATTACTTGTGTGTGTGTGTGTGTGTGCGAATACTCTGACGGAAATAGTATGCATATTTAAATCTGAGATATTTGGCAAATCTGGGTTTTCTTAGGATTCAAAAAGAACAAATACTAATATTTTTACTGTTTTGTCACTCTTAAATGTGTTGAAAAAAATATATATTTGAATTATATGTGTATTTTTATTTTTTATTTTTTCATAATAGTATGTGGTAAGAATCCAGCATTTTACAAGACCATATCTGAAGCTTGACCAACAAATACTAAAATGAGGGGAGTTAAGTAATGTTGCGCTTCACCAGGAACTTGCGGACGCACAAAGTTATGTGGCTGGGTGCAATGTTATGATAGGGACCAGCTTGGCGCACATCTTTCGCATGTTAAATTTGATGGGACCCAAAACTTTTTTCGGAATTTCAGAGTGTCAGATAATAACCAAACACTCATTGTTGAATTCTGGCCGTTGGGCCAGAATTTAATAACTCACGCACACACGTCATATTTTCATGGATTTAACCATTCAGAGTGTAAGTCATCGTCCATCCCTTCCTGGGCCTCCTTGAACCACCTCGAAACATGCACATGCGATCGAGCAGAGTCCCTGTCAGCTTGCTTGAGTAATTCTAGAGTTTCGACAGCTTTCTCGAATTTTGTGCTAAATTTGATCACCCAATGTTGTTCCGCTATCACGTGTCATGATGTGGTCTCGAAATAAGGATCAGTCATCCTGATTCTACTGATGCTCGCAACATACTGAATTTTATTGTGACTAGATCTCCCCCAACCAGATTGAGCACGGTGCAGTAACAAAAAAAATATTGACTTTTGGAACATATTTGACTTGTACATATTTGTTTCATAATAAAAAAAATTAATGAAAATCTCCTAATAATGTACAGTAGAACCACTTTCGTCCACCTTCGGCTGATCCACCACTCAAGTAGAACTGACCATGCTCGAACCTGATGAACGAATTATTATTTTTTTTTTTTTGAGTAATTTTTTACTATAGGCTATCTATAATTTAAATGTGTATCTATGTACTACTGTGGTGATCTTTTTTGCTTGAGAACAATGCATCGTCATTTTTTAGTCAAGTATATTTGTTACTTTATCTGTATTTCTGATAATCGCACCCACCATTTTTGCGTTCCGTCCATACCGTTTTTAGAGGTCATGGATTAAAGGGGTCCTACTCTATTAGTATTAACGGTCCTCCAGAGGTATAAAGTATATATTTCACAACAACTGATGATGTTGTATTAACAACAGGATAAATAAAACACAAAATTGTATAAAGTTAATTTATGCTATAAAATAAATACTGTAATACAAAAATGGATAGCATGCTTTTGTTAATTCGTCCACTTTGCAGGTGTTACAAATATTATTCTAATGTCTTTATATTTATGACAACTTTCTGCACTGTATAAATATGCATGTTGCAATTGCTGAGAAAGAGCTGCCTCATTTATTTTTCAATTTCGTGAAAATATATTCTAGACATTCATAGTGCGTGTATACATGATTTTTCAGCAAAGCCAAAAAAAACTGGAATCTTGAATTTATCATCTACATAAATATAAAAGATAGCGTTTTTTTTATATAAAAAAAAATCTGAACCATAAATGTAACTGGATATTTACTAGAAATAATAAACAGAGAGCAATTTCATCCATTGATTCGAAAACGAAAATTGAGTTTTGTATTATAGAATATAAATTTATGCAAAAACTACTTGTGACTGTAAAGGGTTTCAGTTTGGAGTTAACAAAATTCACTATCATATAAAATATTAGTAGAATAATGTTGTGAGCGTAAGTATAAAAAAGCATTTTGAATATTATTTAATAAATATTTAAACCTTTCAAGTATGTTTGCTAAAATTTAGCTCCAAAAGCAGTTTTTATTTTCTACATGTATATGTATACATATATTACGTTATAAAAAAAGTTTTATTCTAACCTAAATTATAAAATAATTAAATTTCAAATCTGTAATAAATATAACATTATAAAGCGTTCAATAATTATGAAACATTGATATTGGGCTGAGTCCATCGTACACTTAGGCCAGCAAGTGATATTTGAACTAAAAAGTTTTCCGATGAACGGCGCGTTGACCCTCCTCATCGTATTCCTTCTTAGAGACCCACATTTTCCTAAAGGCGTCGAGAGAAGCCAAAATAGAGCCACCTATCCATGTAGAATAAAGACGCTCTTGAGGTGCAGAGATCTAAAATAACAATTATTCATGAAAAACCAAAATAACACCTAATTCTAACAAGGATTACCATTACCAATGTTTAGAGTAAATAAATGCTAGATTTAACTCCATATTGAGTTGTTACAGAGAAGTTATTGAGATGGGAACAGGAAGTCACAGATTTTACATCTGTTAAATGACAATGATGTAAGAATTTGTTGAAGGTCTGATCTTTTTCGATTTGTGTTCTTTTTTGAAAGACGATAAGATAAAATATAACGAAAATATTTTATATCCATCAAACGCTGTTGCCTATGAAGACATATTCAGAATGTTGGACCCAAGTTATTGTCACTTCAATCAGATTTGTACAGTAAATGTTGATTTTCAACCAAATATGTATACCATATCAATATAACTAATTTTTTATCGCATAGATGAATATTCAATTTTAAAGTATTTATTATTTTCAAAGGTTTTCTCAACTTTTTGAGTGAACAAAATTAATATTTTTTTATTGCATGTATGAGATAAAGCCATTAAATAATAATAGACTTGTATGTACACACAGGTACACAAGTATGAAGTGCCTATTTCAGACAATAGACGGTACTTCGTATGGAGAAACACGCTGCATTGGCGTGGGCCCAGCATTTTCTGCCATCAACAAAAGTCAACGTGCACAAGTTAAAAAAGTGTTTGCATAGTACTGTTTTCATATATGTTAAAATTTGTGCCAAATAAAGAGCATTAACGGACAGCATTTAAAGTTTTCATTTGAAAAAAACTGTTTCATCACAAGATATGATGGATTTGACACTTCAAAAGTAGTGATTTTGATGTTGCAGATAAGCAATACGGAAAACCGCCAAAAAAATATGAACATGTGAAATTTCCAGCATTGCCCGAGGAAGACAATTCTTAGACACAAGAACAGCTGCAAAGCAATTGAAAGTTAGTCGAGAAGCTGTTTCTAATCGCCTACGAGAGATGGGAAAGATTCAGATGGTCGGCAGATGGATACCACATGAGCTGAAGCTGATACTACAAGAGAGGCAGATGAAAAAGTGCAAAATCACATTTGAAACATAGCTTGGACGATACAAAAGAAAGTCATTTTTGCATAGAAAGTGATACCCCATGCGGCTTACTCACCAGACTTGGCTCCTTCAGATTAACACTCTTGTTTGCATCGATGAACCACGCATTTACTGAGCAGCGCTTTGGTTCATTCAAAGATGTGAAAAAATAGATAGATGAAAGGTTCGCGGGAAAAGGGGAAGATTTTTGCTAGCGTGATATGCACAACTTTTTCTCATTCTTCCGAATTCATTTCATACTTGTACACCTGGTATTTATAATATCAATGATTACTTACTCTTATTTTCATATCTTTTGGTGCAAGTCGTTTGATTTCAGTTAGCAGACGATCACCAAAGCCACGGAACAGAGTAGATCCCCCGGACAAAACTATATTCTGGTGTAAAACCTTCCTGAGATCCATATCAGATTTTTGAATAGCAAACATTAGAACATCGTGAATACCTGTGACAAAAATGATTTTAAAGATCATTAAAAGAAATCATAATTATTGAAAATATAGGAGAATGTTTTATTAATTATTACCTTCACACTCTTCCCCTAGCAAGTCTGGTCTGAAAAGTACTTCGGGCGCACGGAATCTTGCGGGACCAATCTGATAAGAATACCAAAGTTTTTATTATCAATATCATTTTATAATAAAAAGAAAATAATGTACAGCTCTAATTTTCACCATGCTTTTATAAATATCTAATTAATTATCTTACCTCCAGAACATTTCCATCAGGTAAAGTATATTGTAAGCGTTCAGCATCCAACGCTTCTTCCTTCATAGGACTAGCAGCTAAATAGCAAACTTTTTCTTTAATTGCTCTAGCAACTTCCAATTCGGCAGATGTTCGCAATTGAACACCTTCTTTTCGTAACAATAACCTGTAAAAAGATCGGTTAAGGAATGTGTAATCATAATTCAAAGAGTAATTAATATGGCTTCTCTTCAAATCACAAACAGTACATCTTGCTAGCAGCCCTCTTTATATATTCTTATGTAAATATTTCACATGTTTTTAGACATACTTATTAAGCTTTTTGAAAAGGTAAAAAAATATATAATGACAAAAATAAAAGTAATAATGTACCGGAGATATCTGGTAACATCTCTTCCAGCTATATCAACTCTCATAATGGAATGTGGCATAGCAAATCCTTCATAAATAGGCACCGCATGAGTTACTCCATCCCCAGAATCCAAAACGACTCCAGTCGTGCGACCAGTAGCGTACCTGCATCACAAAAACAGTTTTAGTATGAATTGAAATTATAACAAAAAATTCTGTATCCATAAAAAATATAAATATAAAAATAATTTCTTACAAGCTTAGTACGGCTTGCATTGAAACAAATAGCGCAGGTACATTGAAAGTCTCAAAAAATATTTCAGCAGATTTCTCCCTATTGCGTCTGGGGTTTAAAGGAGCTTCTGTCAACAGCACTGGATGCTCTTCGGAAAACATGGATAATTGATCCTGTAAACAAACAAAAAATATATGCCCAAAGTGAGCTTATCAAACACATAAGCTATCAGATTTCTCTCATTTGGTCTGTAGTGATTAATCTATTTTTTTTATGCTTGTAACAATATTTTTTTAAATGGCAACTTTAGCAGATGATATTCTGTAGGTTGTATTCTGTGACGTCAGATCTGAGACACGAAGCATGCTAGGAAAGCTTGCTGCATAGTAAACCCTGTACTGTAACAATAAAAATTCCATAAAAGAAAAAATAATTCAACAAAAAACTTACTTTACTGTAAATATAGTTCCATATTCGTTCCATATCATTCCAGTCAGTCACAATGCCATGTTCCATGGGGTATCGCAAAGCTAAGAGTCCTCTATGTTCTTCGGCCCTCGGTCCCACAAACACATCACCCTCCAGAGCACCAGCCATAACTCGGACATGTTTTGGTCGTCCGATGCTTTAAAAAGTAAATATACACTTAATGAGCAACAAAGTTCAAAGATGACAACTGTAAAAGTCGAGTTTATAAGACAAACGTACAAATGCGGGTTTGCTTCAATTTCATACGATGCACAGTGATACAGTATTTAACGTATAACTTTTAATTTTTTAAGTACTGAAAAACCTCGATATAACAGGGGGGAAGGGGTGTCTGTTAAAGTCGAAAGTCCGTTATATAAAAATAGGATTAAAATTAATAAATAAAAACTTCTTTTTTAAAAATATGAACACGTTATTTAGATATAAATAAGCAATACAAAACACAAATGAAATTCTATTTATTGCTTTAGCACACTCGTCGTGAAGTGACATTACTGTTTGATATCGACGTGCTCGCTTTCGGTAATCCTGTTTTAAAAAAGGAATCAAGTTTTGTTTGCATTTTGAAGTTTGCTATTCTTTTTCTCTCTAAAATTATGTATAAAATGCGTATGATAAAGTTGAACTTCGTTACCCAACAAATACTCAATAATTTGAAGGCATTTTGATAACATAATTTATATTTTCAATAGATAAAGGGTGAAGTTGTTTAACAGAAATGTTTTCATTTAGAATAAAAGATAATATTTATAGAACATTGAAATACACAGTACTTACTAATTCGGAAATCTGCATTTGGGTATCTGGTCTCCTGCAAAACCTGCCTTTATAACCCCGGAACCCTAAATAAATAATAATAAACAATATTACTTTACAGAAAACCGAGTAAAAAGAGAATTCAAATATTTTTTTATAAACCTGGAACTACATCGCAAGAAAAATTTTAAGGCACAATTCCTGCAATTGAATTACTTGTCTGCACTCAATGTCTTTGCATATCGTTTAAATACTGACAGCATTTAAGCAAAAGACTAGTAGATTCATCTTATCTAATTTGCAAATTGAGTATATTCAAAAACCATAATTAATACGCGGTTGTCATAAGAATTAAATGTTAAATAAAATTAGGTTTACAAAAAAAAAAAAAGACTTGGCACGATCAGATCAATCAGAACCTCAAATCTGGCGGTGTCAAAAGTCTGCGTAATCGAAGGGCATGTATGACTAGATGTATGGATGTGAAGGAGGCGAGGAGTGTATGTCAGGACAGAAGAGTGTGGCGTTCCATCCTCTCTGCCTACCCCTGCGGCGAAACGGCGTGATGGTAGTAGTAGTAGTAGGTTTACAAACTTCAAACGTTAAAAATATTTTATTTTTAGTTCATTGAAACGTTTAAATTATTTTCTTTATTCGTTGATAGTAATTAACATTACAGAAACATTTTATAAATTTTAGGGAAAAATAAATGGAAAATCGGCAAATTAACCTCCCTTAAATGAAATAATAGAACCCATTTGCAGGCAAACATACCATAAACTTTTGTAAAAACGGAACAGTTTTTATTAATATCAGTTTATATGATCAGTTGAATACTTTATAGATCTAATAGCAGTATTGTAAGCATTGTTCGCAAAATTGAGGAGTGTCATTACGTTCAAAAGTATTGGAAAAAATTATATATTACATTGTCGATCACCACAGGTTGATTTATCATAACATCGTAGTGCTCCATGTTTTCAGCTTCTAAATTACGAAACTCATAAGCAACTTATATTCAGAAAAGATAATAATATTTTTGCCAACAGGGACCGTTTCTCCCTAAAACCGCCTATGACATTTCTTTCAGCCGTCGAGATATTTTTCCGGTATCTATGACTAATTTCATTTGAAGCATTGCGCGCACAATAGTTTTTCGAACTCGGGAGTTTTCAGATTCTAAATTCGGAAAAGTGTTTTACACACTGAATGAATGGTTGGTTCAGATAATTTTTTTAAAAATTGTGTTATGGACGAGAAATCAAAATTTTTCTGATAAATGATATAAAATTAAATTTGTGGCATCACTTCTTATAAAAAAAATATAATTGTTGACTAAATAATTATCCTATAAATTTTCAGTCTTTAAAGATTGAAAAATTAAAAGCAAAAAACTATCTTGATTGTGAAAAGTCTGTATGCAAGCCTCCCTTATTATTATTTTTACAATGCACTTGAAATTTGTCTTGAAATGTCACTTGAAATCTCATGAGGAAAAATCAATATAAAAACAGATTTCTACTGTCCTCAACCACTTTATCTTAATCTTATCTCGAAATAAATTGATATTATCCAGAAAACAATTATGCCAACACTCTTTCATACCCTATGTCTTAAAATTCAAAATTGAACGCAAGTACTACAATAATTGGCATGAGAATCGACTTATATCTTTTTTGTGTGGAGTTTTCGTTATAAAGTTGATGTATTCCATAAAATTGGCGTTTAAATATTTCATTGAAAATCGTTTCTACCTGGAAATAAGCCAGTACTTTGTCACTACTAGGCAACCAAACTTTTTTTTGTTATAACGGAAAATAACGCGGCGATTTCAAAAAAATCATTGAATGGGAAATTCTTCGGAAAAAAAAACTTCGGTTCCTTTCGTATACAATCGCTTTTAGCTTTGTCAGTTACAACCAACTAGGTTTATTACGAGAGAAAACCCGTGCTTACGAATTTTTGTCCGTAGCAACCAATAAAATGTTTCCCCCGCACCTATTGTTAAAATCCGGCCTGTTCGGCGTTCACGGCAAAATAAAGATGTAAAAAATTAGCGTGTTAAAGTAATATTTTTACATGGTTTGTGATACGAATGTATGCATATGTTTTCCGTCTGCGTTTTTTTTTTTCTCCGAACGCAGAATATTTTTCACTGTAAAGTTATTTGCGCATGAAGTTCTGGAAGAGAAAAACGCCAACCTAAACTCATTATAAAAAAAAACTCGGACATAATGGACGCTGCTAGTTTCTTTAAAAAATTCTCAGAAAAAAACGACTGTTTGGTCGATATAATTTTCCTTCATGCATTCGGAATTCAATAGTGGAAAAATCTGCATACAGGCGGAAAACTTCAAAAGCCTGCAGATAGGTTCGGTGGGTTAGGACGCTCAACGTCCGTGTGCTGGCTATCTTATAGACGAGGAAATGTTGTCTATGTACGTCATCGAAATATAAATTAAATTTCTATGTAATGTGTTTCAATTTCTCTATGGTGATTCTTTTCGGCTTTCAACATGGTACGTAGATGATGGAAAATGATTAATCTGACGTTTTCGGCGTAATCCTTGTTTGTTAGAAATGTTTTACGTCCAAATTATCTTTAAAACATATCCCCCTGGCCTAATGTCGTTATATTTAATTCAGTGTGTTCAGATAATTTCTCCTGCACAGATAATCTTTTCTGTTTTTGTAACGTGTTTGTTGTTGGATCCTTTCAGGGTAAAGTCAAGTGTTCAGAGCTCAGGACGAAAGACAAGAAGGACCTTACCAAGCAACTCGATGAGTTGAAAACAGAACTCACAAACCTTCGGGTTTCGAAGGTTACGGGAGGAGCGGCTTCCAAGCTGTCAAAAATGTAATTCATTCAAATATTTTAATTTGAAAATCTAAACTTCAGTACTTAACACTAGTTAGTTTGAAATTCGTTAACATTCAATGTATAGCTTCGCTTTTAATATCATTTGTTATAGTTTGGGATTTGTAAATAGTGTCTTCACATAGATTCTTCACCAGTGAATGTTTTTTGTGAATGTTTTTTTTACTAGATGCTGACAAGAACACTTCATGCTCGATTTTATGTTGGAGGATAAATAATTTCCACCCTCGCTAGTCGTTACTTTGTTTTAGTCTTGTTATTTATGCAATTTATATATTTATCTGTGTTTTAACGTTTTTTTGCGAAGAGTATACCTACTGAATATACATAACCTGAATATTATTTGGGTTTAATTTTGGCTATGTTTATAATTCCTGTTTGATACTAAAAAGTTATATTTGATTTCAGCCGTGTGGTGAGGAAGGCCATCGCGCGAGTGTTCATTGTGATGCACCAAAAGCAAAAGAAGAACCTCCGAAGCTTTTACAAGAACAAGAAGTACAAGCCTTTGGACTTGAGGCCCAAGAAGACCCGTGCTATCCGTAGGGCTCTCTCAAAACGGGAATCCGGATTAAAGACAAGGAAAGAAATCCGACACAACTATAAAAACAAACCAAGAGTGTACGCCGTCAAGGCATAAACCGTGATGTTAACATTTAAATAAAATCTTGAAGCCCACATCATTCTTTTTTATTTTGTATATATGTGAGTCAGTGCAAATCAAACCTAGACAACCCCACAACCAATGAAAATTTGGCCATCGAGTTATATGGATTTTACTTCTAAATAATAACTAAAAAGTATTTGAAACGTCTTTTGAGGTA
This sequence comes from Brachycentrus maculatus, assembly GCF_059751285.1. Lineage (NCBI taxonomy): Eukaryota > Metazoa > Arthropoda > Insecta > Trichoptera > Brachycentridae > Brachycentrus > Brachycentrus maculatus. Next base: position 2,549,374 of record NW_028280840.1, read on the forward strand.
AAATAATGTCTATTAAATTAATCTGTAATAATACGTATTGATTTTTCAAAAATGCCAAACATTTTTTTTGACTCAATTCACTTAATGGATCTAGGGAAATATCCACTTTCTGACATGACTTTAATCTGAAATAAGAACAATTCCAATAGAAACGTTTGAAACTAATTTTATGTTGTCCAGTGTAATTTTTAAAATATCAATTTACTGAGACTAACATCCAGTGGAGCTATCTATGTTTGATTTCCACTGACTTCATCTTCACCCCATTCCTTATACATTTAGGGTTGATTGCATTTATCTAAGTCAAAATGCAATTTATGCTATTGTTTTTACATACTTGTGTGTTATGAACCACAAAGTATAACCATGGTGATCAGTGTTTTTTTACTTAATAATTTTAATTCACCAGCTCTTACGGCCACCCATTTTCTGTGCTGATTCGTAATAGTGACAAAAATGAAAAGAAAATAAACTAATATAAAAAACCAGACTACATGAACATGTATTATGTGAATGGTCATCTGATACTGATGACAAAAACGCGCATGTACTAATATGTTTCACGGTGTTTGAAAATGATGTGGAATGCATGTAAACACGTGTCACAATAGATTTTAAGAAATAGTGGTATTTACCAAGTAAAAATTTAACTGTCCGCCTCTGTAATGTAATATACTGGAGGTCCCGGGTTCGATTCCCAGGGGGGTTAAATAATTATAAGTGATTTTTTCACTCTAAATATTTATTCAATATTACCCTGGACTGGTACCTGAAGCGGAGGGCTGATCACCTTTCCTTCATGTGGTCATGATCAAGATAACACTGCGTTTATATGATGCAGTGCCCTATGCATCACTGGGTGCAGATGAGGGTTTGAAGTTAGTGAAGAAGACTAATATGTGAGCAGACCACAACGTGTTAACTTTAATGATAGTTCCTTAAAAGCAGTGCCTTACTCATTAATACTATCTGTTTTTTTCTAAATTATGAAGAACTACAATTTAAAAAATTCAACGCTCGTTCGAATGCGGCGCCCTTTTTACTACACTGCCTCATGTTGCATCAAAAGCACAGAACTAGATCTGCCTCGTCAACTAAATAATATATGTATGTGTATTCACTCAAAACTGCTGGTTTAGCATCATAGACGACACCTCGTCACTGCAAAGGAACAGGAATATTACATATTTGTAAATTAACATGGACATATTATTCTCCCCTCCCTTGTGAACAAATTCCTGGCTGGATATGCTCAGTAAACCTATAGTGGATTTGGCACTGATTATAGGTGCCTTACGATACTTATAAACCCGAAAATGACATCTTTATTAGAACAGCAAATTCTTGTTAGAACCAGGTACATATTCCTAAAAAAAACCTCTGAAATAATTTATTCCCACATTACCTACAGGCAGCAGCTTAGTGATACCCATGTGAATGTAGTTATTTGTTTTTTTTTTTATAGAAATACATATAAAGTTTATGTATTCAAATATAAAGTTCTCAGATGTTTTTCTTACTGCTTATCCTGACATATTCAGCATCTTATGCCACCACTCGTAACTGAGATACGTATTTGTTAAAAAGGATGTCTTTTACAACAAAAAAAATATGTGTTTATTCCTGATATCAATAAATGAAAAAATACAGGCAACCCAATCTTGTTGCACCATGGAAATCTCAAATCAGTGTGAAGTTGACCCAGAATGCTGCCGCATTCGGAAAGTAACATCATTCTTGGGGTTATCATTGCAATTTTCCTGTAGCTATATACATATTGTATCCAGCTCTTTATACATATATATTCGATGGCCAGTTAAACATATTTTTTACTTAAAATATTTAGCAAAATAAAAATAGGGGAGATCTGTCATTCTATAGCTAACACTCTTAGCTAAAATGTGTAATTTGTGAATATTTTTATCAAATAATAAAAATGATTTTATAATTATTTATTAATAAATGTTCATTTTAAAAAAAAGAATGATAATATAATTTTTTTAATACAGTATAAAAATCTTATGCTAATCTAAAATACTACACCAGTTAGATATTATTGTGCAAGCATCAGTGGCATAAAAAGGGTATCTTTGTTGCAATATCGTACTTTTAATGAATTAATATTTTGATTAATAGCCTAAAACACTATTGAGAAATCCAAAATGTACAAATGAATTTAACCAAATATTTGACATTGGTATTAACTAATGAACATATTACAAAAACAAGATATAGTAAGAAGTAAATGGTCAATTTGTTGCAAAAATCACTAACTATGAAAACCTTACAGAGAACTAGAATAGGAAATAAAGACAACGATAAACTAAATATATTGTATTTTTATTGCCTTTTAATTACAAACATTTCTTTAAAGATGCATTAAATATGATACATTTTTTTTCAAATTACTTACAAGCAAATTATTTTTAAAATCATAATTTTCAAATACACGTTGTATTTTTTTTTTCAAATTTGGGAACATGTACATATTTAACATAATATTTAGGATTTTTATACAAAATATTAGTTGGATACTTTTCCACATTAAGCAGACAAAATAGAGAAATATGTACATGTATTTTTTTAATCCAATGATAATAATTTGGATATCATGCTAAAAAATATAATAAATAAATAATACTATAAAATGCCTGCGGCCTCTTGACTTCTCTGATATGGGCTTTTGACTTGTGCCAAAAAAAAAACAAAATAAAGATTTTGAAGTATAAAAATTCAGCTTCTATATATTTTTTTCATTTAGAAATAATTTCTATTATAATTAACAATATGAATTATGAAAAGAAATTGTATTTTTTTGTTGCTTAGGCAAAGATTTCTCAGGTTGAGATGCATAAAACCATATTATCTTGACCGTAAATTACAAGTCCCAGTCCAGGACAATATTATATTAACTGTGTTTAGGAAAAGGAATGTAATCCTCAGCATAAGATTTTTAATTTGGCTGAATAAGTGTAAAATTTAACTGGATTTTAATAATAAAATGCCAACATGATGACTACAATCTATATCCTATCCAGAGGCATGTTTGGATTAAAAGTATGTAGAAGCTTTTTAATTCCTCTTGAAAAATGCAGTTTTAAAGGTTTTACACCCCTTTTCCTGAATGCAGTCGATATAGCTTGAGGAACCTTAAGCATAGTAGACAAATGTGTTTTACCGTGGCACTACTTAGCGCAAAATATATTTATATCCATTTAAAAAATCAATTTTCAAATAAATTTCTATGTACGTTAATTTCAAAACCCTCCAAACTGGTTTAGAATAATTATTACTTTGGTACATAATTTGACAAATATTTTTTGTCCATAATACAGTGACCAGATTATTATTAAGAAATAAAATAAAATCAATTGTTTCATTTAAAAATTAATTAATCACAAAACGCCTCAAATGGTCAGCATAAACAAATTTGTCTAAATATTTTTTACCATCTCAACCATGATATTCTGTCTTGTAATAATCGCGCAAGTCCATTATATGGTTAAATAGAGTAGCAGTTAAGTATCACTTAACCCGATATCTGTCTGTCTCCTGCATTGTAAAAATGTGACTGCTGTACTTGTCACAATATTTGTGTGACTTTGCGGTAGCTTTTGTGTGACTTATTTTTTTACCTTACATCTTGACATTTGTCTATACAAATATGCCACTGAATAGATTGTCACATTTACTTAATGTATTTCAATTTCTGCTAACCCGACTTCCACTCACTGTCTCAACTCAGTGTCCTTTTTTATCTAACGCATGTGTTGCTAGCCAGTTCACATTCGTTTACCATAAAATAATTTTATTCTGTGCTAATTTTCATCCAATTATGAATGAATTTGTTTTGTTTTGTTTTGCTTATTTCATCATTACATTATTGTTTTTATACATCATGTTTCGAGTGCAAAGTAAAGCACAGTAAAGTATTTATTTTTATTTTTAAAAATCAAAATATATTTCATTAATTATAATAATATGTAATATTAGATTATGAATAAATTGTTTATGGTTTAAAATTATAATATGTATACAATAAAAATTAGTTGAAGTACGGATAATTTATTTTACTGTATATGTACTATATTTCAAAATTGCATAGGGATCGTTATCTAATAGTTTCAACATAGCGTATGGCCAACTTTAAACTTATAAAAAGTAGAAAATGATATACATGTATTAATGTTTTGTTAAACATTGATTAGCTTTCCAGAACAACAAGGGCATGGATGAAAGTTTTCCAATCCTAAACAGTTTTCATCTGGCTCTATTAGATGACTTCCCTTAATTTCTGTTAGCAGAGTCATTATTTTATCTGCCGCATTTGGATGATCAATATTTCCACTGTCAGTGTTACCATTGGTCAATATTTTATTATTAGACGGAACAAATTCTTTGATAAGGCCTCGGAGGGATTCCAGTTGAGCTTTAATATGTTCACGTTCTTTAGATAAAATATTTAACTGAGCGTTTCTTTCAATTTCTCTTTGTTTAAGAATACCTCTCTGCTTTTGATACAGAGCAATATATTCACATATTGTTTCTGTTTCCCCTTGTAATTGTAAAACTATGTGTTCTAATTTTTGTTTTTCATCTGATAGATCAGCAACCTCCTTCATTAACTTTGTGAACCTTTGTTCTAACTTAATCATAGCGTCAGCTGTTGGTAAAATAGTGGAATATTCTTCATTAACTTTAGTTTCTTCTTTTGCTTCTACAGCTTCAGATCGATTATCAGAATTGGAATGCGTTTCGGGAATATCTTTATCAAGTAAAGATTTTTTCAGCTTTTCATTTTCATCGGTCAGAAATTGAACAATATTTTTGGTAGTTTGCAATTCTGATTGTAATATTTCGGATGATTGTCCTTGAGCTTCATAATGGTTGAGTCGATCAGCTATTTGAGCTTGTTTCAGAACTTCTTTCTCCAGATCGCTGGATACTGCTTGAAGTCTGATCATTTCTTCATCTTTTGCATGAAGTCGAGAGCGAGTTTCTTTTAGAGTATCTTCAGTTTCTACTAATTTAAGAGTCAATGTTTTTGAAAGGTTTTTTTCCGCTTGAAGAAGTTCTGCTAATTCCAATTTACTATGGGTCTGAAAAGATAAAATTTAATATTAACACATTGTCGTCGGGACAAGGCATTTGCCATTTTTCGCGGACTGTCGGTCAACTGCGGGACACGGCAAATGCCGTTTATGTCGACTGTCAGTTTTTGGCGGGAAACGGCAATATACGGGTTTGTTATCAGCGTGAAATAAAACGCCTGAATAGTAATTTACTACCTGGGTGCTAGGCGACAGTCTGTTGACGCTATTTGAGATGCCTTGTCCGGGTTGGCTAGTGTGCCAATCCGGACAAGGCGTGTAAAGGCGTCACCAGAAATCTAGAGTTTTCATGTGATCTCAATCTCTAGTTTAGTTTGAGTCATTTCACATATTGGACTATTTTTCATACCGCTCGCAACTGTTTTGTTTACTGTTTGGTATTTTATTATTTGAATATATTAGCATTGTATAAGAAATGATACCTCGGAGGGGAAAATTATTTTTTAGTGTTTACAATGCTTCTAAAATTGTGAATACTTAATTAAAAATTATGATGTAATCAAAGCAATTAAAATTTATTTTTGATGATCAAATGTCATATATGATTTGTTTGAAAATTTCAAGCGAAAATATTATTTGGTTTAGAAAATGTGTAAATTTTTTAAAAGGCGATATATTTTTGCGCTAATCGCGAAAAACATCCGCTATAGGCTAGAGTCTATTGTTCGAAGCGGCCGACTACAATGTGTTAAAATAACTTTAATATTAAAAAGACAATTCATTTAGTGGTCTGATTATATCCTTGTTAGCTATTAAATTTAAGTTTTGTACTAACATTTCTTGGTGGAACTGCATTTTATATAATAAAACAACGACTATGTAATTTTTTCCATATGAATTTTATTTGACCAGCAACCGGGTTTCGTCGTAACCGACATCGTCAGACCAGTCAAACCAGTATGATTAAATGAATACCGGTGAATAATACAAACTTGCAAAAATGAAAATTATTTAGAAGAATATAGTAATAGTATGTTGTGTCAACATGATACTATGTATTAATCTGTCGATATTATTAAGCCGTACCTACAAAGCAAGACAAAACTTTGCTAGAGTAAGAATGATTGCACCCATACGTCGATTTATTTGTTTATAACCCGATTTGTTTTGTAAAATTAAACATAAGTGATATCAGTAGATCTCTTTGAAGTTTTGAACTAATTTTTTGCGATGGGAGTAATTCTTAGTTAAAAATTCCGCTAATGTCATGATATTTTTGACAGCAGTTACAGAAAAAAAAAACTGCAAACTTTGTATGATAAACAAAAAGATAGGAAGATAATAATATTTTTTTAAGTTATTAGAATAATTACAGTTATAATATAATACTCCCAACTACATTTTTGCCATCCTATGACGAAATGAGTTTTTTTACAAGTAAAAAGTGCCTGATTGACCAATGATTAACAATTCCATTAAAAAAATATATTTTCTCCCTTTTATATGATGTATTATGATTTTGAGTATCTGAATAGAAATGTATAAAAAAAAATGATATGGTATAAAAAAAAAAAAATTACTGTCATAAAAAATATTCTCTCTCCTATAACTGTTTTATTTATCGAAACTCACTTCTGGAAAATAGATATTCAAATTAATACTATAATTTCTTTTCTTCTGCAAATAATCATACAAGCTCATAAAACCTACCAGTCTCATGATAAAGTCAACAGTGATAAAAGTGGTTATCAGTCACCAAAACAAAGAAAATCATTAACCTGTTTATTTAATTCAATAAAAATATCCAAAGAGAATATTAATTACCATCTGTTCAAACGCCTTTTCCAAATGTTGAAGATCTAATTTCATCTTAGCATTTTGTGAAGTTGCTTTTTGCGCAGCAAGCCGGTCACTTTCCATAGCTGCATTAAGTTTGGCAGAGTCAGGCCTTTCAGATTGCATTTGATGAATCGTTTGAGTAAGTTCTTCCACCTGTCTCCGATAATGATTCATCTCTTCAATATTGACATGCAAAGAAGATTCCATACTTTTTAAATCAGCCTGAAAGAGATGTATATATTTATTAATAATAATATAAACACACACATCTAGTTACAGCGATGTCGAAAGCCCTAATGCTGATGTACATAAAATTCAAGAAAATAATTACATCAAATTTAATTTTTTTAAATATAGGTATGTACCTTTCAATATTATCTAGGTGATCAGAAAAATAAATATATAATTGAGATAAGTACCTAATCAAATGAAGGATTATTTTCAACTAATAAAATTAATTTGTGCTTTAAAATATAAAGTTAAGGCATTCTTCTTCAGTTAAATTTAATTATTTATTTCCTAAAAACTATGTGTCCACCTCCGTAAGGTAGTGGTCAGCGGGTTTGGCTACCGTGCTGAAGGTCCTGGGTTCGATTCCCAGAGAGGTCAAAATAAATATGGGTGATGTTCACTCTCATATTTATTTAATATCACCCTGGACTGGTACAAGCTGATCACCTTGCATCCATGCAATTAATGATCAAGATAACACTCAGTCGATACGGTACAGTGATAAGGGTTAAAAGAAGAGAAGAAAGAAAAACTACTTCGTATTTTTTAACTGTCTAGATGTAAAATTTCCTTTAATGGTATGTACAATAAAACTACTTACATTTAGTTTATCATTTTCGTTTTGTAAAATGTCTATAGATGATGATTCATTGCTTTTCTTGGCTTGTATTTCTTCTTCTATATAATTTTGCCGATGTAACAGTTGCATCTGCTTCTCTAAGGCACTAATTTGGTTAATAAGCTGATCTTCTCTCTCTTTTAACTGTTCATTTTCTTGTGCTAAATTGATTTGTTGGACATTTGAAGATTCAATTTGTTGATTAAGTTGCTGCACATAATCTTGGAATTGAAAACTGCATTGGTTTTTCTCAACTTCCAGTTCAGATAACTGCTGTTGGAGATTTTCCACCTTTTGTTGCAGCTTCTGACACTTTTCAGCGAGTGGAGTCTCAATTCTCGGCGGGGCGTTTTCTTGCAATTGAAGCATATGTTGAAACCGTAATTGATTGGAATTTAATTGATACGACATTTCTTCAATTTGCCTGCTAAACTTTTTATTTTCTACTACCTTGTCATTTAAGAGAGTTTTTAACTCTTTAAGCTCTTCTTCCACATCTTTCTGGTGGCTTTTTAGGAAATTGTCAGAATTCTTCAATCTTTCGTTCTCTTGTAACAATTGCGCAATACGACTTTCGGTATCTTGGTTCTTCTGCTTCAGACTGTTACATTCCATTTCGAGATGCGAGGCGCGATGTCGCGATATATTCAGACGACCACTTAGATCCTCTGACTGACTCTTTTCTAAAGATATTGATTTTTCAAAACTATTGACTTTTTCTAAGAGCTCATTTTTTTCTGAAACTAAAAACTCTACAGTTTTAATATGATATTGTAATTGTTGTTGCAGTTTTGAAATTTCAACTTGAGTTTTAATATCGGGAGTCGATGTTCCGCATTCTTCGGGGAGAGTTCCACTGATTTCATAAATGTTTTGTGTGTTATTCGCTGTTGTATCATCATGAGGGATATTTTCAGACACAAGCGACCCGGCTGGTTTAATGTTTTCAATATAACTATTAGGTGACTGATTTTGATTAGAAAACAAAATTCCAGCTAATGGAAGACCATTTTCTACAGCTACATCATTAGAAGGGGAATTTCGATTTCCTTGAGACGCGAGTTTGTCGAAAAAGTGAGAACTTAGTGAAGTATCTTGTGTTCCAGTGAATGCATCGATGTCTAATGGTTGTCTTTGGGAAAATATGCTGTCATTAGTAGTAAAATATCCAACAGTTGAGTTATCATTCTCTCCGCTGGGTTTTGTATCGAATTGATCATATACCATAGCATTAGGTTGTTCACTCAGGTCATTGGTATCCGAATTTTTGTTTGTTTTAAATGGTGAATCTACGGGATGCGTATCCGTTTTCTTTTTACTTTGGAATTCTTTAAGCTAAAAAAATAAGAAATTGAAGGTTTTATATGAAATATCGCCAAAACACTCATTTTGATTAAAAACTGACAAGCGGTAAGGTGACGTGTCACAGAATTTCCAACTGCAGAGTAAAATTTATGAACGAAATAATAATATAGAAGACATGTAAAGGAAGAAAAATAATTTACCATTTTTCTCCCTGCTGCCAGTTTGGCAGCAGCATTATCAGCCATTGTATTAATTATTCCCGAGTCAAATAATAATAAAATAATATGAACACATATTTTTATTTACTGATAAATTACAAAATGACAGATAAACCAAAGACAAAAAGCTAAATGGTATGACATTCACCTGTTCACAAATTTTCCGCATGATGTTTCTGTTCATAAAATCTTAAACCAGAAAAGTACCTACCTGTTTTTATACATCGCAAAAACTACTTTTTCTATTCCCACGTGATTTTAATTATAAATAAGCCGCTTCGTGGATTACTTTAGTAAATCAATGTTTATGCCTTAGATTTTTTTTAATGGTTCGCCTCAGTAGTGTAATGGTCAGCGCGCTAGCCTACCATGCTGGAGGTCCCAAGTTCGATTCCTAAGAGGTTCAATATATATATTAATGATTTATCAGTCTAATAAATATTTAATATCACCCTGGACTGGTACCTGAAACGCAAGGCTGATCACCTTTCCTTCGTGTATTTAGCAATCAAGATAACATTACCTCTATATGATGCAGTGTCCTATACACTATTGAGTGTGGATAAGGGTTAGAAAAAAAATTATTCTTACAATTTCTTTGGATATCAACTTGTCTACTTCTATTATCTTTCCTCAAGGGATTGCACATTACACAAGTTGTAGGAGTACGGGTATATAACCCTGACTTAGTCATGACGTCTATTCTCCTATTTTTTATTTAAACTAAATTCTGTTCCTCCTCTATTTACTTTCCTATATAGCAGTAATGTCATTCACTCTGAGCTCCGTTATTTCCATCATTTGTACTTTAAGTAGAGGGCAGGACTGATTGTACTATTAATAATCAAGTGAGCACCGCGTCGATCCAATGTAGTACCCTACGCATCATCAGGTGCAGATGAGGGTATGAAAAGAAAAGACATTTGTCATAATAAAAGGCATTATTTGCCATAAAATAAATACGATTGGATGTTCCTTAGGATACTTTTGTTTTACAATCTTGACTGAATAGGCACTGTGAATACTTTGTGAACTAAGCACAAAATAGTTTATATCCGGAACTCCCAATAGCATCCTGTGATTTCTCCCATTTCATTCCAAAGATATGATACATAATGCCAGCATCCATTGTAGATCTACCTTTAGTAAATCTGTATTCTTAGCAGTTGTTGAGCTTGGTTTGATTATGACAGCATCCAATTCAAAGTGAAATTTTTAACACTTTGTTAACCTGTAGGGGAGTATGGCCGTACATGTACAGCCATAATAAATTTTCCTCAAAGGAGTATGGCCATACATGTACGGCCAATACAAAACTTGATTTACATCAAAACATGTTTAAAACATGATTTATGTCAAAATTATCGATGTTTTGATAAATCATGTTGACTGGTGTAAATAAAAGAAATTATTCAAGAAAATATATTGCTTATAGCATCGACTATGATAAAAAAATAGCAAAAAAACTGACTTCCCAGATACAGTTTTATCCGCAGAAACTCACTCCCGGACATATTAATATAACACATTCACAATAATTGAAAAATTATGTACTCAAAAAAACATTTAGATTGATAATAAAATTTTATAAATACACCATAGGTACAAACAAAGGGGGCTCTAAAAAAAACAAAGTTCATTGTAAAGATTTTTTTTCTTCATTTTGAACATTAATTCAAAAAAATACAATCTACAAATTTTAATAAGTGCATATGTTTATATCAAGTAGTTAACAGATGTATGTTATTTTAGTTTAAAGGATGTTAGATGAAATATTATATGTTTATAAAACAGAGAAGAAAGTAATTCATGGTTTTTGTCACCTAATATGTATTATGGTTTTGTATTTTGATTTTTTTATTTACGAACATAACACTTGAGTTCCTCTGCATATCATGCTGACAAGTTTAAGAGTTTGTTCAACATATTTTTGACAGATCGAACGACATGTCATTATTGACCAATATAAAATAAGACTCTATTGTGCTTATCCAGACATCTCAATTTGATAAAATTTAACAAGACTTAAACTTATACTATAAAGCAGAGGTCCCCAACCCCGTGCCTGCGGCACCATGGCGCCCGCAGAACGATTCGTATGTGCCCACCACAATTCGACAGAGACATTATTTTATCATAAACATTAATATTTTTATATTTGTTAGTTTTAATTTTTTTGAGTGCCTAGGTTTATTACATACATCCGTATGTTTGCGATATTCTATGTATGAGTGGTTCCTTTGCTGACAGTACGTAATGATATTTTAGAATGTGCTCTGGAGTACAAAAAGGTTGGGAGCCCCTGTTATAAAGGATTTTTGTTAATATGTATGTAATAAAGAAAAATCAGCAAAAATTAAAAAAAAACCCAATGATCTGTTTTATTATATAAGTTATATTCTTAACAATGTAAAAACTTTATTAGATTTGTTAACATATATTTAGAAAACCATGTAATTAGATGTATTGAGGTTTTGCAAATTTTGGTCAGATGGAGATGTCACTTTAGCATGGTTAGTGTACTCATACCACAAATAATATCTAGCTGGACAAGGATATGACTATGATGATAAAAAAAGTAATAATAAGTACATATATGATAAATTATACATCATAAAAATTATACGACCAGAATAAAAACAAAGTACAATAGAGTCCTGAAAACTCAGCACTCTAAAACCCGGCAGTCCAGATAACTCGGCCACATTCTGACGAGTTCAAGGTCCCAGCCAGTTCTTGCAAAGTCGGCTAGTTGATTAATATTACGCCTTCATAAAGTACTTTACTATAAACTTGGTATTCATTAATTTTCATTTTTATATAGTAAAGGCTAATGAGTAAAATTAGTAAACGAAGTATGTACTTTTCCTTTGTGTAATGATATTTGGGAAATTTATTCTCTGTTGAATTCTCAAGTACAGTACTGTATTTTCTGAGGAAACATTCGTACTTATTTTTTTTCAACCACGTTCCCGATAACACGACATTTTCAAAAACTTGGGAACACTTCAGTCTACATTAGGCCGAGTTTTCGGGTTATATATATATATATATATATATATATATATATATATATATATATATATATATATATATATATATATATATATATTTTTAAAGTAAAATAATACTTTTCACTATTGGATAAAATGAAATAGTATTAATTTTATCATCTACTCAACATTTGAAAATTCACTATTAAATTACATTATAACAATATTAACTTGTTAGAATTAGACACTCAGTGGGTAATTCCCTTAATATTGACTATTGATTTTATTTGAACAAGCCAGGAGGTACCCATAGAGAGTCTATATACATAAGTTGCAAGATAATTCTATCGTCCTATTTTACTAATGATAATTAATCTGTTGTTATAATAGACCGGTAGTTAATAGTCCCCAATGCTCTAGTAGTAGTTCTGACTTAACCAACTAACTGCCATATTGATTCTTTGAGAATAATAATCTAAGTTGCAAGGTGTTACACTTTTAAACTTGTACTATTTGAATTTTTATATAATGTAATATTTAATGTCTGTTAATATTTTTGTCTAATTATGCCTTCTAATAGATTATACTTTAATTAAAAAATATTTAACATTATCATTAGTGGAATGTGGCTATATTAAACAGTGACAGATTAGCCTAAAATCTAATCCACTTCAGAGAAACTAAGGATAGTATTTTAACATTAATAAGACATCATGTTTATCAGATTGGCTGACATTCAATTACATTTAGTGAAAATATTTAATTAGGTAAGATGTTGGTTACAGTAAAGGACAGAACTAGACGATCTCAAGAATAACAATATTTTTATTTTATTATTATTAATATTGTTGACTAACATAATGACATATATTTTTTTAAAAAGGTTGATAAACAGAAATACAAAAATACAAAAAATAAAAATGTTTTCTATCCAAAATATTTATATTAAAAATATATGCAATTCGGGGTCCCCGAATGTAAAAAGGCATTCAAGAAATAATCAAAGACTGAGAAATTCATCAAAAAAATGTGATTGGATGTAACATGTTTTGAAAATGTTTAACCACTCATTTGCCAATATTTTAAATTGTATTGTACAAATACACACTAAATGCTAATTTTTGTAATTTACATAATTATATATATGTAACTATCCTGACCAATACTAAATGTTTCTATTGCACTATAAAAAGGTCTCCTTAAGCTTTCCGTAATTCGAGATTTGTCACTGATAATAAATAAATTGTCACATCAAAACTTGTACTAATGAAAATCTTCCAATAGTGGTATATTGCCACCTCTAAAATTAAAATGTATAGTGTATCCTTAATATAATGTTTACTACATACTACAATTTTAATGCCATCGTTTCGCTAAAAGCATAAAAATAATACTTCTAATGTTGGAAAAAAACAGGAATCCTCAACAATCCATTTTCAGTCTATTTTGTAAAATTGATCTTGTTCAATAGGCTTCTTCAGCCAATTGCCAAGATTAGCTTTTTGAAATGCCTTAAACAAACTTAATTTGCAATTCTGAAAATCAAAAACAAACAAAAATTAATATTATACATTAAGATAATAAAATTGATCCCTCCAAGTATACTATTGTAAATCACCAGATAAAATTTAAAAAAACTGAGGATTTTTAACTTTTGAAGGTTTCATATCCAGGAGAAAATGTAATCGATTACAAAAGATTTTTTTATTACATATGTAGTTGGAACCAAAGACATAATGAAATACATACAACATACATAAACAATGCTTAATATTACCAATTTACGGGTTAAGGAAGTGATAGTTTACTTAGGAGGGGGTCGATAAAATAAGTAATACCTCGACCAACAAATTTAATTTGTTTCCCGAGCCGATTAAATAGAAGTAGGAAATATTACCTGATAGGGAATTGCTTTGGATTTTGCAGTATCATATCCGCAATGATCGATATTAGCTTTGAATGATTCGTAAGAATTAGTATCAAAGCACTGTGTGAGGGGTCTCAGATGTGGCACCAAGTCGAGCCATCTCTTAAACAAATTTTGTTTACAAAGTCTGGATGGTTTTCCCAATTCCGTTTTTCCTGTTACCGCATTTATCACTTCGCCAGTCTGAAAAGTAAATAAATTTAATGGTTTATACGGAGCTCAAATTATAAAAGGAAAGGTTCTTATAAGAATTTAACACTGGTTAGTAGACCCCTTAATATGGATAATATATAACTTACCATCACGCCGTTTCTCCGCAGGGGTAGGCAGAGAAAATCGAACGCCACACCACACTTTTCTTGCAAACATTCTTCGCCTCTTCCACATTCATGCATCTCCTCATACCATACCTGACGATTATTACGACTCCTGACCCGGCCGCTTTCAAGTATTTGACATACCTGATTGTGGCAAGTTTTCCTCGGTCTTCCTCTGCTTCTTTATCTAACTACATTCATTCCCTTGATAATATATTAGTTATATTTTTAGTTTATTGATATGAAAACTAAATAGATAGGTAAAAGGATATTGGTTGACAGGTATTTACCGATTGTCCTGTGGTCCAGTTGACGCTGAAGGTCGGTGCTCGCATGGCATTCCTCTGTTCTGCAGAACTACTCTGCGCAAGATGGGGCCTATTCAGGTAAAAGGGAGGTGAAACATTCTCCAATACTCCGGATAGTCTGCCACATACCGCTCTGAAATGTATATATAGCCTTGAATTAATAAGTGTTTGCAAATTATGTGTTTTTATTTCAGTTAA
Source organism: Brachycentrus maculatus (assembly GCF_059751285.1). Classification (NCBI taxonomy): domain Eukaryota; kingdom Metazoa; phylum Arthropoda; class Insecta; order Trichoptera; family Brachycentridae; genus Brachycentrus; species Brachycentrus maculatus. The sequence continues at coordinate 2,564,380 of NW_028280840.1, forward strand.
TCCTGTTGAAATATATATTTTTTAAAATCTTTATTGATTATTCAATTCGAATTGCTGATTTGAAAAATAAAAAGAAGTATGAACATTCGTGCTTTATTATGTACATTAATATTTAAATTTCATAGTATTTTCGTAGATCTAAGTAGCTCATCAATAAAAATGGGAATCAAGTTGTGGTAGAGTGGCCTCAAACTTAGAGACTTTGTCTCAGATTCTGCGACACGAGATCGGAATCCGACTTGATTTATTGCTTAAAAGCAATATTTTTTGTAGCTAATTTCATAAAAATTTTAACAAACAAACAAATTGAGTTACGATTTTAATTTCTTTTTTTGAGTTTTTGAATTCTTAATTTTTTGATTTACGAGTTCTCGAATGTTGAGTTTTAAATTATTTGACTATTATTTGTATGTCTGCCTACGTAGTGAAGAGGTGAGCGAGTTTAATAATCGCGATGAAGGTCCCGGGTTCGATTTTCGGAGGGGTTAACAAAAATATAAGTGAATATACACTTTTAACATTTATCTGACCGATTTCCTGCTTTCACGTTATTAACGATCAAGATAATACTTCGTAGGTGCGATGCAGTGCTCTATGCACCACTGGGTGCGCGTGAAAGTTAAAATAATTAATTTTTGTATTTCTGATGTCGATTTTTTGATTTTCTAGTTTTCTTGTTAGAGAGATGAAGAGGAGAAAGAGAGCTATACGAGTACATACCGACGCCACGGGAGTAGACCAAAAGAAACCGACGTTAATACAAAGATACAAAGCGATAGAATAAGATAGTGTCGCGCGTTGTAGACGTACACGTCAGACGCTATATATGAACAGATGGGGTACCACGCGTTGTTTGAGTAATATTTATCATTGTGTTTCATCAAACCCAACGAATTAATACCAAATTAAGTAAGTTTAGAATATAAGACGGGTACGTCTCGAAACCGGTACACAAAAATCTCGACGAGTGGTTATGTACTAATATTACTAACATTTTTGTAAAAAAATATCAAAGTAAAAATGAAAAATGACTAGCCACAAAGTAAATGTTTAAAATATAAATATAATATTGCGCATGTATTATACTTTGAAAAAATGGATACCGTTTATTTTTCCTTCTTATATTTCAGACGATTTCAATGGAGGCATGTCGTGCCTTAGACACTATTAAGTAGTTGGTAGAGGTCGAAGTATTGATAAATAGATGAAAATGGAAAATCAATCTAACCTGTTCTACCACATTCTGAGCCATGATCCAAATGTTCAGACCACCAAAGTAAAACAAGATTTCGAGGAAAATTTTCCAATCGTTGCATTGTAAAATATTTTCCTTCACGCTCGAGCGAGCGCGAAAATCTTCGAAAAAATATTGCCGTATACAAAACTCGGCGTGTGTGAATAACAAATGATGCCTCACGATGCGAGGGACTATATCGTGCATTAGTTTGTAAAAATTGAACATGACATTATGATGTCTAATGTGTATTAAGGCGGGATAATCGATAGCCCGCAACTTAATTTTCTTTAAACCCAGGTAAAATTTAACGTTTTTAATTAAAGTTTTACTTAGGACATACCACATTTCTTAAAATCTACTGTGACACGTGTTTTGATGCATTCCGCATCATTTTTAACACCGTATACGATTTTGAAGATGATGCGGAATGCATCGAAACACGTGTCACGGATGTCAAATATTTTAAGAAATAGTGGTATTTACTAAGTAAAATTTTAATTAAAAATGGATAAATTTCACCACAAAGTGACTGCTGAATCAGTTAATCAAACATTTAACGTAATTTAATTTTTCGCTTAATACACCATTTTCGTATTTAAAAAAAAAGTTTTTCTTTGAAATAAATATATGGTTTTGAAAAGAAAATGATTATTGAAAGGAAAGGAGTTAAAAAATATATGATAAATATTTTTTCAATATACATATATTGTAAAAAAATCTAATTTCAATATATATTCTATAAAAGAGCGAGAGTAGCTTCTCGTGCAGCCGGTCGCGTACTTAATTGTATATTCGAGAGTACACCCTTACTCATTATAAAATGTGAATACATGTACAAAAATGAGCTCCTATTATTACAAATATTTTTCTTTATTAGCTTAGTTCATTATTAGAATTGCAGTGCCCTATGCACCATTGGGTGTGGATAAGGGTTAGAAAGAACGGCATCAGTAAAAATAATTATTATTTGAAGTATTTTTATAAACAGAAATCCCCCCTGCATGGGGCAGGCCCCATGCAAGGGGAAATTCTGTAGCCACAACCATAATAAAAACAGAATATTTTCCTGACACATCGCTCACTCCTTTCAAGAACGTCATAAATCAAAAATCGTCAATTTTGAGTTGTGCATGTTTTCGCAATGCCCAGAAAATGTACTATATCCCAGCAAAAGCGGCATATTTTTAACTTAATATTTACCCGCTACAGGGCAGAAAGTGTTATTTTTGCATTTTGAAGAAAAGGTATTGTTTAATTATTTTTTAAAATATACTAAATATTTTTCAAATGGAGAAAAAATATTCAGGTTTTACCTAAAAAGATCTGTTGCACAGTAAATAGTTAAATAAGTGGCTTGATATTTATTTTTCATTCATTGTATTTTATGTTTGAACTTTAAAAACGTTCTCCTGAAAAATCAAGTTTTTTGATTTATGACGTTCTTGAAAGGAGTGAGCGACATGTCATAAGAAAACTTTAGCGCAACTGAAAAATCAGCAAAGAAGTGGTTTTGTAAAGTGACAGCGTGACGCGGGCAGGCGCGATGCAAGGGGATTTCTGGCACACCCGTGAAACCACCCAAACAAAATAATTTTGTTAATCATGTATTGGAACATATATTTATATTAGAGATATAATAGGAATACAAAGTACTAAAAAAACTTTTCACCGTTAATACTTAGAAATCGCAAAAAAAGTTACTATCGCTGTTATATCCGAACGTAGCAAAGTTAAACAAAGCGTATTTTTTTCGTCTAAAATAAATGACAATGTTATAATATATTGATCATATTTACGTAAAATGAAAACATAGTACAGAGTATTTATGAAGCGAATGCAGTTGAAAAAAAGAGCAGAGGAAGACTGTGAAAAACTTGTCATGATCAGGTATTTCAAATACTTGAAAGTGGTCTGGTCAGCAGTCGAAATAATCGGCGGTTACGTATGAGGAGATGCATGAATATGGAAAAGGCGAAGAAAGTTTGCAGACGGAGTGGTGTGGCCTTCTATTTTCTGCCTTCCCATATGGGGAAGCGGCGTGATGGTAAGTTAGTTAATTAGTACACAGTACCTAGTACAAGCAGTACATTTTCTTATTTCTCACAAGTTTGCAAGTTTAAGTGTATAACGATGCATATCAAACATGTTGCACTCATATTTCTTAATGTGTGTATTAATTAATTAGTATGCAGTTCACTCACCACCTGGCACTGCCTTACCTATATTAATTATTATCGACGACTGATTACAAAATGTCTCGCGACTGCGGTGAACTCCTTTACCTTCGATTTTATAGAACCGCGAATTCATAATTAATTCATTGTTCCTTGAAGACTTGAGAAATTTTATATTACTTAAGAATTCATTCGACATGAAAAAAGGAAATTATAAATCAAATGAATTCACACAAAATTTATCGTTAAAAATACTATACGGTTATTTTGATAAGAGAGTACTTTTAAAAGATGTACTTATATACTATTTTTCCGCCTTCATAATATAGTATTTTTATTTGGCTACCAAATACAGGGTTACGGGTTTGATTCCTGTGATTTCAACATTCGCAGTGTTTTAAAGTTGTAAAATTTAAAATATTACCCTAGACTCCAGACCTAGACTTCACTAGTTCACATGAAATGAAAGGTTGATTACCCTGCATTTATGTAATTTACGGTCAATATATCACTCCATTACCGCAGTCTCCTTTGCATCATTGGATGCGAATGTAGGTATAATCTCATAGTATAATAAAATCATACGCCCTTCTGCGATTAAAACGATTCGCGACGGGACATTTTTCGGCATTTTGAGATTTTTTACATGCATATTGTGTTATTATTATTTCTGGACATAACTACATGCTGGCTTTTCTGTAATGCATGAAACAGGGGATGTAAACCAACCTATTTGACAAATGTAAATAGAAAAATAATAAACAAAAAAACGTTAAAAAAATTGAAAACTTTAAAAAATCATTTCAATTCTTAAAAGCACAAAGTCAAAAATGTTAAGGTCAATCAATCATTAACTTACATTATATTACTCAACATTTAATTAAACTGTAATTTTTTACTATAAAAATACATTTAAAAAAAATCAATAAAAATACAAAGAAAACGCAAGCTTCCACACCAGTCACATTAGCTCCCGTTGAAAGCGCTAATGGGTACGATTCAGTATTAAAGACGAAAAAATGCAAAGAAAACACGCTTTAGAAAAAAAAACTTTGTAATAGGAACGTAATGTTTAAATTATTCTAATGGACACTATAAAATAAGTGTTTTTTTGTAATGATAGAACGATAAAAATTCTGGCAATAGTTAAGTTACTCAACGAAAAAGCAAATTTTCTCTTTCTTTCAAGGTAAAATCGTGTTTAAATGTTTAATAAATCGATTGAGAATCGTTATGCAAAATAAAGGTGTATCAGAAAGGTCGGTGTTTACAGATGAATGCAAAATAAAATTGTCGAACTCTTGTTTCGGTACAAGATATAGGCATCGTAGACGATGCGCCTATAGGCGCCTGGAGGGCATACAGGTGAAGGGAAAAGTGTAAAACCGAAATAATAATCCAACCGGTTATACAATGTTAATAGTAACCGAACTATACCATGTTATATTAATCGTTTATCAATCGATCTGATCAAATTCTACTGTTAAAAACACATTTATAATAAAATAACAACTATATAGTTTTTTTTCCACTTTTATTTTATTTGACCAAGACTGACCACTCTGTACGATGTACAGTAATCAATTTATAAAGATAGGGAGATTTATGTGATTTTTATATTCTGCAAAAAGTGTATTTTATTTCCCACGATATACTGACTGCAATCTATACAAATGATTCAAATGTAAGTTAAATAATTTTATTTGAAAGGTTCTAACACATTTTTAATTTGAGAAAAAAGGTAAAAAAAAAATTAACGCGATAATATATTCCATCCCATCAATGGAAAATCATACGAATCGTCATTGTCATAAAGTAACATACTAATATGATGATGGTGACATAAAATTAATTAAGATTCCACGGGGCAATGGTTTGACAATGACCTCATAGGACGAAACAGCTGTTACCGCCAATAAATCGACCAGAATGTTAAAACGATGATTAGTTTCATCACCGGTTTCTCAATACGATTAAAGCTTTCGCGTCACGTTCAAAAAAATGGTAACGGCGACAGTTTTCGCGAACACTTCGACGCGATTAGGCCTATTTGTTATATGACACCGGTTCGACAACGTGTTATACATTTTTTTATACCTAGGCGGATATATAACACAACATATCGATGTTCGGCATCTATGTCATCGGGTCAAGTTGATTTCACGATTCCTCGCCGGCAGAACTGCCTATTACGTAGGTAATTACGACAAATAAAACATACAAGAGAAAGGTCGATACGCATATTTTATTTGTGAAAATACGGGGGATGTGAAGTGTTTCGTATCGTAGCGAGAAAATTACACGGAAAATGCGGAGGTCTAGGGTACGCGATTCGTTACAAATACGCGAAGGGTGGGGGCTGATGATGCAACCGGAGTAAGGTAGGGGTAAATAGAACTAAAGTGATAAAGGAAAACGTATACCATATACTCTGATAGTGAACGTAAAATAATCACAGCGCATTGTAAAACGAGTCATTTACAAATTAATGTGCTTTTCGTGTTTGTTTGTTTTTAAATACTGTTTGACAAAAAAATCAGTGAGTGCATTTAACGAGGGTATTTATCTATTCAAATGCGATAAAACTTTAAAAGTGATAGATAGTTAAAATATCCTAAAGCGTAAATTAAGATTTTTTCGAAGAATTTGATCAAATATAATAAAAGAAAAGTTCACAGATAATAATACTCAGTGGCGTGCGGTGATTTTCGCGCACAATATATCGTACACCCAACTTAATGCAATAACTGCATTTTGTCGTTTAGAAATATAAATGATAAAAAAATAAATTTATTTTATAATATTGAGAGAAAAAAACTTAATTTGGCACCCAAGAAAAAAATCCTAACTTTTATTCGCACCCAATGAAGCATAGAGCACTGCAGCACATCGACGTAGTATTAATTACGTCTTAATCGTTAATTATGAAGTGCCAATGTGATGAGTCTTGCGCTTCAAGTACCAGTGATATTAAATAAATAATTATTACAGTGAAAATTTTACATTTATTTTAACCCCATGGGAATCGAACCTCCGGGACGGTAGCCAAACGTACTAACAAATAATGACAACGATATTAATTCATCAACCTTTTTTAAATACCGCTTTTATTAATTTTTACAAGAATTCATCAATCATTACAAGATAATAATATTGGGTTCTTCTTATTGACTATATACTTATTTATAAACAAATTATTATCACTGGTTGGCACTGGCATATTACACTTATGACACACTTATGTCACATTAATTGTGTTATAACATTCTATACACGCACACACATTAACGTGTCTGTAAATTAAATTGTTAAGGTGTATGATTTTATAAAAACATTTTATTTTAACAACATTTTGAGTGTGTCCAAATACTTGTTCACAAATCTGGATTATCTCCAATTATATGAGTTATTTCGCATATTATTTTTTGACATCTCAACATAGATAAAGAAGAAGATGGAAGTCTAGAAATATACGGGGCTTACGACCGTCATAGGCTGGTTTAAGTGATCACTTTACACACGTGTAACATTCACCAATACTACTCATGATTGACAACCACACTAATCAAATTCTATATATGATCCAATTTCAAAACATTGTAATATAAATTCATTAATCTTTTTTTTGTTATATGCCACCTTTAATAATTTTTACAAGAATTACAATTCCTTCATCTCACCAATAGACGTCTCTCGTGAAAATTCTAATGATTCTTGTACAATGTTTCGAAATTGGATCATATATATTATATACATAGAACTTCCGAGAATTTGAGTAGTGTGGTTGTTAATCATGGGAAGAATTGGTGAATGATACACGTGTGTAAAGTGATCACTTAAACCAGCCTATGACGGTCGTAACCCCCGTAAATGCCCAGACTTCCATATTCTTCTTCATCTATGTTGAGATGTCGAAAAACAACATTTTATTTTATTTAGAGCACTTAAAAAATTGACAGAGAACTGAAATCACAATTAGAAATCCCTTGGCTTATTATATGTAGACAATTACAATCTAAACGCATTGGAGATATAGGATTTTTTTCTCGATTTGATGAAAAATGTTTGAGTAAATTAACACTATGAGGTACATGACGTTACAGTAAAAGTTTGCAAGTTATTTAGTGCATAATTGATGAACTTTAGTATCAGAGATGGCACTTTCACCCTACGCTATAGCCTGCCTACTAGCGTTGTTGCCCGGTGAGTATCCTACCTACTTTACATTTATTACATTATTTTTGTATTATACAATTACAATTATACTTTATCAAATAAAGTTACTTTGTTTTTAACCACTTTTTTATTGGTACATTTTTTATCGTGGTTGAACATGTGTAAATAGAGTATTATAGTAGTAGGAGTGTGTTATATTACTATACCACAAGTAAACAATGCTTTTAATATACAAAAAAAAATGTTTTATTTTATAAAGTTTGTAAAATATGCCACAAAGTATCTGCGAAAAACATTCAAGAAAGGATTACGTGTATACTTTACAATAATTGCCAATATTACAAGAACGCCTTTTTGACAATTTTTTCTTAGTAAAAGGAAAGTTTTCCTTTAAAATATTTAAAAAGAATCATTAATATTTGCCGCGATAAAAAAATATCGTAAAAAGTTGTTTTTATCCCTTTAACTAGTAAAAATGAGTTACGCATTCTTGGAATATTGGTAACGGAATACAACCTTAATCGTTTTATTAATATTCAAAGCATTATTTTTGTGAATCGAATTTGTGAAGAAAGAATAGTAAATTTACGAGGCGAATGGTTGAAGCAGAGGAAGACCGAGGAAACCTTAGGATGATCAAGTATTTCAAGTACTTGGTCAGGTCAGAATTCGGAATAATCGGCGTGTATGTATGAAAAGATGTATGAATGTGGAGGAGGCGAAGATTGTGTGCAAAAACATATTGGTGTGGCGTTCTATTCTCTCTGCCTACCCCTGCGGAGAAGCGGCGTGATGGTTGGCTATTTTTTTATATTTTTTTACCATGATTTTGCTGTCAGACATTTCGAGAAAATGTTTTCTATAGGTGTAAGCGTGTGAATCGTGCCGCTTACATGCCAGTGTAGCGATTGTCCTGACGAAGAGACGGGTACGTCTTGAAACCGGTAAATTATTTCGGTGAGAGGTTATACGTATATTATTTTATTATACGCCAGTACATCCATGTAGTAATATGGTACGCGATGTGTATAGGCGTATAGGCCATGTGAATTTTGTAGTCGTTCGGAAATTAGGTAATGACAAACTTGTAACTGTATAAATGCAGGATATGTCTGCAAAAGATTGGAAAATGCAGAGAAAATGTCCGAGAGTAAGCAGCTATTATTTATGAAATGGTAATTGCATTTTCCAATGAATTTTGATATTAAAATATGCATCTTTTTTAATGATGTAAGCATAAATATTTCACATATTCAATCACGAGGCAATAAAATGCATTTGGACCGTGATACGTTCGCTGTGATTGAATGAAAAATATTCTGAAATGAAATTACCTATTTTTATAGTTTTGCGTGACATTCGTTTTAAGTGTTTATAACTTTTTTTAAACAGTGAGTAATGAAATATCAGATTAAAAACTGGTATTCGCAACATTCGAACTTTGTACTGCAATTTAAAGTAAAACTGTTCAGTGAAGGCTTTTAATAAAAAAAAAACAGAATCATCAGTTAAATAATTGAATAAACGCCAAATATTATTTTTAAGCTATCGAAAGTAATAAATAATAATCACCAAAATTTTAATCTGACCTTATTTCACAAAAAAATTTCGAAATATGAATTAAGTATCCTATGGAGCCATAATATTATTGTTCCACTGATTTCATGTGTTTTCACAGAAATGTACTCACAAGAAGTGTTTTCATACTCTCTGTTTAGTTCACTTTTGATCTTGGTACCTTTTTCTACTTATTTTGTTAACCAGTCTTGTTAACCTTAATCCCATGTCCCAAAATGAGCAATGGAAATTACTTATTGGAAATAATATATATGTGACTTAAGTATGTATGTATGTAATATGTTTTAAAAAAAAAAAAAAAACCTTTTCCGAACTCAATGGTGCATAGGACAATTCATTGGATGGAACCAGTTTTACTTTGATCGCTTATTACATGAAAACAAATTGATCAGTCCTGCGCTCCAAATAAGTCCTTGGTGACATTAAATAATGACCTTTATAAAAGTTGACCCCCCTAGAAACGAACCTGGGACCTCCAGCACGACAGCCAAATCCTTTAACCACTACACTACGAAGGTGGACCTTACGGGGTTACCTTTTTACATTCAAAACTGTTCACAGTTAGACGTGATGCAAGTAAAAATATCTGTGATACATTGATGTAAACTTTTTTACTTATGTTATTTCAAAATTTTATCATAGGCTGTCGATTGTTTTTACAAACGGTTTTTCGGAATGCAGTAACTAGTATTATCTGTATTTTATGAATTAATTTTTAAATCAAACACAGATTTTTTCAGTATACTAAGTTGTATTTTATTGAAAACACAAACGAGTTTTGAAAATGCCATAACTAGGAACATTTGTCACAATATTAATTTTATATGTTTTAAATAAAATACAACTTAGTAGACTCAAAAAAACTGTGTTTGATATAAAAATTAATCAATAAATTGAAATGGAGTTCTACAAATTAAACGCTAAATCAATAAATAGTATTATCTGCTTAAATAATACACAATATCTGAATTTATAAAACATCGTCGTTTATATGGTGATTTTTCTAGTGCACCAGAGGTGAAATGGTGATTTAAGTTCACACAGATAGTTTCAGAGCTGGGAAAAACTTTTTTTTTTTGAACACAAATTGCTCAACTGTGAACTCATTATTCTTCATGCTTCACGTAATGCATAATTATCATATTACAATACAACAAACATTGCAATTACATATCATATACATCAACTACTCTGTGCATTTGGATGAATGTAACTTAATTGGAAATAAATACAAATACAATTTATAATTCTAGTGATATTTTTGTATTTAGTCAATAACTAGGTAACTATTTAGTCTGAAGAAATAATAAACATCAGTTGTTATTTTAATTTATTTAACAACAATGCATTCATTGGTAGAAATCATTAGTAGTCTTTAGTTAATAAATAAATTCTTAAAAAACTGCGCATCCTAGGGCATAAATTACTAGTTTACCTTGTAAATATGAAAAAATTTCATTACTTGATTACCAAAATAATTTTCTAACCAACAAAAAAACAGTCGACTATCGCCAATTGTCTACCGTCTGCTAGTACTGCAACCGCAGAGTATAATAAAATGTTAAAACAAAAACAAAAAAGTTTACAAAAATGTATCATTAAGATGTCAATCCCTTTCTACTCGGACCAAATCTGACGGAGACCAGTATTAAATTTTAAATCTGCAATTTTTCGTAAAAAGGCAGTGAGATTAATATATGCAACACAAAAAGCGTTAAAACGCTCAAACTCTTCTACCCCATGGGTACATTTCTGTGTTGGTTTGTACTTAAAATTTGAGGATTTTTTTCACTGGAGTATCTGACGGACCATTACGAAAATTGAGTTTCGGGCTCAAGTCAGTTATTCAAATGTATCATCTTGCACCTCCTTGACAAGATTATGACTACTATGAGAAGTTTGACCCCTTCTATTTTGCTAATGATGAGTTACAAAGTATTTATAGTTTGTGTGTTTTGTGACAAAATTTCTATAGTTCACCTGATATAATACTGACTATAATATTGTTATTGCTACTCATATTTTATATCATAAAATAATGAACATATTCACTTTTTGACACCTTCTTAATTACTAAAACGGGTATAAACTTCATATTTTTACCCATTTACCGGTAGATAATATCATTCCTAGTAACGCGCTGATAAATATTGCCATTTTTGTACTAATTTGTAAGTATTTCACGGAACAGGTCCTCCGGGAGTGAGGTATGAGGATGCATATTTGCAACTTTACCCAGTGGATGCAGCCAAGTGTCCACACCATGACCTTAGTAAAGACATCACGTTCGATCTATACACAAAGTGAGTATCAAAAGATAAGATTAACAAATCGGGTCATAGACCGGTGGTAGCGTCAAAAACTTCAGATCTGAGATCTGGGATTCGATTTCCCATTCTCACACCATTTCGCTTATGCACATTGCAAAGCATAAGGCATTGGACTGATTTTATACAGTGTTCATTAATCAAGTCATAGTGATCGGTGTTGTGCTTCAGATGCAAGTTTGGTATGGCATATTGAATGATTAAAGTGAAAACACTCTTTTTCTCATGTTAAAAAAGTCAGAATCAAATCCAAAATTTCATGCGCAGTAGTCAAATGTGCTAGCCACTATACATACTATAGGGGCAGAAAACGTGGACATTAAGTCTAACCTAACATGACCATTAACTAAACTAACCATTGTTCGATTAATAGTAAAAACATTCATTCAAAATAAAAAAAATCCCACTTGGGTGCATTTGTTGAGGGGTACAAACAACATAGTATTTTCACAGATATTTGTTTTACTATAAACTCTTATGAATGATTTATCTACAAAATTCGATTTTAAAATATTATACAATTTTTATTATTGCACTAGTGTTAAAAACATTCCATTCATTTCTTCCTACTATAAATATCAATAAGTTTAAAAATAAAAGTATTTAATAGTTATACATAAAAGAAATTTGATTAACGGTAATACAATTTTTTACACATTTGAACAAATTAATTTTATAAATATATCATTCATGGTCAATGGAAATGCTTTTCCAATAGTAAAAAGTTCATAGACATGCATATTTTTTCCCAGATACAATCCTCTGGTGGCAGAAAGACTCTGGCTAGGAGACGATAAATCACTAAAAGAATCTCATATAGATTTTAGAAAACCGACAACAATATTTTATCATGGATTCTTTGAAAGTTCTGAATCCACAAGCAGTAACATGATGAAGCAAGGTAAATTAAATATCTAATAGAAACTTCATAATTATTCAAATTCACCGTATTTCTTAAAAGAAATTCTATTTTATAAAAAAAAATTCATCAATGTCCTCAAATAAGAATATAAATTACTTTCATATGCCAGTTTCACAGAATAATTATGCAGCTATTGTTGATATACATACTTTTCAGCGTACAGCATAAGAGGTGACCATAATCTGATAATTATCTCCTCGATCCGATTATCAGCCGGACCGTGGTATCCGGCTGCCGTGAGAAATACGTGGCTCATAGGACTATACTCAGCACAATTTATTAACTATTTATATGACAGGTAAGAAAAGGTTCGGGTGATTCGCTCTTATAAACTAATGACCAAAAGATAAGCAAATTGATAAAAAAAAGACATTGAATAAGTTAGGATACTAGGGGATAAAAATCTGTTAAAGATACAATGCTAAAACTAATATCTATCACATTGCTCTCATTCTATTCTGATAAAACAGAATATTCCTCGTCAATAGTTATGCACGACTAAATGATATCCTTCAGCTTCTTTTGTATATATTTTAATAGTCATAAGGAATGTTTTTTGTAATCAATTTATCATTGTCTACACAAATCTCGATAAATTTAAATCACATTAGCAAGAGCAATGTTTGTTATTTATTTTTCAAATGTATTTTCATAATAGTACATATAAAATAGGAAGTTAAAGTACATTTCTGCGAAATTTTAGTCTTTTAAATAAATTATAACCATGATTTTGACACATTCAAGTAAAAGGATTCGCACTAGCCCCACCCTCCCCTATGTAAGCGAATGAGCAAATCAAACAATTGATATTAATTCTTCTTCTCAGTCTTAGTTTTTATTACTGAGGGTTGTGACCCTTGTTGAAGCAATGAATATTCTTCAGCTATCCGTTGACTGCGCTGCATGTAGCGCTCCAACCACCAAGGTGCCTGCTGCTGTCTTAACTTGATCGGTCCATCTTCCTCTCCCTCTCTTCCCTTCCAGGGTACCAATCACAATCAGTCATTCCAGACTATTTTCATTGCCTCATTGAAGAACTTGTACAGACATTGGCCCAAATCAAGCCATCCAAGTGTAACTCCTGACGAATAGACTCGTAGGTGCGTCTAGCTGTCCATGCAGCATACGGAATTCGGAGCATACGCTTCCAATACCACATTTCAATTGTGTCAATTTCTCTCCTTTCTACTGCTTTTATGGTCCATGTTTCAGCAGCATCGTCATGGAGTGGATCAGACTCTTGACTTTTCTTGACTTGATCTTTATTAAAGCTTTATCTTGGTGTTGTTACCACCCCGGTCTTTCCAAATTTTGTCCAGCTTAGACATCATATGAATGAATAGATTTCGATAAACATCATATTATATCCCAAATGACGATATTCTAAAACTTTCTTAGTATAGTTTAAGGAAGAAACTGCTCGCATAATTGATTGAAAATGTGTGCCAACTTATTTTAATGCAAACGAATGAATAATGGCGGGTCAACAATTGCACAAGAGGACTAGATCCGGGCATGCTGCACTTGGTGGGGATGAGCCTGGGGGCGCAGGAGGCGGGCGTGGCGGGTGGCGCAGCGCGACACCGCCCGGCGCGCATCACGGGCCTGGACCCCGCGCTGCCCCTCTTCCCCGGCCTGCCCCTCTCGCACCGCCTGGACCGGAGCGACGCACACTTCGTGGACATAATCCACACTGATGCGGGCATTTTTGGTAATATATACGCACTGCACTCCCCACTGTATGAACCATAACTTTATTTTTATTACAGTGGAATCCGCTTATTGCCATCTTGAGATTGGTTTTATTGATATCGATAAACGGGTGTTACAATCAAATACATATTGTAATTCATTCCAAAAATAAAAATAAAAACTTATTTAAAAAATAAAGTTAACTGTCTGGTTTGTAGTAATAACCCTTAAATAAATTCATTTCATTCTAAATATTTTCGATGTTTGATACTTTGTACTCTGAGCACAAAAAAAATTCAATTTGTATTTTACAATAATATATGCAGGAAGGGTTGATATATTCTCGAATATTATCCATCTCATTTTTTCTGCCTCCATAGTGTAGTAATTACCACATTTGACTACCATGCTGGTGGTCTCAGATTCGATTCCCAGCAGAGTCAAAATAAATATTCATAAAGTTTTCATAAAGTATTTTTTCACTCAAATATTTATTTAATACTACCCTGGACTGGTACCTTTGCATTGATAAAATGCAGTGCCTTATGCACCATTGGGTGCGGATAAGGGTCACTAGTAGTATTATCCATCTTCTTTCATAAGGATATTTCTTCTTTTAGAATATTCCTGTTTACAATCTTATTCAAAATGAAATTATGAATTTTTGTAAAATTGTATAATTATACTATTTAAAAAAAAATTATACACCCCTTAGACTATTTTATTGATAATATTATTGAATCATCTAAAATATAATAAAACTCATAATATTTGGTATAATATTCAATGTTTTATGGTCCATTATAAACCATCAAAAATGTTTTTTTGAATTTAATATTTTAATCATAATATCAGTAATTAATTATTTTAAAACTAATTTTATATATGAATCTACTGAGTAGCCAGAATGATGAAATATTTATACTGTTTACTGTTCAAATAGGTATTTCAGAAGCTATGGGACATGCAGATTATTATGTCAATGGTGGAAAAAGCCCCCAACCAGGATGTGAGTTGAAAGCTGTGCTGCCAAGGAAAATGCTTTTTGAGAAATGTAAGTATTAATCAGAATTATGAATAAATACTTTAGGAATAAACCGATACTTTTCAGTATGAATTAGATACGGTATATACAGCAAAATCATTACACATATATTTCTTTTTTAATTGAAAAAATCACTTGCAATAGCTAAACTAGATTAGAAGTACATTAAAAAGCAGGGGCGTGCGATGGGAAAGGTATTTCTACACATTTGTTCAATTGATGCGTAACGACGCGAAGGGTATTTTTACCTTTTACGCCAGCCACATTTCAAAGGCATAAAAGAAGGAATTATCCAATGTTTTTATATGAATTTTATATTCCAATCTCTTTGTTAAGGTCTTAACTGTATGTACATTATTATTAAATCCTGTCGCCAAAGGTCCGCAGGTATAAAAAATACCCTTCTGAAATGTGTTAAGAAGGAATACTGTTTGAAACGTGTAGGTATTTCACTTGAGAGGTATAAATGGTACAAAACAAAGTACACATTAAAAACTCAAGGGCAGTGCTGAGGCTGTCTTAATATTTACCAACGAAACGTAAACTTAAGTATTTTGTCATCCTTTGTAGTCGATGAGCTATTTTGGAATTTATGAACAGTGCTATTAGGGTTATTTTTGTGATGTGAATATTCAGAAAACCGCATCTCTATGCCTACAAGATATGTATTACTATAACACTTAAAGCATGAAGCGAAGGTTAGTTTTGTATAAGGCTGGAATTCGATTCTGACAGCAATATCGACCCGAGTGCTTTAGTGATAAGCTTGCTAAAACTAAAGCACTAAACAAACTCAATATATAGTTCGCATATGAATAAACCAAAAGACTGTACTAATATGAATTATTAGTCTTATTTGAAAATATTTTTGCACAAAAATACTTGCAAATGAAAAAAAAAACTTCACAACTAAATTAAGGAAAACTTTGACCAGTAATTTTAAAGTGAGGTCTAACTTAAAATAAATATAAAATATAAAAACATTTTTTTTTTCAAATATAACCTGTGTGTAAAAATAAGGTTCAGATATCAAATTCGTACCGACATAGCTGGCCCTGCCAAATAAATGCGACACATATTTCAATAATTAAAATTTGAATTTTCACAACAAAATGTACTATTTTCAGTTTTCTGCAGTCACTGGCGTTCATATCAACTTTACTGCCAGTCAGTGATAAACCCATCGGCATATCCGAGTACCCAGTGCACTCGAGACACTAAAACATGTAAATTACAAAAAGGTCGGGAGGAAATTCATACGTATATGGGTTTTGGAGCCAACCACAGGTAAAGATCTTGAAAATTTTAATCGGATTATTTTTTTACTCCCTGAGCTTTAACTATTTATACTAACCAATAATAGTGTGCCAAAAATTAAAAAAAAATAACAAAAAACATCTTAAGGCCTAGATCTCGAGCATTCAAAAACTCCTTACCTTTCAATAACTCTTTTCTTTTTAAAACCTATATTTATTTTGAAGAAAAACTCATTTTTTCAATACAAAAAAAGGGTTTTACGAAAAAAATTCAATTATGTAAATTTTTACCTGGGTTTAAGGAAAAGAATTGCGATTTACAATATTTTGGGCCTTAAATCAATTTGTTTTCAGGGCTTATGGAAAGTTCTATGTGAAGACAACAGCTATTGCACCTTACATGTTTTATCAAAATGTTGACAAAGAAACCGAATAAAGATATTTTTTTTAATGTTGTTTTATTTGATGTGAAATATTATTGATAAAAACTCACCGGTATAGATGATGTGGATGCAGTAGAGAACCGAGAACTATACTGTGGAAGTAAATCGGGCGCAGGAATATGGAGAGAAGTGAGCCCTGCACTCCCAGAACGTTCCACCGGCACACCTTGTCTGAACAGGACATTGTCAATAGGCGTTCTCCCTACAAAATAATACATCACATTATTGTCATACTATCACCGAGTACACTATATTGTGTATATGAAGTCGCAATACACTCAGACCTCGCTTTGCGTCGTTTCACTTTATGTTCCAAGTTGCGTCGTTACTAAATTAAGACTCATTTTCGCTATCTTTGATGTCAATATGATTTCAATATGAATATAGCAATTCACTTTGCGTTGTTTCAATTTGCGTCGCGATATTTTGGAACGTATCAACGACGCAAAGTGAGGTCTTAGTGTGAATTTTTCAATTGATGTGTAAAAACTAATTTGTCGGAAGGAGAGGCGTTGACCATATATTGCATGCTGTTCACTAGTTTATTGGAAGGAGAGGCATACAATCCTGTTAAATATGTATTGCTTTATAAAACTAAAAATCGCAATGGCTCAGTTAAATCGTTGCTGATACAGTGCTGAAGCTGAATCACTAGGAGTATATTCTAAAGATTGTAAATTTTCATTGTATCAATAATCAAACAACCAAAATCTAGTACATATACAAAGTTCAATTAAATATATCATGGGTTACTGGCAAAAAACTTTAACTCTAAAATCCCTCTTTTAAAAATCACTGTTATTTAAAACATTTAACCAGAATAAAATACCCGCTATTAAACATAAAGTTGAATTTACTTTTAAAACCACGTAAATATGACATTTCAAAGAACTTAGTGTATTTGGCCAGTTTATAGAATGTTGAAAATTTTATAATTTACATCATTAAGTCAAAATTACATATTTTCAAGTTAACGTTTTTTGTCAGTACACCCATGATATATTATATGTAGTATAATTAAGTAAAAATTATAGTACAATCTAATAAACATTAATTCAGTCCAATCAAGTATAAGCATAATATGTACAAACCAGTAAAACACCATCCCAAGTTTGTATCCCCTCGCTGCTCTTGACAGGAATAGTTCCTTCCCCGGACTCAATTTTTGTTCGTAGTTGTCCTCTGGCTTGCCTGCGAATAGAGAATGATAAAGTTACATATTTATGAATAGTATTTTATATTTGTTTATAATAATAACAGGCAAGATTCTTTGCAGGTAAGATTAGGTACGGAAAATATGAAAAGTACATAAGAAACACCAAGACTATTTGCAAATAAGTATTCCTTGGATTCACTTTGATACTACTACTACTACTACCATCACACCGTTTCGCTGCAGGGGTAGGCAGAAAGGATGGAACGCAACACTCTTCTGTCCTGACATACACTCTTCGCCTCCTTCACATCCATACATCTAGTTATACATGCCCTCCGATTACGCAGACTTTGGACACCACCAGATTTTAGGTTCTGATTGATCTGATCGTGCCAAGTCTTTTTCGGTCATCCTCGTTCTGTTTTCCTGCTCACATTCGCCACATATATTTTCTTAGTCATTCTCTCGTTATCCTTTCGCTCCACATGTCCATACACCGTAAAGAACTCTTCCTAATCTTTCCAACTATTCCTTGTTCAGTCTTACATTCCTTTCTTATATCTTCTTTTTAATTCTGTCATACAATGATTTTCCACACATTCGTCAGAGGGAGCGCATTTCAACAGCGTTCTTTCTGCTTTCCTCCTTCCTTCGCCAGTTCCATGTTTCGCTTCCACACATTAGTGTCGGTACCAGCACGCCGTTGTGAACCGCTAGCTTGGCTTCATTGGATTCATTGAATTCATTTTGCAATAGGCAAAAATTACCAGTTTCGCAGTAGACCAATTATTATTTTCAAATGTATTACATACTAATTATTGGTAATTCAATATACACATACGTATTTACAAATGTATTTTTGTAAAACATCTTTGTGTCTGAAGGATACAGCCTAATGAGTACTTTACTCACATACAAAATGTAGTATTTAAAACACCTTCAGATAGTCCAGGATCAACCGGCTGATATAAATTATTGTACCTGTTAGGATGTCTATCCGGTGGTAAGCAAGCCTCTTCATGTGGTGAGAATATCCGAGCATCTCCACAAGGAGCCGTGCTGATGTACAGATGGAATTTGTAAGTTTCACGGACCTCATAACCTCCTCCTGGACATTTTCTTAGTGGATTTTTGTTATCCACTACATCATCTGGGTGAAAAATAAATATTAAATTGGTATTACATATCACAGTAAAATGTGTATGTGAGCTTATATACTTACTAGGAGAATCAGCTAGTTCTAGAAGGCATCCGTATAGAAAATCCTGAAAGCATCTTCTGGAAATAACCTCAGCGTGGCAATCATTAACTGCTAATCCACTTGTAGAAAGACGATCTCCCGATACGCACTTTGTTCCGCTACTTACAGCTATTACCTTTGCAGAATATAATGAAACGATAAGCATCATTAGTTTATATTTTCCACCGAATACATTTATTGGTTTCAATCATTTTGTTCAACTGGTTATTTGGTAATCTATAAATATGTCTAAGATATAATGAAATATGTATTCTTCTTCAAACCCTTATCCGCACCCGGTGGTGCATAGGGCACTGCATCATAAAAATGCAGTATTATCTTAATCATTATTAAATTAAGGAAAGGTGATCGGCCCTTCTGATTCAGGTATCCAACCAGTCCAAGGTAATATTGAATAAATATTAGAGTAAAAAATCACTTTCATTTATTTGATCCCCCCCCCTGGGAATCGAACCCGGAACCTCCAGTACGGTAGCCGAGTGTACTGACCATTAAACTACGGAGGCGGAGTAACGCATTATGTATTACATCATGATAATAATATTTGAATCCTTACTTCAATATTTTGATTATCGGTTCCATATGTCATCACAATACCAGCTAAAACCTTTCGCCTTATGTGAATCGGATCCGACTTCATTAAGTCATTAAATTGATTAATTACCAATCTGAAACCAAATTCAAAGAAAAATATAAGCTTTCACAATATTGTTTACTTCATTTTTATGTATTTGATTTGTGATGGAAATATAATTTCAGCTTATCTTACTTTGAAATCTCATCAGCCAAAGTTTGAGGCAGTGCGGAAGAAATAACAGAAAATAAATCTACCGACAGCTTAGGAATGTTGTTCTCTGCGATCTTTGGTGTATTAGGATTTAGAAAAAGCGCCGCTATGGCCGATTTGGAAGCACCAAGTTTTGCACTTTTCTTACTCGATCCTTAAACAATCGATACAGAAATATAAGTAGTTACATATGTGTAAGTTTGCATCTTATTCATTATGTATTGTATATACAGTGTGTCTGAAAGCTCACCATGTCCTTCGAATTGTTGACCTCGTATCTCGCAAATAACTCTGTACCGTCTATTGGAGGAGTCTGTTCCAAATTCTATAGATTTACAGTGAAAAATCGCATCGGGAAAAGATTCATATATTACATTGACGGGACTTTTTGCAACTATCGGGGTCGATGGCTTAGTTAGTACTATTGGAGGCAAAATTTCAGTTTCATTTTTCACATTGGAATCATTGGTAATTGGATCTGAAATAAGAATCAAAAATGAGACATTGATATGAGTACTCTAAGACTAAATCAATATGAGACATTAATATGAGTACTGAAATCTGTCATTAAAATTTATGTTCATTATATGCTATATGAATCTAGCCGGATCTAACAGCGGGATTAAAAGCCCCCATATATTTAGCATTATACGAGCTACTTACTTCATATTTTCTTAACATACATCTTAAAAATAATATTAAGGAAAAATTTTCTTATTTTATTTTTATAATTTCAAATCGTTTTAAAATATTGTTTTTGAAAAAAGGCACTATCAGTCAGTGCCGTGAGGTCTATATACTTATTTATCAGCAGGGTCATTTTTTGTCTGCTAGGGACATGTTATTTCTTTCACTCTAATAAATGTGGTATTACCATAATGAGAGAGCGAGACTAGACTAACTAGACTAGTCGACTTTCGTTTCATCCGATTTCCAGCCTCTCGCTTATCAGATGGCCGCCGCCGTCAGTCGGCATTAGACTGCGCGTTGGAACAGACGAGGCATCTATGACTCAGCTGGCGGCGAGTTGGTACTTGCTGCAAGCTGCGTACTTCGATTTCCATACATATATGAACTGGGGTCTTTTGGTACCCCCCTTTGGATCACGTGTAATTTTTTAATGATCAGTACAAGAAAGGTTTGACAAGAAAAAAAAGTTTAATTTTTTACTTGTCATATTTGCATCTGGCAACAGAAAAGAACATACATACTAAAAAAACATTTTACCTGGGTTAACTTCTTTAGGTAGAGAGGTGGAAGAAACGTCATCGTCAGTAGTAAAATCAAGGGGAGTTTCTGAAGGGGGTAAAGGATGTTGTAGAGCAGCAAGAGCCTTTATGGCCGCCGCAGCCTTGGCAGACTTCTTACTCGATCCAGTCCCTGAATAATTATTACCATTTACCTGAAAATTCAAGAAAATTTAATGTATTATGAGTTGACCACTTACATTACGTTATTGCACTTTTGACCAAAATCCAAGCTGGAAAATAACATTTTTACTAACACAAAGTTAACAATGAGATTTAACACAAAGTTAATAATGCTTCTAAATACAAAATAATATTGTCTCTCATGTCGGCAAGTAGCACTCTATGGTAAAGTAAAAATGTTGATTATTCAAAATTGAAATAAATGTTTATTTACTATCATTCATTACACTATCTGTAGGTCTTATGATACAACTGTAATATTCATCTTAAGGCCATATTTTTTTGTTTTTTTAGAATAAACATTGAAAAAATATCAACTTTTTTTTTTAACTCAATTACGTCAAATGTTACCTGAGTTTGAAGAAAGTTAACTTGCTATTTAACGTATGTAGGACTTTAAATTCAGCGATTTAACTTAAAAATTAAACCAATAATGAACATTTGGCAAATGACTACTAGGAAAAAAAGATCTAACATAAATTAGTAAAATGAATAAAATTAAAACATTGAAATGAGTTCTTTAGTAGCAGTTGAACTCCAAATTTCCTTCCCGAGCAATTACCATTAAAGTGTATTATTTATATTTATAGATTTTGCGTTTAATTTATAAAACTCCATTTTAATTTACATATTAAATAATAAAATCAAACACTGATTTTTAAAGTATACTAAATTGTATTTTATTTTTAAAAACACATAAAAATTCAATTTGTGACAGTTGTTTCGCTTTGTTATGGCATTTACTACTGTGAAGATTAAATGGACTGAGGGTCCTTATATAGCTATACAATTCTAGGTACTTAAATAATAGTAATAACATGTAATTATTGTCCATTAAAGTGGTTTACTAAAGAAAGCAATATTTATAATCCGGCCAGTGATTCGGTATACTTACTAGAACAGATATAGTAAATCTGGCACAGTGGGAAGGGCCAGACTGAGACACAATTTTGTAATTTAAATTTGGGCACAGTTTGTTTAAAACGGCAACGGGGCTGTTATGAGCGGCATTTTTTAATATCTCCGTCTCAGTGTTATTGCTCAAGCATATCTTTTTCAATGCAGGCTCACCATCTACAATTTCAAAAGCATATTTAATACGATAATTACACATTGTGTATAATACATACACAGATAATAATCAGTACAATTGGATATTATTAAATCTGTTTGGCCAAATTTTTAAGAGTTTATCAAAACATTTAAATAAATTATTTTAAGTTATTTAAAAATCTAATAACCAGTTACAAAAATACAGTGAGACACTTTAGTGAGGTCTTGCAGAATATTATTGAATGGGTATGTGTATATACCATAGTAAGATAACCATATGAGGGAACTTGTACACCTTAGTGGCAGCTTTCATCACACAAGCTTGACTCAAAAATCTGGAAAGCAGTACTGATCACCATGCATTAATTAAGTTGGCGATCCAATTAACACTGTATCAATATAATGCTGTGCCCTACGTACTATTGAGCGTGGATAGCTGCCAGAAATGATAAAGCGATATTATAGAGAGCCTTAGTTCTTATCTCATGAACCGGGGCAGTATTCTAGTTTAGTTAAGTGACCTTACATTCGAAAAGGTGATTAATGAACACTTTGTTTTTTGGAGCTCTTTAGTAATTCCCAGTGTAGGTAGAAGTACAAAATAAAGCATAATTACCTCCATTTTTCAAAATTTTGTGTTTCCTTAAGTTAATTGTGGTTTCAGTATAAGGTATGGTATCACTTTTAACCTACAAAATGATACAGATTAATATACAAGTAACATAATATAAATAGTGATTCTTTGTATGATGCTAATTTCAATGAAAATTTGGAAGAATTGCACGATTATTCATATAATATACATTAAAATAAAGCATATCCACACCACAAATGCAGCCTTTTGAAGATATCCAGGTATCGTTACAGTATGCCCATATATGTATTTATGATATAAGTATGATAGAAGAATCATTTGGCAATTCTAGCAATTTTTTTTATTTCTTGGCTATTTTACACTTCCAAATCAAAATTTAAAGATTAGAGACGCATCGATTAATGGTTCGGTCAGCTAAACAACTACCGATTAGTTAGCCAATTTTTTTAAGCAGATTAACCCACCGACTAATCACCTTAGCTGACTATTTTTAAAAGGGCTATTTTCACGAGAAAATCGTCTGTCATATTAATATAAAAGAAAACCAACAAAAATAAACCAATATTTTTTTATGTTTGCCTTCTAATGAAGGATAATTGTTTGTAAAGAGTGTTTCTTTGAGTTAAATTACAGGTACTTTTAACCCTTTGAATCCTAGAGGCCGGTAAACCGGCTTTAGCTAGTAACACATATACCCTAATAGGCGGAATACTTGTTTTGTTGTTGAAAATTGTTTTGATGTGTATGGTACACATCAAAACAACTTTCAAAGTAGAATTCGGGGGATAAATTGATACTTCTTGTGAATATGTTTTTTTTTTAATCTATTATTATTATATTCCGTTATTATTGTTATATTTATACATTAAAATGCAAAAAAAAACTTTTTTCTTTTGTTACTGAAAGTTGTGTTCAATTATTAGGAACCAAAAGAAAATAAGTTTTCTGTCTGAGGATTAATTTTGGATCGAAATTTAATTTTTAGTAAAATACAATTTTTTTATCAAATATTACTCAGGAGCTCAGGGTTAGCGTACTTGTACAATGAGCGCTTCAGGATTCAAAGGGTTAATGAAATCTTTTTTTTTTGGATTCTCTGTAAAGCGTACAAACCAGCAACTGCTGAATAGTCAGAAGTTGTGCAATTACGCAGCTTAGCTGACTAATGCGATTAGTCGGTTTATCTCTAATAATAATCTCAATGTATTGGAAGAAATGATTATAAAAGATAAATTATTAACAATAAAAAAATTTATACCTCCTTGGCAGTTGAAACATCTGAAAAAAAAGTATGAGTTATTTTAAATGTTTTGAGTAACTTTTATCTAAATAAAACAAGCCGTCAACCATCAAAACCCATTCTCAAAACTTTAAAAAAGTTTTGAGTAAATAAAGCACAAAGAAGCATATTGGATAGAATCTAAAAACTTGGAATATTTGATACTTTATGACTCTGAAAAAAATAAAAAATAAAAAAAAAAAAAATAAAAAAAAATAAAATATATATATATATATATATATATATGTGCGATTTAAATCATATATATTTTAAAAACAGTATCTCAAATATCACTAGATGAATTTTACCTGATCGAAGAAATGATTATGCAATTGCCAGAGCAGGTTTTTATACTAACGACATATAATACCATTTATTAACTTGGTTACCATTGCGTTATTCCCATTTCTTGACAAATTCGAACCCTTATCCGCACCCCAATGGTACATAGGGCACTGCATCATATAAACGCAGTGTTATCTTGATCATTAACACACAAAGGAAAGGTGATCAGCCCTCCGCTTCAGGTACCAGTCCAGGGTAGTATTAAATAAATATTAGAGTGAAAAACTCACTTATATTTATTAGATACCCCTCTGGAAATCGAACCCGGGACCTCCAGAACGGTAGCCGAGCGTGCTGACCATTACACTACGGAGGCGGACATTTTTGACAAAGGTAAGTAATAATTACAAAGCTGAAATCTGGAAGTGTTTTGGCAATTAAAAAAAGTGTTTTTACAACATTCCCGCATTCCTACATCTAAGTGACTATAATTCAATTCAATTCAATTCAATTCAATTCAATTCAATTTATTCAATAATTAATATATACATTACAAACAAACATTTAAGGCGTATACATTAAAAAAAAAAACAAATTAAAAATTACACAAGAAGACTCTTGTTAAATGTGTAGAAGAATCTCGCTTCGGAAAACTCCTTCGGACACATGGAACAGATCAATATCCAATATGATATTGTTCAACATAGCGGTAGCTCTTCCTACAGGCATAACCATCGGCAGGTTGGTCCTGTGTATAGGAATCTGAAACAATCTATGCCGACGCTGTCTTAGGTAACTATCGGGAACATACAGACCAATGCTCTGGATAATTTCAGGATTATCGATCATACCGCGCAACAATCGATAAAAATGCGTAATCAAATACGCATTCCTTCTAGTCTCTAAACTATTGTAGCCAAGCATACCCTGGAGAAACTGGGTCGGGTAGAGCCAAGGATAATAGCCGTACTCTCTCATGTAGAGATACCTCAAAAACTTCTTTTGGACTTTCTCTACCATAAGAGAGTACTTAAGCTCGTGTGGCCCCCAGATCATCGAGCCACTCTCGAGTCTACTTCGCACCAAGGAGTTATAAAGAGTTCTCAGCACGCGGGTATTTTCGAAAACCCTGGCAGTACGCAGAACAAATCCTAGCATTTTCAATGCATTACTACTGACTGCCTCTATATGATCGTGAAATGTCAGGGTGCTCACAAATCTAACGCCCAGATCCCTAACATTCGATGCTCGCATCAGATTTTGGTCGTTCATTTTGTAGCGATAAAATAATGTTTTTTGGGCCCTAGTGAAAGACGTGATCGAACACTTGGAAACATTAAACATTAATTTGTTTCGTCTTCCCCATTCACATATATTTGATATATATATAATCAAGTTGCAACATCTATTTGAAAGTATGAAAATAAATTTCAACTAAAGTTACGCATCATTGAATGCTTTTGTGAAAAATCCAGACAAAATAACCTTAAAAAGTCACAATTTTTGTGCAAATATGTTATTCACAATTACCCGATATTATTCGACCAGAATTTTAAGTTGTTTGGTCTTACCAATTACACTTCTACTTAATTCGAGAATAGTGATTCGGTGTATGAATAACTGACGCTAAATATAAAATCGTGGAACTAATTAGTTAGCAGAATAATAACTTCACAACATAGTTCAATAAAAATGTGTTTATATTAGAACTAAAGACTTTATATTATATACCGAGAAAACATTGTACCTCGTTGCCGATTCTAGGCACTGAAAATCGATCACCTCAGTACAGCATCAATATATTTTTATATTTTTTTGTAAATATTTACTGTTAGTATTGGTTACTTCGTGAGAAAATACATACCTTCAACCTTAATATCTTCCGCGAAACTGGAATTCATAATAATATTAAAACCAAATGGGTCCAATAAAAATTCTTTCAAATTTAATTTTGTCTAAAAACGTTACGCGGCTTTAGTTTTGTTTGCACAGCTCATATTAGAAATACCGGTTAAATTAGAAATTGAGAAGGCCAGAAATAAGGAAGGAAAGTCACTAAGCATTCGCATTCAATAACAAAATTGAACGAAATCTGGCAAGAACTGTCAATATACGATATTAATTTATCTTTGCTTTAGTACTTTCCTTCTATGAGGTAAGTACCTACTTACCTCAAATAAGGGTTTTAGGGTTTGCGGGATGAGTGTTCGAAGTATTATTTTATTTTTACGTTAATCTTTATCGTGTTAATTCTTATAACTACTAACCGATTCTTATTGTTCTGGTGGGTAGTTAATGTATTTTTAAATAATGCTTTCTTGCTACTAGGAATTGAACCTACTGAACATTTTCAGACAAGTAGTTATACAATTTTCGGGTTTTTGGGCCAAAAAGAAATGGTTTGAAACCAAAAACCTTCAGAAATATTTTAGGAATCGGGGAAAAAATTTTTTCTTCAACTTGGCAGTTCAGTCAATTAAAGATATAACCTAATTTGATCATAGCCAACCCCGCCATCTACAAAGCAACCATACTAAACTCGACTGCGAAACTGGTGTTGCAGGTTCGATTCCCGCCAAATGCAAAATGAATTCAAGAAAGATTTATCTTCGATTAGTCTGGGTGTTTGTGATTTATTTTTTACGTTTACCTTCCCTATCTTTACTATCCTACCTGCAGACAAGCATCTAAAATAGACGCTTTGCAGGCTATTCCTTTAAAAAAAATTTTTTTGATTGTTCGCCTTTTACAAGGCTAAATGGATGAACGACGACTAATAACATCAAATATATAAAATAATAATAAAAAATAATGATGTAATATTTTTACAGTACATTATATATATATATATATATATATATATGTACATATTTTTTTTAAAATTACCTACCTAACATCAAAGGCCCTACATACGCTTCAAATTAAGTTTTATAGCCTCTACCTACTTATGAACGTATTTATCCTTTATTTTTAAAGTTACATCATTTTCATTTTATTATATTTCTTAAAAATTTTCTTTTGAAAAAAAACTTCGTTATTTCCCACACTAAGTCAACAACATATCTTTTAAGATAATAATTTAATAATAATAATAAAGCTGATCTTTTAAGATATAGTCCCTACCATAAAATAAAAACACAACAACTGACACATAACATGTGAAGTTTATTAGGATATACTAGTACATAAAAAAAATGCAGATCCTTAAAAAAAGACTAAACAAGCAATAATAATAATAAATATTTTACAAAAACACAATATATTTTGGGATAATAAAAGTTCGCAAATGATTTCATCACGAGGATTTTTTACAATACAAATGTACATTTCGAGTGGTGTAAAAAATGTATAACAATAATTTCATCATTTTATTACACTGTTCACATGGACAGATACAAATTTACACTACATTAGGATCCCCGCAATAAAGTAAATAAAATTTATTTTTTAAAAAAACTCGACGCTATCACAGAAAGTATGATAAATGAAATAAAAATTACAACGAGATATTTTAAAGTACACTTAATTCATTATGAGTAAATTATTTACACAAACTTCGCAGTTGGTGTAAGAATAATACACTACTAGTTGCAGTCTATTTAATAGGAATATGATCATTCCATCAACTTTGAAATTGTTACACAGTAAAATTAAAGAGTTAGGTTCGCCGTTTAATGCTTGCGGCGAGTAGTCGGAGGTCAGGAGGGTCCCGCACCCTGCTGCTGCTGTTGCTGCCGTGCCGCCGCTGCAGCCCGCGCTGCTGCTGCCGCTGCCTGTCGTCCCGCACTCGAGCGCAGCTCCCGCTTCCGCTCCGAAGGCTGCTCAGGCAGCTCCTCACGCTGCCGTTTGCCTCGGGGCTTTCTCTTCTTCCCTTCCGAGTTCTCTTGGGACGAAGGCTCGGACGAAGACGCATCCTCCGCGGCGCTCCCCTTCCCTTCTTCTTCCTTGGCATCGTTCCCGACAGGAGAATCGGGTTTGTCTTCCGGTATTTCTATCGGTGCTGCCGATGCGGACAAGTTAGTCGCAACCAGGGCAGGTGCGGGAGGTGACCGTTTCTCTTCTTCCATGACCATTCCGCCAGCACGAATCACTGTCGACGGGGCAATGAGATCCTCTAAGTCCATATCATTTGTATTAGTGTTAGATGCGTGCGCCATCGGCGGTGTCGGCCGTGGTGAAGGAATATGACTATGAGTATTTTCCGGAGTTTCATTTCGAGCAGATGTATCTTTATGAGTTTCAACAATTGCTGTTTCCTTTTCTGCCAATCGCTCAGGAGGTTGGGCGAAACTGACCACTGTTGTCTGTTGATCATCTTGTGTTCTTCCTACAAATTCGGCTGAAGACTTGCTTAATTTCTCTGTAGAGTCCCTGGAATCGCAATCCTTTCTCTTCGATGATCCGGGACTCACGAGACTCGCGCTCAAAGCACCTGACGCCATTTGTTCAAATAATATTTTACTTATATCAGTTTCTTTTTTATCCCATTTGGCCGATTTCAAAAGTTGCTCTTGCACGGCCGTAAATTCCATCGGAAGGCGAGATCTTGGATTATCAGATATTTTGTTTTTCTCCCCTTTCGATGTTTCTGTGGATTCTCGCTTATCGTGTTCTCTAGCTCGTCTCTCCGAAGCTTTTAAAATAGCATCAAATGAAGAACCTTTACTCAAAGATTCAAGTAAATAGGTGTCATGAGGAAGCAGCAAATGTTGCAACTGCGCTTGTCTGTCTAAAGCAGATTTGTGATGTCTCGATGAAGTAGTATATGTGGAAGAAGACATACTCGGGCCCCTAGAAGTACTCACTTTACCCGAAGTTCTCGATGTAGTTTGAGAAGTGTTACTGTGCGATGTGGAAGAAGCTGAGCTCACTCCTAGACTACCATTAATTAATCCACATTGCGAGAGCGCATCATACGCAGATGACATACCAGACTGAACGCCAAAGGGATTCAGTCCCCCTAAACCCAACGGGGGATACAGCAGTCCCGGATTTGGAAACAAGAAAGGAAACTGCGAAGCTGCATTTCCTGAACCCTTTCCACTAGATGTATGTGTTTCATTACTCTTACGAGATTTTGATTTAGTACTGGAGGATGTAGATGTGGTGCCTTCTGCCGCTGATGTAGAGACACCTAAATTAGCCATATCCATTCCCGAAAATCCGGATAACCCTAGCCCTGCCAAGTTTGCAAACATGTTTCCCGTACTCATATTTCCTAGCATGTTGGGCATTCCTCCGAATGGAAGGAGGAAAGGATGTTTAGGATCAAGACCCGCCAACAGTTTAGGGTCCAAACCGCTAAGACCCGCTAAGAGTTTGGGATCGAAACTGCCGAGACTCTTGGGGTCAAAGGCTAGATTGGATAGAGTGCTTGCGAGCGCTTTGGGATCAAAACCACTGAGACCTGATAAACCCGACAAAAGAGACGAATTTAAACCGGCCAAATTAGAAGCGGATAGTCCTCCAAATCCCAAGTTGGAGGCCATAGTAGTAGAAACATTGCTGGCTGAATCTATCAATGGTGGACGTCCTTTTTTCCTTTCTGGAGGATTATTAGTTGGTGCCACAGACGCCGATCGCGGAGGTCTGGAATCTTGCGAAAGCTTCACTGATTCTTTGATGCTGTCCGTCCACTTTGGATCAATATCGTACATCGGATTCTCTCCTATCCACTGGGTTAAATGCTTTAGTTGCGGAGCTTTGGGGCCGTTCAAACGCTTACCGGTCAACCTGTGCACGACCGGTACGTGTTCTTCTCCAGTGAGTCGCTTGAGGTCTAGGGCGGGTTCGGGTCTCCTCCTACGTCGCTGCGCCATGTAATCAGCCAGAGCGTCATTCGCCGCAGCCGAAGCATTCTGCTCCGCCAACCATTTGTTGACCTTGGCCTCGTGGGAATAAGAGCTAATTTTAGTGCCGGAAAGATCAGCTACTTTGTTTATATCGGCGATCATCGCTTCGTAAGATTTTTTCTGAGAAGACATGGATTGAGCGGATGCCGCTTTTTGATGTTTCATTAAAAGATTTTGTTGTTGTTCAAGTGATTGGGATAAAAATGCGGAAAAGTCTTTGGGAGGGAGTTGCGGGGAAGGCACACTAGTAACCGTAATGGAGAAGGGCTTTTGCGCAGGAGCGGGAGATGAAGAGGGGGGCGCTGCAGGGGTAAGGGTGATGCTGGCGGGAACCGGTGTCTTCCTGGGGCCCTCGGGCGGGGGTGCCGGGGAGCTGCGTACTTCCAGCGGAGTGACGGAGAGAGACACGGAGGAGGAAATGCCGCTCTTGCTGGGACTGGGACTAGTGGGCTGACCCTTAGCCGCTGACAGCCCCAGTACTATTTCATCTAATTTTCTGCGCTTCTTTTCCTTTCCTATTACGGGCTCGGGTTCAGGCTGGAAAAATAAATATTATTTGTGAGTATGTAAACATACTAACATTTGCAGTAATAAAACTCATTATAGCGCGCATTGAACAGTTAACTTACCACATTTTTCCTCTTCATTAATTTACTGAGAGTGTCATCTAGCTTTCTCTTTCCTCCAGTCGGTTGAGGGGGTGCGATGGGAGTGGGAGTTTTCTTGGCCATGGAGAAGTCTTGCACTTCACTCAAATCCAGGGGGGCTGATAGATCCACAGGGCTCGCCTGGCTGGTGGAAGGTGCGGGGGGCGCAGAGGGCCGCTGGTGCGCCGGCGGGGGGGCCGGCAAGGACCCGGAGGGGGCGGCAGGCGGAGGCGGCGCTCCTGCGTGTGCCACCGTCAGCGAGAGGGGGGGAGCGGGAGTGGAGCGTCGAGAGGAATCACTCGAGTCTTCCCGTTCCCACACTCCACTCAATGCTTTAGATAAATTGGATCCTTGACCTGAAAATATATTTGTGTATATTATTTTTTCAAAGGTTCAAATGGCCAAAAGGCTAATTGATTGCTAAAAGATCGCAAATGTTCTACTCACTTTGTGGATGCGCTTGCGGCGGTGGTGGAGTGGAGAGCAAGGCGTGTAACTTGGCTCGCTCGGTTTCCACGTCAATTGCGATGTGCGTCTTTCGTCGCTTGGCCACTTGAGTGCTCACTGGGGACTCTCTGGAGCCGCTGTGAGCGGGCAGAGGCCACTCGTTGTTCTGCACCGCGTGGACAATATGATGCAGCCGAGCCTCCAGGGCAGTGTCCTTGAACCAGCGCACTGTTGCCGGTCCCTCATCTTTATCATCCTTTTCTCCTCTCACCGACCTCGCCAGGGTTTCTAACTCCGACAGGGCACTTCCCGTTTCCGGTTTACCCTCGTCTTCGTCATCCCTCTTCTCCGAGTGCTGTGAGTGCCTTTTGCTCCTTCTCACAGAGGGCTTGTCTCCCTCGGTGTCCTCTTGATCCGAATATTCGGGTTCGTGCACGGGACTGGCAGGGCGCTTGCGTTTTGATTCTCCCCATTTACGGGCGCTATCAGCGTAAGGTAATTTCGGGTCACAGAATAATTTACGATAGGAATCGCCGAGTCCGTGTCTGAAAACAAAAATTACATAAATTTATCCATAAACAGTTAATATATTTTGAACATTTTAATTTGTTCACATACATATAAATAAAATCTTACTTGCAAACACCGATAACCAAAACTTTGTCATGAATTCCAGGAACCCACCAAGGTGGTGTGCCATCTGTCTTCTCGCAGTGACTCATTCGGGAATCTAAAGACGGATGGCATATAATCTCTTCCCTCAGCACTCTCAATAAGTCAATTCTGAAATATAGAGTAACCATCAATCAGAAGTGCTGAAAATTGAACACACATTGTACAAAAAAAGATGATATCGGAATAGAACAATACCTTTCCAGAGTGGTGATGGCTCGATCCTCCCCGATGGGGTCGGCAGTGATGTCATTCATAGGCATCTCCTCCTGGCTGACGTTAAGCCCGCACTGGTGCTTGCACATGACCATGAAGGCCTTGAGGTAGTCGGTGAGGATCTCGTCAGACTTGTCAAGGCGAGCGATGGCGCGGAAGCGGCCCCAGCGAAGGCTTTTGCTGGAGGGGTCAAACTCGACCCCGTAAGATCCCACGGTTCGACAAAATGCTTCTTCCTCGGCCTTGGTCCACCTCCACTGAATCTCCTCGCGTTCTCTTTCGCGAACTATCTGCTCCATTTTCTCGCGCCTCTCCATTTTCTGGACAAACACAATCTCCTTATATAAGTATAATACGTATGACATTAGAACAAAGTCTCGACTCAATGTTATTTGGAATAACGTAAAGTTGCGCATTTACCCTGGCACGCTGCTGCATCTTGAGTTCCTCCCTTTTGTAGTTCCTCTGGTAAGAGGTGATGAGGCGCCGCAGTCTGGTATTAAGGTCCTGCATGGAGGGCCACTGCGGCGCGCCCGAGGGGCCGGCCTCCTGCTCGGCGCACGGTCCAGGCCCTGCGCCGGCCCCCCCCGGGGACGCGGGCGGAGAGGACAATGGCGTGTCCTGCCCGCCGCCTTCCTCACCCTCCCCATCGCCTTGGTCCAGTATGCTCTTCATCATATCTTCATTCCTAAACAAGAATACTCACTTACTTCTGCGCTTATCCTAGCCGCCATTATCAACTAGTACATTGTATATTTACTATACCACAAACTAAAGGGTAAAATAATATAGCCGTAAGGGCCATGTAATCATTTTCATGCCTCGTATTCAATAATAAGTCATTATACAATACAATATCTATATATCCAATCCCCGCCATTAAAGATAGCAGCAAAAATTATAAACTTGATAAAATAGTTTTCCATCAGCAGATTAAAACGTTTATTAATTTCATTCATTAGGAAGCTTAACAAGTTATAAATTTATATAAAATGTTACAAAATTATATAATTTACAGTACTTTATGGTTTTAGGTTTTTTTAACGAGTACATTTAACGAATCTATATGCTGTGCAAGCACGTAAAATTACTACTTTTTAGTGTGGAAACTAGCAGCTTGAAGCGATAGGGGTCAATTCTGCAGTTTCAATTTGAAAAATCTTACTGCGTGCACATTTCAAGTTAATTGCAGCTCTCAACTAAGACTAGAGGATGTTTTTTTTTTAATTAAAACCGTAGATTGCCCAACCGCCACAGGTTTAAGCAGTAAGCCCCGACTGCTTCAAGCTACTGTTTCCGGCCTTACCTGTAGTTTTAAGTATAAATATATGCATACAATTCATATGCAATATAAAAAAACAATTTAAATATAAACTTACCATAATGAAATTGTACAGATTTTGGACAAAGTAAAAGGGCATAGATAGCGTACAGCCCAAATGATAAATGGAGACAGACAACTGTTAAGAGAGTATATAAAATGCTAAGAATAGATGGCATTATAAAGTGCCCATTCTGAATAACATTGAAAAATGAGAAAAACAAAAAGGCAAGCGTATAAGTACAAGATGTATGTATTATGGAACAAGCGGTGAGAGTGAGAGGAAAGTAGGGCCCCCGACTTACTTGATGGTAATGCACTCGGCATCGTCAGGGGGGCCGAGGCGCTGCATGAAGTCAAGCTGCGGGTCCATGCGCATGGATAGGTAGTTCTCGTAGCCATGCAAGTAGGTGCCCACCAGCAGCGACACGTCGCACGACACGTCCCACCATGTACGCGGCGCGGGGCTGTCGGCAGCCGGAACGCGCATCGCCAGAGCACTGCCACACACAACACATACTGTATCCTGCCCCGGTCCCTTACCACCTGACTACGCCACTACTCCGCGCCGGCTCCTCCGCTCCGTGCATACCGGCCGCACGCCCCCGCACTCCGGCAGGCAGTGCAGATTCCACTTCTCGTATTCAGTATTAACAAGGAAAGCGGGAAATCAACAAACCCAAAGCATTACAAATCAATATTGGTATAAATAAAATCATGCAAAATGACGCATGACCCGATCAAAATGAATGGTTTAAGATGAATAACTAGCTCAAAAGACATTAAAATGGTTATAAAAGCGAAGCAATAATAAAGATGGAAAAAAAATGATAGTAATAAGTATGATTCATTCAAATACCTGGCATTTACGCCTTCCGCGATTTGTGAGGCCAAATCTCCAATCACTTCATGTTTTATATAGTACATGAGGCGCACCCGCAATAACAATCTGGAAATTATCAAATTGTGTTATATCATTCACCAAAAAAATTATATATATATTTTTTTTCAATATAACAATGCTACGGAAGTACATTTCTTCCATTGCATTGCCAATTGCAAAATATTCCAGATGCATTTTTCTGGAATATTTTGCAATTGGTACTTCTTGTTGACGTTGCGGATCGCATTTCGGTGTCATTTTTGCAGCTTTCGGCAAGAAGTGTTGGAAACTCATAGGGTAATACTACCAGCAAAATTATGAAAGTTAAACCCAAAAACGCTTACTTGTTAGCGTGACGGAAGAGATGTCTTTTGTAGCTACTTTCCAAATATGCATCGCAGTCATATTTTTCACTGGAACTCCAATGAGATGGATCTTCCCACTTTTGGAGAGAAACTTTAGGCTCCTTGGTGTCCTTTATCTTGAGTTTTTTCTTAGCATTTCGCCCTCGAGGAACTGGGTTATGAAGTCCACTGTGATTATGATCGATGGTGACTTCGCCGTTTTCGCTAGGTTGAATTAAATCCCATATGAAATTTCGAATTTTTTCATCACCTTTATAATGGCGCAGGCAAAACAAAATCTGCAAGAAAATACACGCATTTATAGCAACATATGGAAACATAGCTAAGTATTAATAATTTAATAACACGGTCAGAATAATTACAACTCAGCGAGAACCTACATTCTCTCGGTATTAGCATGGTTGATCATCATTTTGGGATTTTATCAAATTCAGTGTACATCATCATCAAATATATTTTATATCATACAGCTTAAAGTACAGTAAATGCGAATTTTACATTTTTCAATGAATGGAGAATGTCAAAAAGTTGAGTAAAATTGAGGAAATAAAAAATGCATGAAAAAATGGAATTCGATTTCTCAATTTTCAACGGTGCGTGTGAATATATAAAAAAAACCTATTACATATTGTATTTAAGGCTGAATACAAAATATTGTGCAGTTTTGTCAGGTAAATACATTTTTTATTTTTTGTAAGGATACAATTCATATTTATATGAATTTGTAATCTGTGTTCAAAATTTTTATTTAAATAATAAAAAATCATTAAGTGAACTGTTTAAAACTTTTGGCTGTTAAATGAAGAGTAAGCTTACAATTATTCTGGCACAATCTTCGATGTCAACAGTTGTCCATCCTCTTCTGAACTGATTTTTACTTAAAATCTCTTCCCACCTAGACCACCTGAAAGTGAGCACAATGGATGTTACTCTATATCAATATAAATTACCTTTACCCGTCCTTTAACACTGGGAGTAGTTAACTGCCTGAGCATTTTTTTTCTACATTTTGTATATTGTCATTGTTAATCTGATCTATAATCAGATGAAATTTACCACACTCCCTAGTCCCTCGAAAGATCCCAGCAATGAGCAAATGCTGAGAAATTCCTGATCGGCCCACACTAGTTTATCCCCCCCTTTTCCAACACAGATTAAAATAAAACATGTTTTTAACTATTAGTGATAAAAATCCACTCAATGACCTATGAACCTTAAGCAAGGTAAATAATAAATGCAATTTTCATCTAAAAAAAAGGTCCCTTAAAATCCAATTTGGCAAAGACAAAAATCCGCAGTTCCTACAAGGACTGCTGGAGAGTTAAACATTTATTGAACTAAATATCTTGTTTTATAAATAACATTCATCATTTTGACAATTTTGAAATGTAAAATTATTAAAAGTAATTTTGGATATATCATGTACCCCACCTGAACATCAGTGGACCGGATTTAGTTAAACTACATGATCCTTATTTTTCTACAATTCTGACAAAAAAACTTAAAAATCCCTTAAAAAAAAGCAATAAAATTAAGAAAATATAATTTAAATGACCCAAGGTGATTTCATAAATAATTTGGTTATCTTTTTCCGCATCTCGATTTCCACTAAAAAAATCTATTTGGGGTACAATATCAGGAATAATATTAATAATAATTCCAACACTTCACACAAAACAATTTATTGCTGCATTTCTATGTAACCATTCGAGTGAATCATGATTAGTGACAAAACAGAATATTAACATTTGAATTGAATTAGTCATATGGAAATCAATTGGGATGTCTTCTCATGTTGAGGTTTTTAATGCTAGTTTGAAGATCATAGAAATCAGCTTTTGTCTGGATATAATTAACAATATGTGGAATGCAATGCTTCCTCTTGAGATCATGAATACTTTGAAGCTTTTTTGTAATTTTCTTTATATCAACTTCTACTTTCTCAACATCGGCATTGACAGTTTGAATTTGATTTTTTCTTTGCACACAGGAATCGAGTAAAGATTTTAAGTGGACAGACTTTTCGTTCAATATCCTTTTTTGTATTTTAAAATTCAAAAATATCTCCGATGCCATTTTCTTCACATCGATGATTTGCAATCCTTTTTTATCTATACGGTTTAGATAGCCTTGATTTTCAATAAAAATCTTCTCAAAATCGATTGGCCGCAAGGATTTCCCCAGCTCCTCTTTTCGGAGAAGAACTGCTTTCATCTTGTGGAACTGAATTTTCAGAGTACTGATGAGAAGTCTTATCTTTCCTATTTGAGCATCGGTCAAACTCAACCATTTATTCATATACTTTATCCAAGCCTCAGCGGGGATCTTCTTGGAAATGGGGTCCACAGCATTAATAACTTCATCCTGAAATCTCACTTTCGCTTCTTCTAGTTCGTCAACTCGTAAATCTATCTCTTCTAAATGAGCTTTCAGCAGGCGATTGGCATTTTTGGTGTTCTTTTGTACAGTATCCAAGGCTGTCTCCAAATTATCCATTTCTTTTCTTATCATTTGGGACTTGTGCGTAATTGTGATCTTGGGTCCGATGCCCAAACCTCCAACACGAGCCTGAGAACCCACTTTAGAAGAAGAAGCCATCATTACACTCGACATAGCCAGGAACCTCGCCGACGTTCCTCCCGATATAATAGAAGTATTTCCTTGAGGTTGTGAAGAAAATTCCAACATTTGTTGCACAGCTACCAGAATAGATGGATCTTGTCTCACGAAGAATCTCTCGATTACTTCATTTTCCAGATTGATCATTTTATTTTGGAAAGTCAAATTACCTACCGATTCAGCTAAATATTCGTCAGTGAATTCATCAATATATAAATTAGCATCTCCAAAAAGTCCCGCATCATTTGCTGATTCTAACTTATTCATTTTCAAAAAATAAACACATCCAAGTTCCAAAGATTTAAAAAGGATTTAATACATTTTACTATCATCAATAAAAACAAAGGTTGTCGCCACGGTGACAAAATCAATAGTTCACTATAGTTACAGAATCAATGCATGTAATTTTGTGGAGCAAAAATATCTAACTAGGTAGGTACATATCGAGTGAGCTTACCCAAATGTTAAAAGCCCTCTTTCAATCTTGAAACATTCAGAACGTGCCCAGTTGCCATAGAGGACATCATCCGCAGAGAAAATACCATCATGGCGAGGAAGGTATTCATCATTGCATCTACGACCTCGCTTGCTCAATTTTTCTTTGCGTTTTTTATTTCTCAAACTGACCCCTGAAAATAAACAAATTATTTTTATGTTAATGTAATTTTTTTTTTTATTTCACAAAATAATGCTTTTGTCAGTGAACTAACTTATTTAATAAAAAACTAATTATTTAAGACATAAGTAACTATACCTTCTGCTTCATCATCAGACATATCAGGAGTAGAATCTATATCGGACATCTCGAGAGCACCATCGTCGTGCCCGTAGCGTTTGATCTGAGTCCGCCTTCGGGGTTCTGACATTACAAGCACTTCTTCAACCTTTTTCTCTGTAGTGTCAATTTCAGCTTTTTTCGCCCATTTTTTCCAGAAATCTGGGTCATCTATATCAATATCAGATCTTATTCCGGATGAAGAAAAGCTCGCCTTGGAAAAGGTGGACCCCTTTTCAGCTTCCATCAAGATTATTTGTGTTCTTCGCGCAAGAATTATATCAATATCCTCTTCGCAGAACTTATCACCGGCATTATCTTCATCCATGACAGCTCCGTACGCGCCTTTCTTCAGTAAATCTTCAATTTCTTTCTTGGATAGTTGTTTTGTATTTCCTTCCTTTCCTCCTTGTGAAGTATTCATACTCTGCAGAATGGCTTTATCTAGACCGAGTTTCATAGAAGCTTTGTCGAACATTTCTCTTTCGTAGGTGTTACGGCACAGCAATCTGTATATCTTGACCATTTTCTGTTGGCCGATACGGTGGCATCGAGCTTGGGCTTGTAAATCATTTTGCGGATTCCAATCGCTGTCATAAATTATAACAGTATCAGCCGCTGTTAGATTGATTCCTAAACCACCAGCCTTTGTGCACAACAAGAACACAAATCTATCAGAGTCCGGTTTAGAGAATCTATCAATAGCTTCTTGTCGCATGTTTCCCCTTATTCTACCATCTATTCTCTCGAAAGGATACTTCTTGTACATTAAGTAGTCTTCTAATATATCTAAGCATCTAACCATTTGGCTAAATATTAATACTCTATGTCCGTTTGCTTTAAGCTTTGGTAATAATTTGTCGACGAGAACCATCTTGCCCGACGACTGAATGAGAGCTTTATAGTACGCTTGTTGATCTTCTCCGTGAGATTGTTTGTAGTCGTATTGAATTTGTTCTTCCGCCCCGTTGAGCAGGTACGGGTGAATACAACACTTTCGTAGTTCCATCATTGTATTCATAAGGTTGGGAATATTGGCGGCGGATGCTGTGCCTTTGGAAAGGAAAGAGAAATTGCGTTCCAAAATTCCTCTATAATACTTCTTCTGAATATTGGTGAGTTCGACTTCGACGACAGTTTCTTCTTTCGGAGCCAGTGATTTTTCAACATCCTCCTTTAGACGTCTCAACATCATCGGTTTCAGAAGCGCTTGTAATTTCACAACTTCTGATTCAGTTTTCAATTGCCCAAATTCAGTTAAGAAAGCTTCACTACTCGAAAACTGAGACGGCTCCAAGAAGTTAAGTAGCGAAAAAAGTTCATTGACATTGTTTTGTAGGGGCGTTCCCGATAAAAGTACTCGGTGTTCCAAGTGGAGTTGTCGAAGACCCTCTAACAATTTACAATTTCTATTTTTCAATCTATGGGCTTCATCTATCACACACAACCGCCAGTTGAAAATGCTGAGATCTTGAAAATCTGTCACTATCACTTCAAATGTAGTGATGAGTACATTAAATTTGGTTATTTCTTTGATGAATGTACCTTTTTCATTTTTGTAGAATAGCTCATATTCTTGGAGCATACTTTTACTTTGCTGAGATCCATGGTAGACAATAACGTTCATATCTGTCCATCCTTCCAACTCCCGCTGCCAGTTAGGAATGGTGGACAGCGGAGCGATCACGAGGAAGGGTCCCCGAATTCCCAGTTCCCAAACCGAGTGAATAAACGTCAGACTTTGGATTGTTTTTCCCAATCCCATTTCATCTGCGAGAATACAATTACGACCGTTGTACCAAGAAAACAGTAACCAGTTGAGACCTTCCAGCTGGTATGGCCGAAGTGTATTACCCGACTTATACACAGGAGACTCTTTCAACTGTTCCCACTGTTCGGGCGGTGGTCTTCTTTTGAACTTCCATTTCTCCTTTGCTGGTATAGCTCGGAATATTTCAAACTGCTTTATTTTTATCGGATCAATATCCTCTTCTAATTCCCATGTGCTATCTTCATGCTGTAAACTTTTCCATTTCACTAGATAATGTTTCACCGTCTCCGATGTGGCTGGATCGATGTGCTCCGATACATCCAAGACTCGTTCAACTTCTACATAATCCGGATTGAACGGTTCTTCATCTAAATACTCAAATATATTCATCTGCTGAGCTTGTTTCTGTTTGAATCGCTTTATTTTTGAGAATATTCTTTTATCTCCTTTATATAATTCATCTTCAGTTTTCCACTCACAGTGCAGGTATGAAAAGTTGCGATACTTGACAAAATATTCCTCAACATCTATCATTACAGGTGGTAATTTTTCCACATTTTCAGAAGGATCTTTGATATCAGGTTTTATAGCGTGTGACTCAGCTAAAACTTTTCTGGCAGAAATGTCTTCACAAACTACTATTTTTTTTTCTTGAGGGGTTTCTGTACTTGTACCATTTTCTTCGACGTGCTTCAAAGCTTCAGAATCGGGTGAGGCTTCAGACTCAATTAGTACAGTGTCACTCTTCTCCGAGTCTTCAGACAATTTTGTCAAATCATTAACTGCATTTTCAGGAATAGTCAATTTAGCATCTGGGTTTACAATAATTTCCTTTACTTCAGCATCGTCTATTTCATCTCTACGTGATGATTCATCTAATGCAGAACCCTTTACGGCTGAATTGCTATCTAAAGTAATATGAGATTCAATTATATCTAATTTATCATCTTCAACAGATTTCTCAATTAAATCACTCTGTGCAGTGACTTTACTGCCAGAATTATCACATTCTTTACTTGCTTCACTAGAATCATCCACATTTTGAAGGTTAATATTACTTTCTACATTATTTTCACCTCCAGATTTAACTTCATTTCCAATTTTAATTTCCTCACAAATATCTTCATTTCCATCCTTCACGTCGTTAAGTGTTTTTATTTCGTCTGCTGCTTGAATTTTTTCTTCAGTTTTCATTTCATCTTCAGATTTGATTTCATTTTCTGTTTTAGTAACATTTTCAGTTTTTATATCTTCATCAGTTTTTGTTTCATTTTCTGATTTAACTTCATTTTCAGATTTGATTTCATTTTCTGATTTAGCTTCATTTTCTGATTTAGCTTCATTTTCTGATTTAACTTCATTTTCTGATTTAATTTCACTTTCGGATTTAATTTCATTTCCTGAA
Source organism: Brachycentrus maculatus (assembly GCF_059751285.1). NCBI lineage: Eukaryota > Metazoa > Arthropoda > Insecta > Trichoptera > Brachycentridae > Brachycentrus > Brachycentrus maculatus. Next base: position 2,606,049 of record NW_028280840.1, read on the forward strand.
TTAATGTCATTTTCTGATTTGATTTCGTTTTCAGATTTAATTTCATTTTCCAATTTAATTTCATTTTCTGACTTAACCTCAACTACGGCTGGTTTAGGAACCTCGGGAATAAGCTCTCTTTTGCCCATGCGTGATGCTAGAACATACTGTACTACCATTGAGTCTTCATCGGTAGTATTTATATACACATAGTTGGGTTTATTCACTACATCAGCTCCGCTCACAGATTCAACTTCTTTCACAGGGGTTGTTTTAGGTTCCTTTGGTTTGACCTCTTTTTCAATCTTCGATGTACTTACAATTGCAAATTCATCATCAGACAACCGGAGCAATACATCATCGGTATATTTTTTCCTCTGAGTGTGTCTAGCAGAACGACGTTTGGAACTATCACAATCGCCTTCGGGTGGTGGTGAAGGAGGAGGTGTAGTGATGAGGTCATCTGGTTCTCCGTCAGACTCAGGGACGATACCTCCCCTCTTTTTACGCTTTGGACCAGATGGACGTTTGCTTAGTTTTTTTGCCGAACCACTTGTCGCTGTTTTATTGCGATTTCTGTTACTAGCTTTCTTTTTTATTGGTGAAGCCGAGTTGGAATAAATATCTTCATCCAAATCATAAACACTTTCATCTCTTTCTTTTTTAGCAGCAGCAGCTTCTTCCAGCAATTCCTTTATAGGAATTTTGGAAACTGGAATATCATCAAAGTCTGTCACTATAGAATCATTTGCCACTGATTCGTTGAGTTCAGACACAATACTCATTGATGCGGGAGGACTATTTTCACTTGTAGTGACCTTTTCATCTGAATTTAGAGTTTGAACTTCTGAACTTTGCAAGGATTGGTCCAACTCCACTTCGCTCGAAGATAATTTCTTTTTTGTACGTTTCCGCTTTGGCGCATTAGGATCCTTAGGCTCCCGTTTCTTTCTCTCTTTTGGAGTTTTAGGTGTTTTAGGTTCCTTAACTTTTGGTTCTTTTGGAGTTTTTGGTTCTTTCGGGGGCTTTGGTTCCTTAGGTTTTTTCTCCCTGGGTTTTCGAAGTATTTTTGATTTTTTTGCCTTTGAATCTAATAAATCTAGATCGCTAGTAATAACAGTGTTTTCTAGCATCATTTCAGTAGATTCTGTGGTGTCTGAATTAGTGATTGACTTTAAGCCAGTGCCAGGTGTAACACAATCTTCGGAAACTGGCATGTTTTCTAAACTATGAGGAACTGCAGGCATAAGAGCTGCTATTTTATCAGCTTTTTTAACTCTCGGCTTTCTGGGTTTCGTTGGTCCTTTTGATCTACCCCTACCAGTTGTACTTGAAACTTGTGGACTATCAATCATAGGTGAACCATACATAGGGTTCTGCAAGATGCAGTGTGGCTCCCCTGAACACTTGTCGTTGGTTTCATGTAGTTGAAGAATATTGTACTGTTCTTGTAAGCGCATTACTTTTTCTTGGTTTTCGGAAGACGGAGCCATGCAAAAAATTTCCTGAATCTGCTGCCGAAGGGCGGCCCTCTCCTGATGATGAGTAATAGGTGTTTCGTAAACATTTGTCATTCCAGGATGAGGAACCATACCGGGACCCATCATAGGAATAACCCCAGGAGGAATTTGCCCTAAAGGCACATTAGGTCCCCGAGATCCCAAGCCCATATTTGCTATCATGGGATTCGAACCATCATACTGACCTTGAGGAGGCATTCCCATTTGGCTCAAGTTAGGTGGCAATCCGAGCATATTTGGATGCATCGGAAGTCCAGGCTGCATATTTGGAATTATTTGAGATTGGTTCATTTGCATTTGAGGAGGGATTTGAATGGAATTTGGAGGTAAATTGGTTGCAGATAAGTGAGATTGGACTTGGTTAGGAGGAAGGTTGAGAGGTGTAATGCTATGAGGCATTGTACTCATAGTCGAGATCGTAGAGGAAGGTACATTCATCTGTTGCGGCATATTCATTCCGGGCTGTTGTGCAGAAGGCTGTCCTTGTAAAGCCATACTATTGAGTCCCAAATGTTGAGCCGGGATACTGGGCACATTCTGAGTTTGACCCGTGATCACTTGAGACTGAACTGGCTGAATCATGACGACGGGGGATAGTACTTGACTTGCTGTACTCGGAACATTAATTGTTTCTTGAATTGTCTCTACAGGTGCAGAATCTTTATTTTCATTAGATGATACATTTTCAATGGGTTGACTGGTTTCTGTATTTGGTAATTCAGTTGGAGTTTGGGATACAGAATTATTTTCTGGAACCTGGTTGTCAGAATCTTCTTTATAAGTATTAGAATCAGGCACTTCCACGGTTGTTTCGGGTGATTTACATTTCTCTATCGGAGTCACAGATCCGGGACCAGCAGTTGACGAATCAGGGTTGCAGTCAACTTGCATTTTCTCAAGTGTTTCAACTTTGGATTCTTCAGTCGGTTGGACAACATTTACCTCATTTATCACCGGTTGACTTGGTGGTAGTTGCTGATCAACACTTTCTCTGGCATTCAAAACTGGAGTCTCGGCAATTCCTTCATCTAATGGTTTATGGTAAGTTGGTATATTGGAATGGGTGGAGACAATCGGGGTCAACTGGGGGATGGGTTCTGGAGTAGACCCATTCAAGACACCCGTAGCGATGCCCGGTCCCGGCCTGTGCACAGGACTGTGCTGCCACGGCTGGGGAGATGCGGGCATACGGGGACCGATCACTGGAGACATTGGATTTCTCAATCCTTGGAAAGGATAATCGTTACTGGCATTGACTGATCCCGGGAGTACCATCTGTTCGAGCGCCTGCAGAGTGGTCTGCTGAGGATATGTAGACGTAGGTACGGGAGAAGATGTCTTGTTGGTCGGCAGAGGGCGAGGGCTTAAGGTGCTCTGCATGTGCGGGTGGGGAGACATGTTAGGCGGTTTTGCAGGTGACATCACCGGACGTGGTGACATTTGAGATGCTTGCGGCCGCGGAGACATCTGAGCTCTAGGTGACATTTGAGGTGATAATTGCGGATAAGGTGCTCTATATTGGGGACTAGAAGCATCGAGAGTGGATATCGGTTTACCCGCGGAGTACTGATTACTCGTGCTCACATTAATATCGAGAGATCTCTGCATGGGATGCTGACCATAACCCATAGAACTGGAAATCGGCAAAGGGTGGGGTGAATTTTGAGAATAGTTCCCCATGTGATGCAACTGCTGCTGGGAGGCTTGGTGAGACTGACCCATATGTACATTTTGTAACTGGCTCGGGTGGCTCTGAGGATGCCCAGAGAGACCAGTATGAGGAGAGCTAGGTACATTTCCGACACCTTGATGAGAAACAACTTGGTGACTCTGATGGGGGCCACCGGGATGCAAACCTTGGTGGGACTGACTCTGCAGGTTGACAATATTTTGCTGCGACACTTGGCTCGGATGAGGAGGAATATTGCCATGAGATTGGACTGGGTGGGGAGAATTAGAGTGATTAACGCTTCCAGGCACTTGCAAGTTAGGATTGATATGATTGGGTACACTTTGATTCATGTGTACCGGAACGCTCTGATTGGAGAGTGCCCCCTGACTCGGGTGAGTAGGGGCCATGGCCTGATGCGAGTGGTTGGGATGAACCGGTTGAACATTAGCGTGAGGCTGTCCCGGGTGACTCGGAGGCCCCTGGTGTATCGGATGGCCGGCTAGACCTTGATGCGGAGGTTGACCGGCGTGGGGAGGCAAATTCTGATGTTGCGGAGGATTTTGCGGGATGGGCTGATTTGGATGATTCGGATGATTAGGTACAGATTGGAGAGGTTGCCCGGCATGCGGCTGCCCTTGCGGGGGTAAAGCCCCTTGGTGCGGAGGAATCCCTTGATGCATGTGCGAGTACTGATGACCTCCCATTTCCATCTGATGATAGGGCATGTGTTGGGTCATTCTCCCTGGAGCCTGTTGATGCATCGGTGAATATCCTTGATATGCCTGAAACAAATCAATAAATGTGATGCCTTTCGTTAAATATTTAGCTTACAATTAGGAACTTCAATAATGTAGTAAAACTTTATTATAATTGTACGCGGTTACAGAGATGAAATGCACTGTCATTACCTGTTGGTGAGGGGTATGTTGTTGCGGATACAGGTGCTGCTGCGGTGGGTAGTGCGGCTGGCGCTGCAAGTAACCACCTTGTACTCCCACCTGTATCATACGCAAATATCTATGTTTATACATGAATGTTTCAAGCGGGAAAAGGAAGTACCAGATCAGTGGACAGAAACCATTGTGAACAATGTCTTCTTTTTTTATTTCGAGAGTATTCTTATCAGTGTCTTGTTGTCTTATTATTTTGTTACAATTAAGCAGATGTACCAACATCTCGCACACTATATTTAGTCAGCAATTTTTATTTTCTTAAAAGCATTAAACTGGTAGACAGAAGTCCATACATAACTAAGCTTGGCAAGTTATTCAGAATTTTTAAGAAGAAGAGTTATCATTTAAGTCTGAATATTATCAATATTTTTCCTACATAATGCCAAAAGCATAGATTCACATTAATTTTTTCTTTAAAATTCCATAAAAAAATCTGAAATATAAATAAATATTGACTATTTCAACAGCATTATACTAACGGTCCTTTTTCAAAAATATAATCTAAAAAAAAACAAAACAACCCAGTCCCTTATGCACCATAAATTTGAGATAAGGGTAAAGTGAAGAAAGTTAAAGTGTACCTGCTGTTGGGGATATTGGTGCATCTTCTGGTGCTCATAGGGGTGAGGGTGAGGGTGGGGGTGGCGGTAGCCAGTGCCAGGCGGGGCGTATCCCCTCACTCCTCCTGCTGCTCCGGCCCAGCCTAACTCTCCCATACCTGTATTCACACAAACCATACTTTATTATGATCAATTACATTGAGAAGAAATCGGTCGACAAAATAATATGTTCATTTATAACACCATTTATTCTTCTGCACAGTTTTACAATGCTTATTTTCGCAAACAAATAAAAGGAAGTCGGCCATGCACATACGACTACATATGTAATAAGTTGTAAGAAAGTTTCCTCTACTTAATAGTACGTTAATTCTAAACTGGCAAAAAGCTAAGTAAGCATCTTTTAACAACTTTGCACCTATAATGAAAATAATATTACATTTTAAATTGAAAATGTTTACAAAATTGTTTAAATTGCAGATGCATTAAAGACGTCGCAATATATATGGCACAGCCATTGTAATTTATTATTATTATTATTGTCATATCATTACTGAGCATGCAATGGCTAAAACTGATTCTTCTCTTAATTTTTCATGTGCAACCAACCTACCAAGGCAAATATATTTCTCTCATCCCAAAATGGAAAATCTAGTATGAACCGAGTGACCATGCTTTGCCAGGCATTCAAATTAATGTTTTGGCGACATTTCCAAGTGGTTGGTAGAAGTGAGGTATTGGTGCATATGGGCTAACCATGATGGTGGTGCTGCGGCATGGAGTACAGGGCGGGGTCAGGCGGCGCGTGGTAGTGCGGCGGGTACTGCGCGGGCGGGCGGGCTTGCGCCCGGAAGCGGGCCTCGCCGCCACCCCACCCGCCCCCCGCCCCTCCGCCGCCACCCTCCATCTCGGGCCCGAACTTCTGGATGGGGGCCTCCTCCTGACCGGGCTGACTGTAACTGCTTGCTGTGTACCTATGTACAAAAAACATTTATTATGCACTGAATGGTGGGGACTGACCGGAGTTATTTCGCCACAACGTAACATGTTACGATGCAAGCATTCGTATAGTCAGTACAGCGAGCCGAACTCGAAGCGAGTACTCCATCCGATGTTTGCCGCGAATGTTACGTTACGACGAAATGCTACGGTCAGTACCCACCTAAATGGAATCAATAAGCATAAAAGCATAGTTTCTGTAGAAAAATATTGCTAAAAAAATTGGAAATATTTTTTTTTCACATTATCTTTAGGAATAGATTGCCCGAATATGCGTCAGTATTTCAAGAAGCAGGTTGGACATAAAGCAATAACTAACCCTGGTTGATTTGGTGCATCTCTGGGCGCGCCTCCTACGGGTGGCGCATTGTCATCGAAGTTGTCCGAGCCGAGATCTGCCAAGCCGTCCAGCATACCAGTGCCATCTTCTCCAAATAAGTCGTAAGAGTCCATCGCTCTAGGAGCATCCCACTGCAGGAGACTCCCGTACGAGGGCTGCCATCCTTATGTCCAAATCTAAAATCGTACTAACTGATTTGGTATTTCATTTTAAGAATATTGACCACTAAAACTACTTCATATTCATGTAACATAACATGAAACATAATGTAACATTAATTTGATTATAAAGTAAATATTACAATCACAGGTTAGAGAAACCTGTAAGCATAAATGGCTTATTTAATTTTTATGTCAAAAGAATAAGGCTCCATACTAAATCATTTTAAATGCACATCTAAAAACTCTTACAAAAAACAGAATACTAGGCAGTCAGTAAAAATAATGTAGAATAATTTAGTATTGTAATGTGGTGTTAATCTTTACAATTTATAGACACAATGTATCAATTGCATATAACTAAAAGAGTAAACCTATTGCTTTTGTGAAAAACTATATAAATAATGTAAAAATAAAAATAATAATTTAAAAAAATCAATACAATGTACTTTATTCAACTCAAAACATTCAGGGTAGGCCATGTTGATAAGATTTGTACACATTTGTAAAGATTTCTCAGTTTTCACACAGCATATATTTTTAAGTTAACACATGTATTTTTTCCTCCTATGTGCATTTTGCCCGCTATTACAGGGGTCATCTTCAGGGTGCTATGGTACTAAAATTGTTTTAATTGGGAGGAGGAAATATATGAGTTAACCCAAAAATTATGTCGTCCATTACTAACAGTGGGTGACATAGTCTAAATTCATATTCAAAAGTCAGTTTGTAAAAAAAACTTTTAATGGATTAGTGACTATTGCAAATTATAACATAAATACTTACGTTTCTAAAGCACAATGGAAAAGGTTGATGGTTCATCCCACACAAGGGGAAAAGCTATACGCTTATGATGAAAATATAACATAGAGCGTGACAGTCTTTCCCTCAGAGTAGGATGTGATGGTTACCTTTGGTCAATGAGCCAGTATTATTTATCAATTTCATATATTAAATTACCATATTCTGGAAATTCTATTTTCATAATGAAGAACCAAATTACTGATATATTTAAGTAATGGTTTTAAAAAAATACATTTACATATCGTAGTCATACAGGAGAAAGAGACCAAGTGCATTGTTTTACAAAAACGTGATCATTGACTATTTGATATCTTACTAGCTTAATATTGCCCTGAAAAAATCCCAAAGGATTTTAAACTTGGAAGTATAACATATTGACTTAGTAAAAATGACTAGCTGCATTGATGTTTATTTTCTTGCCAAGCAAAAGTGACTTAAATGGCCTTCCTGAACATTTTACGTTTTGGTAGTTGGTCACTTTCTCCTGTATGACTAAGATATAGGATACAGTATAAAAAAACAACAACAAAACATTCATGCGACTAAACACTTCATAAGTCCTAAATCATGATTTAAAATTCAGAAGAAAAAATGTAACTTCAATGTCAGAGAAATTTTACAAATGAATTGTAGATACAAATTTAAAAAATATGAGCTTTCAAAGATTCAAATGATTTTTTTTAGAATCATACAAGATTTACTTGGCTAGTTTTTACAACATAATCCATGGTCAGTAAATAAAATCATTGATGTTGCTAATCCTAAATACTTTAATGTTGGAAATTTGTGGAATGAATCAATAAAAACAGCTAGTAATTGTTTTGTTTTTTTGTAAACTCTAGACAGAAAGCTTACTATCGTATGTAAAACATTATATAAACATTGTGATCAAAAAGATATACTTGCTGCAGCGTTATCAATATTGATAATCAGAAACAATAAGACTATTTTCTCATTATCTACGTTTATTTTGAAATAGGTCAGAATATATACCTTATTTATTTTTAATAACACACCCCCAAATAAAAAATCTAATAATCTTAGGAAATAAGTCGACATTTGAATGTTGTTAATCAGAGTGGTAAAGACTAGCGAGATCCAGAATGCGGAACAATGAACTCGAAATCTTACTGACGTGCCTCGCCGACAAAACTCAGAGATGGCGACCGGACACTAATTATAGAAGAGGTGTCCATTAATGTCAAATAAATAAATAAATACTCCAACTTACAACTATCCAGAGATGCGAAAGTCAATCGTGCATTTCGGTCATTCACTATCGACACTTTGTATGCGTATTCGTGGTGCAAATCTCGATAATTAGCCGATGCAAAGAAACGAGATTATACGATTCTTTCTAATGGTGCTTACAATGGCATAGAAATTAAAATCGGCTTACGCGGAACACAAATTAAAAAAATACCTCGAAACAAATAAATCGACTTAACTGTCTACAAACAATACAAAAATTAGAGAACAATCAATTCACATATTACAAATAAAAATAATTTAAGATATTTAATACATTATGTACTCACAAACAGCGGGGCGTCGGACCTAAGCCAGACCACAAGATGGACACCGCTAACTTGTCAAAAACTCAAAACACTCGCTTACAATTACTAATAAACACAATTACTTAAATCTTTCACGTTAAACTTTTGAAAATATCCATACAATTTTACAAGTATAGATATATTTTTATTCATGTTCAAGTAAAACAATTATTTTCGGGCCTAACACCCCACAATCATTCGAAACTCCATCTTGATTCGATGCAATACATATGTATAGAAAAATAAACTGCGTAGATAGGTATGTAATCTGTATAATGAATGTCTATTGTCGAGAATTCATTTTTAGTCTATGACCAAGTTCAATATGTATATACCTACATATAGGATACACTCAAGATATTTGTACAATCTCGGATGTGTCTCCTATCGTATATATAATTGGTTGAACTAGATAATTGTATTAAAATTCGAATAACCTTTGTTGCCTTACAGTGTGTAATCCAAAAAACAGTCGGGTTCGTTCAAAAATTTCAATACAGGAAGACGTTATATTTTTTGGCTACAAATTTATAGGGCAGACATTATCAGTAGGTATATCAAAACCCGTTTATAATAACTACAGAAATAAATGAAAACTTGGCTTAGTTATAAAAATTTTTTAAAGTAAAAACTTTTGGTTTATAAATAGCCTCAGATCCACCTCCGCCGTGTAATATTTGGCGCATTTATCAACCTGTATGCATCGGGTTCCATTTCCAGGGAATGGATAAGATAAATACTAGTGATATTAGTTTAATATTTATTCTTATGTAATATTACCTTGCTTTCATGTAGGTAATGATCAAAGCAACACTGTGTGATACGATGTGTGCGTTTTGAACTTTTGGGTGCAGATAAAGGTTAATAGTATTGCACACTTCGCTTAATCAAGCAGATTCATATATATATTTATATTTATATATGTATATATATACATAAAAATATATATATATATATATATATATATATATATATATATATATATATATATATATATATATATATATATATATATATATATATATATATATATATATATATATATATATATATATATATATATATATATATATATATATATATATATATATATATATATATATATATATATATATATATATATATATATATATATATATATATATATATATATATATATATATATATATATATATATATATATATATATATATATATATATATATATATATATATATATATATATATATATATATATATATATATATATATATATATATATATATATATATATATATATATATATATATATATATATATATATATATATATATATATATATATATATATATATATATATATATATATATATATATATATATATATATATATATATATATATATATATATATATATATATATATATATATATATATATATATATATATATATATATAAATATATATATATATATATTTATATATATAAATATATATTTATATATAAATATATATATATATATATATATATATATATATATATATATATATATATATATATATATATATATATATATATATATATGTATATATATATATATATATATACATATATATATATATATATATATATATATATATATATATATATATATATATATATATATATATATATATACATATATATATATATATATATATATATATATATATATATATATATATATATATATATATATATATATATATATATATATATATATATATATATATATATATATATTTATATATATATATATATATATATATATATATATATATATATATATATATATATATATATATATATATATATATATATATATATATATATATATATTTGTATATAAACCAGGTCTGTGACCTCAGAATTTCAGGTTTTTGACAAAGAAAAACGCGAAAATTTTACATGAAAACGAAAACAAGGTTTATTTCAAGTATTGACTTGGTTTTTGAGCCAAACCAGTCGTCAAGGCATTTTTGGACGTCTTCATAGGAATTGAAGTGCTGCTCAACAAACGCATGGCTCATCGGACAAAAACAAAGTGCTAAGTTAGGTGAATAAGGCGGGTGGGGTAGGACCTCCCAGTTGAGTGACTCCAAGTACCTAGTTGCGAACGAAAGATGATGAAGACTCGTGTTCTTCAAATAGATATCGTTCACATAGTCGTGATAGTCACTTGTCATGTAAACAATGTTAGATGATCATCTGACGCACATCTTAAATATCTGAACAAAACCCAATAAATGGCATTTTGACTTTTGTTATTGATCTAGAATCTATGGTGTTTTATTTGTATATCTGTGTCTGTGATTTGTGTGTGCTAATAAAATAAGTTTTGAAACGGCACGCGTATTTTATGTGTAACCTACTTTTTTAGTTTAAAAACCGTGTTTTTTATAATTTAGAATTTATGTTTAATGAATAAGAAAATAATTATTTCATAGTGTAATTTATGATTTATTGTCATCGACGAGAATATTCTTTGGACATCATGATTCCCAAGTGTAAAGTGTATTGTGATTTTAATATATCTGATAAAATTGATTTAAAGAAAATAAAAATACTTTCAAACTGTAAGTTGTTAACAATTTATAGCTGTTTATTAAGAAATTATAACCACATGGATTAATAGTTATAATGACAATAAAGTGTCTCCAATGTGTTTTTTTAGTTGCCTCTAACATTCAATATAAGAAAATGATATGTATCCGTTTTCAAAAAAATGAGGGTTGAGTGTACCTCTTTTCTAATGAGAATAAACTTAAATATAAAATATGCAAAATATGATTTATTCTGTAAGCATACTCCACTAACATGGAAAACCCTGCACCTTAATGACTGGTGACCAAGAGTTAAAATATTACCCATAGAAAATTTATTGAAAAATGAAAATATTATATTTTTTTTAGTAGGATACAAAACAATTGCACTCAACAAGACAATCAGTGAATCAATTTTTGAAATAAAGAAAAAGAACAAGAAATCGGAGAGTCGAGAAATTGTTGACATAATCCCAGCGCCAATTCAAGTTCCAAAGGTAATTATCATTTGGAATTAATAAGGCGAATTTGTGACATCACAAATTCTTCCTTCTTATGAAAAAAAAAACTTCCCACATGCACTATAGCCCGATTTTATTGAAACATTATAATTATGTTATTATATTTAATAAATTTCTCACAGGGTATTTTTTTTAAAAATTATTTCGTTATTAACAACATTTTAAGATTGGTGGGATGCTAGACAAAACAACTGAGTAGTTGAGAACCATGATAAAGTTGGGAACTGACCTCCGCATTTCGTCGTAACGAAACATTCGCGGCGAGCATCCGACTTCAGATGGAGCACTCGGAACGCTGTACTGACTATACGAATGCTCGCAACGTAACGTAACACGTTACGACAAAATGAATCCGGTCAGTCCCCACCATAATATATAATTTTTTTGACAATAATTTGAGTTTAATAAATTTAAGTAATGTTTTGTAATAATGAATACTTACAAAATATGATAAGAGTTGAACGCAGGCGTTTATATAATTTTTATTTATTGTTGTTTTATTTCCTATATAAAATTCATTTCCTTTTAGAAGTAAAATACTATAAAAAATAATTCTTGGGTGTTTTAAGTGGCATAAAAATCATCTCTTATGAGCGATGCATGGATCTAGGTAGGAGGAATTTGGGAATTACTGTTTTAAAATTGCCTGACTTTTCAACAATGTTATCATTTTTATTGGATACAATCCAAATACTACATATTTTCTTTATTCCAGGATGTCGCTACCAATATAACCGTTCTTCATAGACTAACTGTAGAAATATCAGAAATAAGTTCGTGTTTAAAATTGGTATGCATTATTATTACATTATATTATTTTGAATTAAATTAAATTATGATAACACCTCTCAGACGTATGTGCAGAAAAATATTGTATATGATGAATGTCTGAATGGTGAAATACAGAAAGAATGCAAGGTTAAGAAGCATCATTGTTTTAAAGTTATGATTGAGAGGATAATAATATTTTATTTTTTTTACAAAAAAGAAATACGCTATTCAAGAATCTAGTCTCTTGACAATGTAATAACTTCCATGACCATCTATATAACTTAGTCAGATTTTTGAGTCCTTTGTAGGATCCGATACTTGACTTGTATTTTAGTCGATGCACTTAACTTATGGGGCTCCCCTCTCTCTTGTCTTCTATTTTCCCCTCTATTGTATTAGTTACCCAGATAATTATTGAGTAATATGTATGTATGTAATTCTTTATGTCCGCCTCCGTAGTGTAATGGTCAGCACGCTCGGCTACCGTTCTGGAGGTCCCGGGTTCGATTCCCAAGGGGGGTGAAATAAATATAAGTGATTTTTTCACTGTAATATTTATTCAAAATTACCATGGACTGGTACCTGAAGCGGAGGACTGATCACCTTTCCTTCATGTATAAACGATCAAGATAACACTGCGTTTATATGACACAGTGCCCTATGCACCATTGGGGTGCGGATAAGGGTTTTATTATTATTATTATTATTATGTAATTCTTTATAAAAACTAATAGATAAGTAATGTAAATATATGAATATTTAATACTAAATTACTTACTTTTCAGAACCAGTCTGAAAATTTAAAAAAATATGATATTTTAGCTATCATACCTTCTACTCCTGCGGCCTTGAACCATGCATGTACCACCATGGATGTGGATGTCATATCATTCTCTCCAGAAGTAAACTCAATCATGAAAATAAACCGGAAATTGTATAAACAAGCAGTGGAAAGAGGAATATTTTTTGAAGTCATGTATTCCCCGGCAATTAAGGATTCTTCGTGCAGAAGGAACATCATTCAACGAGCCCACCTATATCATGCAATTGGCAAGTCAGCCAATATGATATTGACGAGCGGAGCTGAAAATGAGTACCAAATAAGAGGACCTTATGATATTATCAATTTGTATCCTTTTAAAATTTAAATGACAACAGACCATCGCGCCGCTTCCCTGCAAGGGTAGGCAGGGAGAATGGAATGCCACGCTACTTTGTCTTTGCAAACATTCGCCTCTTCCACATTCACGCATCTACTCCTACATGTCAGGTCATTATTTTGTCTCCTGATCTGACCGCTTTCAAGTATTTGACATTCTTGATTGTGCCGGGTTTTCCTCGGTCTTACCCTGCTCCTATTTTCAACTACATTTGCCTCATAAATTTGTTTTACTGTTCTTTCCTCACTCATCTGTTCCACATATCCAAACCATCTCAGCACACCTTTCTAATTTTATGGATTTAAAACTTAAATATGTATGATATTTTAAATAACCATTAATCTAGTAACAGTTATCTTATCATAAATCACAGAATCCAATCATTAACGCCTGTAATGTTATACAAGAGGATTTTTATTGCAAATACTATCCTATACATTATTATCAGCCCTTGATGCTAAAATTTCTTACTTTCTGAATGAATTATTAAAACACACCAAGCTTTTAAGAATGCACGGCATATCGAGCATTTCAACAAATTGTTCTAAGAATTTAAAGCACATTTGTAAATATGAAGTTGTGATGCAGTGACATTTGTAAGACAACTTTGTTCTTTTTTATATTATTAAGAACATGTGTGTTTATTATATTTTCCTTCATTTTGTTTATTTCAGAGGTCTTGTTTTTGGATTGAACGAACAACTGTGTAAACGTTCCATGACTGAGAATGCTAGAAGATTATTACTAAAAGCAGGTATATGTACATACACACCTTACAGAACGAAGCGCACCACTAGCAACTTACATAAATATCTATATTTTAAATAAAAAATACTAAAGCTTTTATTTTTTTATGGTGCAACAAAAAATTATTTAATTGATAAATCATGTTACAAGGGGTATTTTTTGTAAATTTTGAGTCCAAATTAGACAATTTTTCTAAACTTGAGTTGAGATTAATAAAATCATTGACTATTTTTGTTATTTTTTTTTAAACCATTCAATTTATTTATCAACATTTAAGTCATATAGTAATTGCCTTGAAAATGACAGTAAAAAATAGGTAATATTATGTTTACAACAATGTAAGATTCCTAAAGGGTAATTCCAAAAAGGCAAGGGTCTAACAAGTGACTAATTAACCAACATCTGTGGTCCGCTCGTTCTGTTATTTATTATAATATCCATTATTTATTACTTTTTAATATACTTTGGAGATTATAAACATTATTTTATTGTAATCCATATTGACAAAAAAAAGAATCTATTTTTTTTTCAATATAATTAACTTAATTTCAGATAATAGAAAACGTGGGAAAGCTGCTGTATTTGTTTCGATAAAAGATGAACATTCAAATAAAAATGATGATGCAGATTGTTTACCTCCAGAATGTAAAAGAAGCAGAAATGAATTGTGATTTTTCTTTACACGTAGAATACACTGAATAAAAATGCATTCACAGAAACTTATTTGGTCACGCTCTTTACAAAAAAAATAATTGCGAGGGGGGGGGGGTATTTTGGTATACTTTCACAATCGGAATGTGTACTAGTATAATTACAGCATTATAACCAAACCATTGAAATAAAATATTAAAGCCAAGGTTTAATATTAAAGTAAAGTTAGTAAGTTCCACAGAACTTACTTTCTACAATAAATATATATTTGTAAAAATAAATAAGCATTCTTATTTGCAACCTTTCCAAAATTTTTTTTTCTAATTTTCTTAGAATTTTTGCTAAAAAAAATGATTGCTGGAGAACTATATGATTTTTTTTCTCTAGTGATCGAGAAAATCTGAATGTACTGTATTAAACCATCTTATACATAATATATGTACATTGGCAGGGTTATTGTTATGAAACAATATCTTCCAACCAACTAAAAATGGACTAGTGATAGTGGGTAAGGTTTGTACCTTCGACAACTACAGCTTTTTATTTCAGAACTTGGATGGGTTAATAAAATGGATAACCATTGTTAATTATGCAAAGGTATCATTTCAGTCATAAAAAATGATTTTTGAGGGCATACTAGTAGAATGCATTAAAATCATACAAGCATATTTCCGAATACATAGTGGAGCATAAAATTCTTACACAGAACTCTTTTATTTAAATGAAATTATTACTTAACAATTGTAAATTAAGTACTTTAAGGTATTATTTTGCATGTATTTACTCAAAAGAATATTATTAACATTTGATAAGTAATAATTTAAAAGAAAAAAAATACTAATGTCTGAGAATGCCTAGAATAAAGTATTCTCTTTTGAACTCCATTATCCTGGAACATATTTATATGACTGAACACATTCTGCTAGTATGCCCGCGATATATTCTACAAAATAATATTTTATGTGATATATGTTTTAATAACATTTATTTTTGGATAATTTTACATATAATCACAAGAACATAATGCTATCTTACAAGTCGGTGACAAAGGAAAAAAATTATATACAATTTTATAAACTTTTTATAAATTATAATATCCTATAAACCTAAATAATTATGTATATTATATTCTTATATTATGATATATAGAAAAATATGCAGTTACACGGTAATAATGACATTATTGTTTACTAATATAAGATAAATAAATGGGTGAAGCACAGTCACTACACAGTGAATTTTTGTAAATTGGACAAATTTTAGTAATAAAAAACTTGTGTTATTTTTTACTATACGACAAATTATTTATTTTGACAACCGGCAACATAAACATGTACATTTGATTTTTAACTGAAGAAAATATATACATATATATTTATAGCAAGAAGTAGATATTGAGTGACTTTTGTATTGCTTTAGATACAGATATGATTATCTGTGAAGTTAATTATAAATGTCTATGGCTGCTCAATTTTAAAAGCAAATAAGAGAAAAATTTAATTAAAAAAAAATATTTTCATTATTGCTGCAAATATTTATGTGAAAAAAATACTTATTTTGTTGACCTAGCTGGAGTTGAACCTGAAACAGTTCAACATGACTAAAGAACAGAACTTTAATAACTAATCATCAATTAACAAATAAAAATACTCATTTCAAGATTTAAAAACAAAATCTTTATGACACATCATTTTTCATGGGTTTTTGCAGCATTTAAAAAACCTTAACCCTTACGATTTACTTACTCAAAGAACTCTGGGCTGGAATTCCATACAGAAATCAACGTTTTAACTTTGACTTTTCTTCTATTTGATAAAAAACAGCTATTATTTTTTCCTTCGGTATCTTCAGTTTCCTGACGATGCTAATCATCAGAGAAAAAGATCAGACAAAAAAGTCCAGAAGTAACGTTACAGTGATGCTAACTTCCATATGGAATAACTGCCCTGATGCTGAACACAGGACTAAACTAAAGATGCTATAGAGATGGTTCACTTAACTTTAGATATTGTTCATGTGACAGAAATATAGATATTATACATATGGAGTTTATTGCACATTGATAAGATTATCCGTAGAATTCGTAAAGGCACCACAGATTTGGTGATAAAAACTGATTTTGACTCCAAAAATTTACACCAATGCATAAAAAAAAGTATATAAGCTCCATTTTTATATTAGATTAAATAGTTAATGAAGGCTGAGCAGTGCAAACACTTGCGCGTTTCCATATTATTGTTTCAATATGTGACACAAATGCTTGAATTACTAAACCCATCATTATCGTTCCTCTAAATTTAATGTTTCAATGCAAAGTGTGTACATATTGGAGAATTATCTTCAGAAAGAATTCAAACGAAACAATATATGTCTGTGCTTTACCTCCGCTGAAACCTGGCACATTGTCTTTTCGACACCGTAACCAAACAAAGGCTCAGTAAAATAAATGATATTTTGGAATAAATAATCACCTTAGGTAGTACTCTGTTCTTTTTATGTTCTTAAAAAGAACAGAGTATTCGTTTAAAGCAAATATTGAAATTTGGTTTTAATTTTGAGCTGCCTTAGTTTGTGTAAACTGCTATGCAAATGCTATGAAAATGTCACATGTGTAAGCTATTTTCCCCCCCAATAAACTACACTACCAAACTCTTAAATCTTAAAATGGATTAAAAGGCATTCATTAAATGCAGCCCCTCAATATATTTGTCTGTACGCCAATTCACAATGATAGAATCATCAGGTTGGACGGATTAAAGAGAGGCCTTTTTATCAATAAAAAATATGTATCATTTTTGCAGTGATCACGCAAAAATACATATTTGTTTAATTAAACATAAATACATATTTTATTAATACACAGGAGAGGGATGAAACTAATTTCAGATAGATTGCATTCCGTAAATAAATGACATTATGATATTTTGGTAGGTGTGATTGAAATTCATAATAGCTAATAAACATAGACGTAACCTAATATTTTTCAAAAATGCTAATGCTCGGAATAGTATTTGCTTTTTTTTCTTTTATTGGTGTAGTTATCTTTTTTGAATTCAATAAATAATACTTAAAGTGGATTTAGTTATCATTGTGGGTTTAATTCCATCTATAATATGTAATATTCTACTAGTATGAAGCAATATGCTAACTTTATTGGTTTGCTGTATCTGAATGTTTGGCCTGGACATCTGAGCATGAAAGTGCCTGTGGTAGCATCGTCGAATGAATTTAAGGAGTCCTGTAGACAATATATTGATAAAACCCTTTCAAACTTGCAAGACATCCCTGAAAATGCGACATTTGAAATTCCATTAAAAATATTTTTTAATGATTGTGGCGCCTGCATAATCTTCATATACTTAAGAAATTATTGATATAAGACCGCGGGGAGGGGGTATTTGTTTGAACATACTAAAATCTTCTGACCAATCAGTATATTACAGTCGAAATATGCACACATGACTGATCTATCACATTTATTACCAGGATGCGTTAAACATATTTTTTATTGCTGTATTTTTGTTCTAAAATAATATATAATTAGTATATTAAGCCATGTTTATTATATCGACAATTGTACGGAGATTTGCTTTAAATATAAGAGCCATTTAAATTTTAGAATAAAATAACAAGTTTTTTAAAATATTTTAATAAACTTTTAATGACTTTCCAGAGAAGTTATCTCTTTGGCACTCAATATATTATACATTTCTCCTTATGACTGTCAATATATGGGACCCCTCATATTCATACTATCATAAGCTACAAATTAATAATTTTGAATTTTAAATACTAGAATATTTTTGCACCTAATTTTATTTTTCTTCAATACAAAACTAGTAACCCTAAATAAATATACAGGACAAAACATGCTTGAATCCTAAAAATTGCATTTTGTGGCTTATGACAGTATGCGTAAGAGGGGTCGATACACTGTACGGATTCTGTGCTACAGCATATGGACATTTAAATATAAGAAATAAAGTACTTGAATAAGACCACTTTTTGAGTTTGTTCATGTAAACATGACTAGTTTTGATAACATCTGTAGTTCTCGAAACTAGTCATGTTTACATTAATAAACTCAAAAAGTGGCCTTATACAAACATCTTATTTATATATTCAAATCATTTATTCCACAAAGTTAATGTCAAATCAATAAATAATACAGCATATGGACAGATTTCTTTTCTTGTAATTGAGTAAAATGCATGTAAGATATATTAAAAATATTATAGAGTAAAATATGTTATAATAAAATGCAATGCACAAAAGTTAAATTAAATGTATCACTGAAAATTATGCAAGACCAGTATGAATTATACAGATTTTTGAAACCGTTTATTCATTTTTAAAAGTACTCAATATCAGATCTTTTAAAAGTTAACGAATGATAAAATATATGAGTGTACTAAAAATCTTTATTGCATACTACTCTAAAGTTCTACAAGGTAAGTACCAGTCATTCATCTTTACTTTACTCAACGATGTATTCGTAGCTTGTAATTTTTCAAATTCAATTATTTTAAATGTAAAGTCTACTTATCTGTTTGCAAAACTTTAAGAATATAATACATATAAATAAACAGTATTGTGCCTGTCATGTTTCGATACTTCTCTATTCATTTAAAAATCAGATTTAAGAAAGTCATCCGAAGGAAAAGACAGCAATAAGCAACAAATATGACTACGCGGAAAACATTTTACAGTGAACTTTAAAAAAAAAGCGATGAAAAGATTGAAAAAAAAACATTAATTTAAAAAAAATAAAAGGGTATTTCATATTTTTGTGCTATCATGTGAAGAGGGAGAGAGATACATAATGATTAAACACCTCCATAGTCATATGATAGTCATTCCATTCTAGTCTCCTGATAGTCATTCTTTATAAATTATTAGTGCATAAACAAACTTTTTATGTAATCCACTAGAGCAAATTTCTTATATGTATAAAAAAACAAATTGCCATGATCGTAGAATAATGACGTATGTGATTTATAAAGTTTACAGAAGAACAGTTCAGTATTTCTTTTTCTTAGATGATTGTAAATCAGAACCGTTGTTACACTGCCTGGGAATTTTTAAGGCTAATAAAAGAAATATACAATTTTGTATACCATTAGGTGGACTTGTTTTTTGGACATCCGATCATTCATATTTTTAAAACTATTTACTTTTTTAATATGTAAGAGTATTTTGAATTTTTGCACATTTGTCATTGTTCTACAACTATGGCACATTGAAAATACATAAATATTGTCTTGTACAATACAAAGGTATATTCTTTTCAATCAAGTAATATTTGATTTTTGATCGCGTGATGGTAAAACATAATTTTTTTTGTTAATATATTAATACATTTGTTGATTGTTAACTTGATTTAATTTCCAAAATTGCATTATGACATTATGTAGAAGGTTTAAAAGCATGTATGCATCAGGAATTTTCTTTTAAGAGCAGAACATTGTAACTAGTTTTAGGAGTAGATTAAAATATGTCTAGAATGACACTACATAAAAAAAAGATGTGACGTTCCTTGCGCAGTTCCCAAAATTTTCTTAAAAGAAAGGGCAAATTAGTTGTAAGGATGCACTTTCTCTCATTTAAAATACTCTATGGTTCCAGCAAGCCATGTATATTCTAAGAGAATATGCAACTATAATTTTAAAAGATCTACAACCCTTATCCGCGCCTGACGGTGCATAGGGCACTGCATTATATAAACACAGTGTTATCTTGATTGTTAACACATGAAGGAAAGGTGATCAGTTCTCCGCTTCAGGTACCAGTCCAGGGTAATATTGAGTAAATATTAGAGTGAATTATCACTTACATTTATTTGACCCCCCCCCCCTGGGAATTGAACCCGGGACTTCCAGTATGGTAGCCAAGCGTGCTGACCATTATACTACGGAAGCAGACAAAAAAAGGAAAAACATTACACTATGGAGGCAGACATTTAAAAGATAGCACACATAAAATTCATATGTAGTTTGTAAATATCAACTGTGGTTTAAATTCATTTGAAGCTGTGCTCATTTAACATTAGATTAATTGATGATATGTTAGCAAACATAATAAAATCGTGTAAGCCAATATTTGTTTACGGTTGTTTCAACCCTTTTCTTCATCCATAACAACCCTTTTCGTGTCGAAAAGGAAAACAAAGTAAGAATATTGGTCAATTTGTATTTGAACTATAATTATTGCAGAGTTCCACATAACTCTAACCATAAAGCATTTTATACTTTGCACGCAATCTTAACTCTTGTAAAAAAATCCTAATAGTGCAATATTGTTGAACCATGAAATGATGCAAAATTAAATAATCTAGCAGTGAGAGTAATGGTTTCATCAATCAAGCTTTAAGATATGTATACATATAAACACTTAAATAGTGTATTTTTTTATATTTGCATTTAAAAAATACTAAAATCTGTTTTGTACCAACGAAGTATACTAAATAGGAATATTTGAATTATAAATGACAGCGAAAAAATATGATTAAGACATCCATTATTTAAATAATACTGAGAAAGGAAAAAAAAGATATTGCCATTACAAAGCCAACTAAGTCATCTTTAACACGTTCACTAATGAGAAATTTCTCAAAAAAATGTATTTAGTTAATGCAATCCTTTTGATGTTATGTTTGTATCCTCTTTTATGTATGTAAAATTTCACATACGGAGAACGTATTAAAGAATGAGTCTCAATTTACTTTGACAGGATTGAGTTTTATTATTATAATAATGCTCCAAAACAATATTTTAGAACTGAAGTTAAGATCATTTCTTCAAAATTTCTTCAAATATAAAGAGATTACATATATAAAGAAAATGATCCTATATAAAGATCATACATTAAAGTAGAATCTCACTAATCCGGTACTTTAGAGGTCTGGTATGTCCAGTGAACCGGCAATTGCAAGTCAGGGAAAGGCCATGATTATGTGAGTAGTACTCGAAAATTCATATCTAGGGAGTGCATAAATATTATCTTAAATACAAGCACAAATATTTTTCAAGCACATTTTCACATATGTATTTGTTTTTCATTGCATTTCAATAATCCAATATAATCAGGTTTTATATAGTCACATTGGTGAGATTATACCGTAGTATTATTATAATTAAATTCATCAAATTAAATTTCATTAAAAATTAAATAAGCTTATTTTTAAACCATCACAAATTCTCTTGATTTTATAAAAAACTGCTAGTAACAAAATATTTTTCTTAATAGTCAGAAATGGTATTTTAAATTTTCAAAGTGATTTTTTTCTTCATATTTTTAATAATATAATAGAATATTTATTAACACGTTGAAATTTGCAAATTTTTAAAAACCCATAGCTTTATTAAAAATTAAATTCTACTTTCCGTTTTAACATCATAAATAAGTGTATTCTTTTGTGTTTTCAAAACACATAAAACCTTACAAATCTTTATCTATATTCAACACGACTCCCGTCAACGCGTGGCTCCAATATTTGATGGACCCGCGAGCCGTATTCGATGCACAGAATGTGTTGAATAAGTAGAATTTTCATGTAATATAAAATTTTAATGAAAGGAAGAAAAATATAAATATATGATCGATAATTTAAAAATATTTTTATGTACATCACGATTTTAATACAGTTCCATGGTTCTTTAAAATAATGCTAGTAAAAATCACGATGTACTCGTATTGCAAACATTTTATCTGAGTAAGCCACTTTGATATAAACATATACGGAATGTCTCATATTTCACCCATAAAAGAATATTGCGTAAGTTTACAACATATTTAGTTAGCAAGAGCAATTATCTTTAGGTTCGGGTTGATCGGTGAGAGGTCGGCCGGGTTGCGCGGGTTTGTGTTGAACACCAGATTCAGCCGCGTTTAAATCTAGACGCCCGTCTTGGATGCTCTGGTATATTTTCTTGGCAGTTTCCAGAAAGGCTTCTTCTACATTTTCACCCCTGAAAGTAAATTAACAATGTGCCTTTACCCTTTTTACAGCAGAATAATTCGTATTGACAGGAAAATAGTGCTGTGGAATCTACTTTTAGAATCAAAATTATGACCTGGTGGTATATTCATAAAGTGATATACAGGTGTTTACATTAAAAGTTAAGTTAAACCCATATTCAGGTGTTAGTATCATATACCCATATATGCCTAAGGTCCCGTGTTATGTTTTAATTTTGACTTATATACCTTTATACAAACGGTGCATTTGTGTCAGCAGTAGATAGACTAATAAAAAAATGACAAAATCAAGTTGTTTGATAATATAACAATATCATACAAGTAACAACAATAAGCATAAATAACGAGCTTCACCAGTAAATAATAAATTGATAACATCGAACATACACTAAATAAAATGGGAAAATTAACACTTTTTTTTGTTTTTTTTGTTGTTGTTGTGAGGTCAAGGGATCTTGCATCCCTTATGACACTGCGACTATATTAGGTCTATTGTGACCTCAAATTAACACCTTCCTTTTCTCATAGTTTGTTTTGTCCTGAGAAGAGTAATGTATAAAGGTGGGGATTGACCGGAGTCATTTCGTCGTAACGTAACACGTTACGATGCGAGAATTGGTATAGTTAGTACAGCGAGCCGATCAGCTAGCCGCTCGTTCCTAGTACTCCATCCGATGTCGGATGCTCGCCGCGAATGTTATGTTACGACTCAATGCTCCGGTCAGTCCCCACCTTAAGGAGAACATATGAAGAGAAGAAACGGAAAATTTTAAGGGTTAATTTGTATTCAACTGATAAGTCCATAAAGAAAAATATGTCATTTAATAGAACTCACGTTTTGGCACTTGCTTCTACAAACATAAGGCCATTGTCATCGGCAAATTGTTTTGCTTCTTCATATGTGACATCGCGTTGTCCCTCCAAATCAGATTTATTCCCAATAAGGAATATGACAGTACTGGGGTTGGTTAGATTGCGTGTATCAGTGAGCCAGCTACTTAGGTGGTTGTAAGTTGACCTGTTTAACATAATATCAAACATAAAAATGGGCGTTTTATCATTCGATGTTGAATTTTTCATTACTTTTTATTGAACAAAGATAAATGACATTTATAAAATTTTGCTGCATTGATTAAAGGAAATGCTTGTATTGAAATGTTCTGTTTATAAAATGATATTTTCTTTTACAAAACAGCATAAAATTTCACAATACACATGTTTTTTTACAAATGGGCTCATTACCATTTTGCAACCTTGATGTGAATTTAGATTGCATCAGTTTTAAATGTTGTATATTACATCCTTTGAGTTATTTATTGATCAAATACTTAAAATAATAGTTTGTAATGGATTCTGCCATAGGCGTTATGTTATTTAACGTTATAAGGTGATGCAGCAATGGAAATATATTTCAAGGTCATAAATTGTAAGTAAGTCCTAAGGATAAATGATTTTTCGCAAGTGTTAGATATGAAGCTGTGTATTAAAAATAAAAATTTATTGATTGTACAATGTTATGTACTATGGACAATAACTAATCCACCCTTTTTACACTTCATAAAAGTGGTGAAAACAAGGAAAAATACAAATATATCAATTTGTTTTACCTCCGAGTTATGTCATAAACCATAAGTGCTCCCGCAGCACCACGATAATAAGATCGAGTGACTGCTCGGAACCTCTCTTGTCCAGCTGTATCCCAAATCTGCAACTTTATTTTCTGTCCCGACACCTCTATGATCCGAGTGCCAAATTCAACTCCAATAGTGTGGGGACAATCAGCCATAACTACAAGAATAATGTAACTTAAATAAAAATTTACACTGTTAACACTAAGGACGGAAGGTATTTCTACCCGTTCGGTTGATTTATGCTTAATGACGAGAAGTCTATTTTTACCTTCTGCGCCGGCCTAATTTCAAAGTCAGAAAATAAGGAATTATTTAATGTTTTTAAATGAATATTATGTACCAATCTCTTTGTTAAGGTCTAAACTCTACACTACATGTACACAATTATTAAATTTTGAAGCCAGCAGTCTGCAGGCTTAAAAAAAACACCCGTCCGAAATGTGTTAAAATCGATCACCATAGTTTAATTATTCATGCACTACATCCTTAAAGATAGCTAGCATGACATTCTAAATAGTGGTGATAAGAATATTGAAATTTGCTGATTATGTATAAGAATGTTATTATTTTGTCTAATTAACATCATCATCATCATCATAACCCTTTATACGCACCCGATGGTGCATAAGGCACTGCATCGTACTGACGCAGTGTTATTTTAATTTTTAGTTACATGGAGGCAAGGTGATCACTCCTGCGCTTCAGGGACCAGTCCAGAGTAATTTTAAATAAATATTACAGTGAAAAATCACTAATATTTATTTTCACCCCCCCTGGGAATCGTACACGGGACCTCCAGCATGGTAGCTAAACACGCTAACCATTACACCATGGAGGCGGACAATTGAAGCATATGATAAACAAAATTGAAAGAAACATACATTTCTTTTCTGTAAATTGGTGAAGTAGACACGATTTCCCAACACCCATATCACCAATGATTATATATTTGAAGATGTAGGAGTAATTATACGGGCCTGCTGCCATTGTTCTGAAAAATAAATATGAACAAATATAGTCAAAACTATAATTCATGAAAGGATAGCATAGGATAACACAGTTAAAACTGAAGCAAATGATTTTTCTTTGAGTTACAAACATTTAAAAATTGGATTCTATCAGGATTGCTATAAGATTTGTTAAGACAAAAACATATAAAGGGTAAAGAAAAATATTTACAATTCGCTTAAATAAATTTTTAAGGGTCAGTATTAAAAAAACGAAAAAAATTTTTTTTTCATTGACTAATAATAACTTTTTCCCTGAATGAGCATGATGTACACAGCAGTAAAAATATTCTAATCAATTATTGGAGATAACCAGTACGACACTATCAGGTAAAGTTGAATTTTGATAACTATACGAAACTTGTTTTTTTATTAATGTAATAAAGTATACGAAGAAAGAAAGATTCATCCGCTCTGGGGTGGGGCAATAATAATAATTTTGGATAATTTATATGGCGTCATTTTCATAAAATACTACCTCAAGGGGCAAGTAAGGTTTCTCTCAACAAAAAAATATATGTTTTTAATCTTGCCAATTTGAGGCGTAGCTGAGACACCATAATAAATACGAGATTTTTTCTAAAAAGTGATATGATTAGATGCTACCCAGAGGCGAATTTGTAGTATCACAAATTCCTTATGTTTTTTTTACTAGAATTTATTGATGGCGGCCACCTTTGTCATGGCGGTAGAGCCGAAGGAAATACAATACCGCGAAATTAAAAAGAAATGAAATTCCATATTTATATTCAATGAACAAAGATTAATTATTTTTATCTTAGATCAAGATTCAGAATATCAAATAAAATGTTTAAGATTTTCAACTTATTTTGTACGTTAATATCCAACAACATATTTACATTATTGTTATAGGTCATTTTCAACTAATTTCCTCCATTTGAAAACAAAAAAAGGAGAGGCCATGACAAGACAAAGTGATGGAATTATGTCAATTACCGATCATTTGGCTAAAAAAAACTAATTATTGATAAGTAGGTATTTCAGAAATTATTATGATTGTATACTCACACTTCTTAAGAAACTGGCACAATAACAAATAATGAAAAACCTTTTGGAATAATCAACACATCAAAATGTAAATGCGACGGTCTTAATGAGATGTACAAACGCTAAGAGACAATAACAAGTGGTGTTTTTTAAAAATAAATTATTACAAAATACTTATTGAGTTTAAGTTATAATTAAAACATTAAGATATATCCAGGGAGGTGACGTATACACGATATATTAATCATCGAATAAGAATATAAACCCCATCGACGAAAATGACAACCGACATTATGCCATAAACAAAGTAATTTTCAGACGACATTATCTGTGTTTTCAGATATTTTCCGTCCTGCGTTCGAGTTCCGAAAGTACCAACTAAGAGTAGTGATGAACATCAAAAGTTTTGCTAGCATTTTTATACTCATCAACGAGGAATCAAATATTTGTGTGAAATAAAAACCACAAGTTATTTCCTCATAAAACACCTAAATCTGCACCAAATTCGTTGTTTCTTGCGCGTGGAACAAATTTCAGAAAATATTTTCAATATTTTGGAACGCACTACTATTGTAGCATAAACAATTTTGCATAGAAAAATGAGGTAAGCGCAGGCGCCTTCAAATCCTGAATAATGCAAATAAAAATGCAAAATTCCATGTGATTCCAAGCAACTTGTCATTTGGGTGTCAATTTTCGAAAATATTTTTTAATGTGGAATTACGGTAGTTCGTTAATCGTGATATTTTATTAAAAGATTTCTCAAACAAAATATTAAATAATATTCAATTTATAAAATATCTGTGGCGTATTGTATCGTAGAGGTTATAATTGATTAAAGAGTGATGAATTTGTGAATGATGTTTCGCGCATTTTTACTATCAAAAATCGCTGTGTTTTCCTGAACTGGAAAAACGAATCCAAATCTCATAATGGAGTCCGCGTTCTATAAGAAGGCTGCAGATTATTGGTCAAAGATTCCCCCTACGTTGGAAGGAGTGTTAGGAGGATTTGGATTCATATCAAACATTGATATTCAGGGTTCAAAAATATTTCTCAATCAGCTGTTTGATTTGGAAGACCCTCCACAAAAGACCATTGCCCTGGATTGTGGGGCGGGGATTGGAAGAATTACTAAAGATCTCTTGATAGACATATGTGACAAGGTGGAGTTAGTAGAACAAAATGAAGCATTTTTGAAAGAAGCGGAAATTTCAATTGAACCGAAATCCAAATTAGGTCGCATGTTTCCTATTGGTTTGCAGGATTTTGAAACAGATGAGAAATATGATATTATATGGTGTCAATGGGTTCTTGGTCATTTGACAGATCCTGACTTTGTACAATTCTTTATCAAGTGCAAGTATGTTCCTTTATTTTTAATTATTGTTAGTAGTGCTGTATGTTTATGTTAGTTTGTCAAACATTATCAATAAAATTAAGAAAAATGTGTTGATATGGAACGAATGATTGAGAAAAGAATAGTTAAACAAATATACAAGGCAAATGTAGTTGGAAATAGAAGCAGAAAAAAAAGAAATAAAACTTGGAATGATAAAGTATTTCATATACTTGAATTTGGGCAGGTAGGAGTTGGAATTTAGGTCCTTGAGTGAGTTTTTTTTGTCATTCAGAATTTTTAACAACTAAATAAAAACCATTAATAGTATAAGTATGTATGTGAATTTTTTTAAAATTATTGCAACCTCAAGCAGATTAGTTAACCATTTGTAACTAAACCATTGATAAATTGACAAAAATTTAAATAAGACATGGTCATATTCACAATTGCCTTAAGATTTGAACTTGTAATGAAGAGTATATTAAAAAAATATATGTACATAAGCTGGTTCTCACCTGTATCCTACCCCCATCCAGATAAAATCATCATATTCTCTAGTAAATTATTGGCTCTCTGGACTCATGTTTTAAAAATCCAATAGAGAAAGTAAGTTTGAACTAGTTGAATCCAGTATTTTACCCACAATATTAGGGTTTAGAGCCGGCCTGATAAAAAAAATTCATTACGAAGTAAAATTTTAACAGGTTTGGATATAAAGTTATAATGTGGTGAAATGATGTGTTTTCAACATTGACAAAAATAAAAGTAAAAATTGTGAAATATTAATTAGTAAAAAGTAGGTTAGTCAGTCCCGAAATAAAATGCGTGTTCATAAACAGAAAAAATTAAGACAAAATCATTGTAGCGGGCGAGTTAAAAATCATATGCATATTATTCAAAGCCTGATTCACCAATTCATTTCCATTTTACAATAGGTATAAAATTATAACAGTTTTTTATTTTGTTTTTATTTCCCATTATTATGAATTAATTATCTTTTCAGGAATTCTTTGCGAGAAAATGGAGTTATTATCGTCAAAGAAAACGTTACATCTTCGGGTTTTCTTGAAAAAGATGATATTGATTCTTCAGTCACGAGATCTCTTGAACACTTATTGACATTATTAAAAGTATCAAAATTAAAAATAATTAAAGAATTTAAGCAGAATAATTTTCCAGTTGGAATTTATCCTGTATACATGTTTGCATTACGTCCTGATGATAAGTCAAAAGAAAAAGATGAAACAAGTTTAAAAGAAACAGAAAACCATAGTGATGGAAACAACGCTGTCACAAAACAGGGATGCATATTCGAAGAATCTACTGAATTGCAAGGGGACGATTCGGAAACGGAAAGCAGTAATACTTCTTTAGTCAATAATGAAACACAAGTATTATGAAATAATATTTGCTTTTTGCTAGATGGTAGTGAAAAGCATTAAAATATACATAAAAAATCAAAAATATGAAAGAAACCTTTATTCTGCTAACGTTAGATATGTAAGCCCGCTGCTTACCCATTACACTCCACGAGTAGCATCACAATAAGCATAATAGTTTTAGTAAGAGCTTTGTAGTTGGTAGTCATGTCTTCCGCTATGTTTATTACAAATTTATTAGGATAAAGCCAGTTTATTCTTGGCCAAGTTTTAAAAATTCTTATGAAAACTATTGTAGAACTTCTTAATTGACTGAATATCATGTTTATATTATTTTAAAAAAATATTTAACATATTTGGTTAGTTATTTGAAAATCAAACTTTCCATGTTTAAATTTTACGAACGTAGTGACTTTTGTCCGCCTCAGTAGTGTAATGGTCAGCACGCTCGGCTACCGCACTAGAGGTCCCGGGTTCGATTCCCAGGGAGGGTCAAATAAATATAAAAGATTTTTTCACTCATATATGTATTCAATATATTAATTCAATATTACTCCGGACAATATTACTTCATGTGTTAATGATCGAGATAACACTGCGTTTATATGATGCAGTGCCCTATGCACCATCGGGTGCGGATGTGGGTTTGAATGAATGAACAGTGAGTGGGATGGTATATTATATATATTTTTTTATTTGGTATAATAATAAAAAAATATGTTCGCTTGATTGTTACTGTAGTATAAAAATAGTATTGCATGCGAAGAAGACATGTGTTTTTATTTAAATTGAAAATCAATATGTATTTATGAAAATTTTACAATTATTATATATAAAAAAGTATTAACATACTGTGATGATCGTTTATATCACCATCAGTAAAATATTTTTTATGACTATGGTAAATTACATTTTTAAAAAAAAATTAATTTACTTATACTTATACAAATATTTGTTTCAATAGTTTTTTTTGTAACAGTGATGCAATTAATTTATTAAAAATAATGAAAAATAAATGATGATTGTTTCCTTAACCCTAATTCTTTCCTTCCACGTAAAAAATCATTTCAGTTTTATAAATGTTGTATAGTAAATAAAACTTTTTTGGCCTGAGAAAAAAAACTGCAATTAAATTAGTTCTTGTGTGTAAGGTTGTGTAAAATAAATTCCATCACTTTTCTTTTTAATCAAGAATGCTTAATTTCTATGATTTTAAACCAGTTACATTATATGTTGGGTCGGTTTGTAGTCCCGTGGTTAGTGCCACCGATTCAGAGTCTAGAGTTTTTTTTATATTTGAGCCCACTTTGGCACTATTTGATTCCTATTACTTATAACAAACTCTTGAGGCCTACAAAATTATGTAGTATGAAATTGATTTTTCGTGTATATAAAATAAATATTTATTTTAAAGAAAAGCAACCATTTAAACATTAACCAACATTAATTTACGATTGTCCAATCAGAATTATTCTGGATGTAGTAGCAGAAAAATAGTGTTAAAAAAACAGTAATGGTTATTAAAAATATTATTTGCATTTTTTTAATATAACAAAATAATGATGCTTTAAAACAATGAGATTGATTATTACTACAAACTAATTTGGGAATGGTAAATTTATGGCTGTGTTTTCCGGAGATAGTTCATATCCGATGGTAACTGAACAGTTATTATTCCTTTTGGAAATAATTCTGCAATTTGGCTATCCTCAACTGTTGGTAGGACCATGCAATATTCACCAACCTGCAATTGTAATTAAATATAATAGGGTAAATTACAAGACATCAATTACATCTTACGGATTACAAACAGATGGTAAACTTTTAATAAATTAAAAATAAGCTAATACATATCTGACAAACATTATGACAGCTATTTATGTACTATATTTAATTTCCGTAAAATAAAACCTTCCATTCTTCTTTCTTACCTGCCAGTCAGCGGGTGTAGCTACTTTGTTTTTGTCCGTCATCTGAAGTGAATCCAAGGTACGTAATATTTCACTATAAAAAATAAATAAAAAGTAAAATAAACAAAATTAAAAAATTAAACAATCTCCATGTTTTGAGTTTATCAACTTAAATACAAAACATTGCTTTTATTTTAATTAAAATCAAGTCAAAAGTACTGAAAGAAAAATAAAGTGAATAATTTAACAGATATATTGTCTGTTCAATGTTATATAAATATGTATTAATCAACATAATCTTAAGATATTCTTCAAATGAGGTAGAGCCAACGATGTTGACCTCGAAATACTAAATGTGCCGTATGACATGTTCAGAATGAGCAGGAACAATTTGACATATCGTTGCGGGTATACTTTTCTTGTATCTGTACACACGGGATACGGCTTGTTGCATTTGGGTGATAATATTGCAGACATGTACATTCATATGGGCAGGGCGGTTAAAAATGAAAAAAGAGTTATTTTTTGTCTTTTTGATAAATTTACTAAACTGCTTAAGGAGGAACTTTGTTTACATGTACAAAGGCAAATCGATTGATGAAATATTTCTTTACCCTATCATTTGTCTATTGTAACCACCAACATTGAAAATGTGGTATGGAGGAAAAAAAATTAAAAGTTTTAAGTAATGGAAAGTTAACAAGCTAACAAGGTCGTTAAATATAACAAATGAATACCAACCTAAAGTTACGGCCCGTTGTAGCAGGATATAGAATAGATAAACGGTGTTTTTTGTGAGGATCAATAATGAAGACGGCTCGGGCTGGAAGAGGTATTCCTAATGAATCTACTTCATCTTCATCTAGCATTCCGAGTTGAACACAGAGCCTTCTGTTAGAGTCTTCTATAATTGGATAAGGGAATCCCTCACTTACTTCACCTACGAATATTGATTAAGATTAATTCAAAGAGTATAAGATAACTGCTAATAAAAAATATAACCAACTTATCTGCCATCAATGTCTATATTTCTGACAATTTGCATAAGACACCCGTAGAAACGATGCGTTGTTAATACAATCGTCAACTACAAGAAGGTAAGATGATCAGCCTTGCTCACCAGATTATTAGATTTAGTAGTGGAAAGATGCAGGTGATATAAGTGAAGCGCATTACTACTGTATAGGAAAGGAAATGGAGGAGGAATAATACAACCTATTTATTAAGAATTGGCAATGGCGACATGGATGGGATCAGAGAGTAGTACTCAGGGTGGTATACCCTTACTTCAACTAACAGTACTAAATCAGCCAGAAATAAATCCTGTATCAATATGTCCACCTCCATAAGGTAGTGGTTAGTACATTTAGTAACCATACTTGATCTTCCGGGTTCTATTCCCAGGAGGGTTAAAATAAATATAAGCGTCTTTTCACCAAAATATTTACTTAATATTACCGTAAACTGGTATCTGAAACGCAAAACTGATTGCCTTGCCGCAATATAATAAACTATCAACTAAGTGCATCAGCAATTTGATGCAGTATCCTATGAACCATTAGGTGCGGATAATGGTCAGCGGTAGTTTTAATATAAAAAAGTAAGTTTACCTTTACTTTTGGCTCTGTTTCTAACAACTTAGGAATTTTGAAACAAGTTTTAAATATGCATCATCAAGATGTTTATATTACAGATATAAAAAATTGGAAATCTATTTATTTACAAAAAGAAGTAAATTAAACTCTTTTTATTGAAATTTTACTTGGTAAATATCACTATTTCTTAAAATCTAATGATGCAGGATCCATTGAAACATACGTCACATTTGATTTTAAGAAATAGTGGTATTTACCTAGTAAAACTTAAATTAAAAATCGATAGATAGTATCACAAAGTTACTGCCGAATCAATTAATGTTTTTGATTGCCGGTTTTGTGTTTATTCTTTGAACCCTGAACCTACTGGTTATAACCAAACATACTAAAGCACTACATTAGAGGGATGAATATCTTATGTTTAAAATATTTTTGAAAAAATCTATATTTGATTTGATATAGACATGAAAGCATGGTAACAATAATAAACAGTAAAGTAGGTAAATAGATTGACAAAGATAGATATTTCAGTTAAAATAAAATGATAAAAGAAAATTATTTATCAATCAAAATATTAACCTGCAAAGAACTTTATATCATGAATCCACTTGAGATGGGATTCTACAGAATCACAGGAGAGAGCAATAGGTTTTACATTGCGCTTTTTGAATTCAGGCATTAACTGTACCACTCTAGCAAGTTCTGTTGTGCAAACTGGTGTGAAATCCGAAGGGTGCGAAAAAAGAATTCCCCATCTAAAATAAAAATGAAAAGTTTGTAGAATAACAAAACTTGCAAAAAATTTGCCACAATAGTTGATATTATTAACACCAGATAAACATGGATTATGTATTATACTCAACAAATAATATACTTACGAATCCCCCAACCAGTCATGAAAAGTAATTTCACCAACCGTCGTTTGTGCAGTAAAATTAGGAAATGTTTTACCCAAGCACAAAGCCATTTTTCTAAAATCGCTTATAAACTATTGTGTCAAGTAACAATAAAGTGCAGTTTTTCTTATTTGAAGATAATATTTTTGAATTCACGTGCACCTGATAAAGATATAGGATATCAAAAATCTTTTGAAACAAAATATGAAAATAAGTAAAGCTGATATAATTTTTAATGCAGTAATTTCTTTTTCTTATTAGATTCCAGTTTAAGTCAGTGTGATTTAAACTTTTTACCACGGAAATTATCCAGATTCAAAAGATGACTTCGCTCACATCACTTTATTTATTAGTAGTAGTAGTAAACAGATAGTGATGGTCCGCACAGTTTAGTGCTGCGATATAGCGCCACGTTCTATAACTACGATCGTTTCGTTTTGATCTAGTGATCGATGTAGACAAATGTTGCTCTTGTAAATTAGGAGAGTAAATTTGGTAATTGAAATCTAGCTAGTATTGAACACTACACTGTCGGCATTGAACAGTGCAAAAAATGTAGTTGTTAGTTTAATAAAAAAAAAATAGTTTCTTTAGATGTCGGTGGTCAGCGTTGAAACGATTTATATTGAAAATTACATACCCCCGTCGACAATTTTTTTCTTCGCAAACTTCGTTTTTAGTTAGTCACTGGTATAGTCAGGGGTGGGCTACCAATTTTTTAAGAAGGGGCTCGCGGTTGGAGGGGTAAGGGGGGGGGGGGAAGGGGAGGTGTATCATTTTGTTTTAACTATCCAAAATATATTATAATATCAAATACTTGAAATACACATCAAATGACAAAATATAGATATCTCTAATTTTTTATGGTAGAAAATTCTTTCATTCAACGAATCAAATATATATAAATACACTATTTATATATTTGATTCGTTGAATGAAAGACAAAAAACGGAGAGGTCTCTTTTATTGCACATCTCTAATTAATATATTATTTCTCGAGAAATTTCAAAGGGCAAAAAAGTTTTATGTTTCATGATACATTTACCCAACCACTGGAATTAGATAAACATGTACGTATTTAATCAGAGAATATTGATTTCTCTTAATTTAACTTAGGGGCTAAATTTAATTTAATTTAGCGTCTCGCCGGCCCAAGTCAAATTTAATAAGGGGCTTGCGCGAGCCCCTCCGAGCCCCCTGTAGCCCACCGCTGGATGTATTGTTAAATTACACTTTTCGAACGGGACCACACTCAGAATTTAATATCTTTGCACGTCTTCCAAACATTTTTTAAATTATCTAACGTCCAAGTGACTCTGAAATCTAGCTACGGCTTATGCAACACCGCGTATCATACCCTACTCGTAAGTGGATTTAATCTTTATGTTTAAAGTTACTATAATTTCATGAGTGAAAATTCTAGGCAAAAACACTCGCTATCTTGCTAGAGGCATAAGATTTCCCAAACAAAACTATAGCACCTTTGTAGCACTACAAAATTGTGTACGCACTACCTGCGAACGCTACATTCTTTATTGTAATATTTCTCATATCCGTCACTATCCAAAGTTGGGTTTTCCTAGTATTTTTTCGACAAACGTCCTATATCTGTATTTTTTAAGTGAACATGTTTTTAGGTTCTAATATCTTTTTATTCTTCCAAAGGATATAAAAATATTTTCAATGTATCACAAAAATGTTCACAATTTATTAACTATTTACAGTTTATTAATTTGAGGAAGCAATTAACAAAATTGCTTCCTGTGAATTAATAAACAAATTTTCCCATTCATGTAAAATATGTTAAAGTTTATGCATTGAAGTTTTTTCATTCTTTTGTTTATATGCAATTTCCAGCATACGGCCATTTTATTCAAAACGTTTTGTGTAGGTAACATGGGTGTTTCTTTAGGCGGTGAATTCAAATATACAAACATGTGAAATAGTTTTATTTATTTTCTTTACCAAAATATTGTTGTTTGCAAAAGGCAAAAATATACTACATAAACCATTGTCAATATTTTAAAGTTTTTATTTTTACGTCTAGTAATATTATAATTTAAATTATTCATGGATTATAGATAAGAGTTCAAATGAACAATCATTCCCATTTCCCCTCATTTCGTTTCGTAATTCTTCTTGTTCGGGTCTTACCAGTCTTGTAACGTAAAAGGTAGTTGATAATAATATAATTTATGCTTATCGGTTTTTGAACAAATACAGCTAAGTTAATATGTAAATACAACCTTGACGCGTATTTTGGCTGTTTCGGCAAGTGAAAGTAAACGTCAACGAACAGCAGGAGCAGGTAGAGAAATAAGGATCGTTGTTTTAGACGTACTTTTGGTGCAACCATACATATTATATAAATTCTAAATATTTTCGAGGTATTTTGTTGGAAACGCAGTTGGGAAGTGGAAATATTGTGTAAAATAAAGTGGAAAGTTTAAAGCTAAATTGTATGCGTTGATTACTTATCAATTTGCTATCATTAGGGCTTGGAATGTCAACTCAAACTGGGTGTGTATTTTAAATTGAAACATTTAGAGTGCTTGATAGACGAACAGTGACAAAGATTATATACCAGTAGTGACAAACAGCTATTACAATAGATAAAAAATACTTTCACTTTTTTCCTTTTGACGTTTGCGATTTTCAGATCACTGACAGCTGTTGTACAACCAGATATCGACATGCATAAGTTGGTCGGAAAAGTGGGACAGGAATATGTAAGTACATATTAATAAATATTATTCTAGTTTCTATTCTTAATCTTCAAAAACCGATATCCACAGAAAAATATATTAATTAAAAATATGATTTGATCTGACGATTGGTAAAAAAGCACTTAAAATAATTGCTTAATTTTTTGATCATTGGGACTTCGGAATAACCTGATAAGATATTTATCCAGTCAATTAAAATGCTTATTTCTAGGTTAAGATTTATAGAAGTTGAATAAAATATTGATAAAATACGTCATTATAATATTGATGTTGTATGTACAAACTATAAAGAAGTTATTTTTAGATGAAATTATTAAAAATGAATTCATAACCTTTTGTCTATCAGACCGTACGATAAATGATCACTTTTTGTTGTGGGTTCCTCGTTTAGTTACACAAAAAAACGGAATAAATCTTTGTTTGTTGTACTATTTTTATTACAATTAGTCATATATCATACATATAACAACGTCATATATCAAAAAAATTGATTTTTCAGAAGATCGTTTTTAAAGTTTAAAAATATAATCAAATGTAATAAAAATAAATATCAAGCCCCTTATTGAACTTTTTACTATGCAACAGATCTTTTTAGGTAAAACCTGAATGTTTTTTCTCCATTTGAAAAATATTTAGTTTATTAAAAGAAAAAATACCCTTTCTTTAAAATGCAAAAACAACACTTTCTGCCCTGTGGGTAAATATTAATTAAAAAATATGCCGCTTTTGCTGGGATACATACATTTTCTGGGCATTCCGAAAACATGCACACTTGAAAATTGACAATTTTTGATATATGACGTTGTTGAAAGGAGTGAGCGATATGTGTTTATTTTATTGATATTCTGTTGATTTTTCAGTTTGGATTTCGAAGACTGGTATCTTCAAAATGCCCACAGTTGAGAATTTCTGCATCCTGTGTCTCTTCTGCTCCATCACAAATTCTGCCTAGTTTACCAGTTCCACCGCTGAATCAGACATTAGAAAAGTATTTGAAGACTGTGCAGCCACATTTGAGTAAAAATGAATTTGAAAACACAACAAGTTTAGTCAAACAATTTGAGGCTGGCATTGGGCAAAAACTACAGGTATTTTTAAAAATTATATACATATGCAAAATTTAAACCAAGTAATGTAACATAGACATAACTTTTAGGGTGTCCTAATACTTGTTCACAAATCTGGATTATCTTTAATTACAGGAGTTATTCTTTATATGTATTTATTTTTTGACATCTCAATATAGATAAAATTATAAGCTCAAATAATGAAATGAAAAGAATATTTTCTAGCGTTTCTCATGTATGTGATTATAATACAGGATTCGGACCTCACATGCAAATGAAAAAGAGTTTCTGCTCAACAAAAAAGCTTCTTTCATCTCACCATAGATGTCTCTAGTGGAATACTAGTGATTCAAGCACTATGTTTTGAATTTGAACAATTATTGATATTGTTCTGATGATGTGTTCTTTTTATATGGCGTCATAATTAAAATTTGTGTATATATTACACAAATATAATGTACTTATTGACAAATCAAATAATCATTGCTATAATGTACATAAAAAGTTTATTAAAAGCGATTGTTTTTTAGGGTCTTCTGGAAAAGCGAGCACAGAACACCGAGAACTGGTTATCTGATTGGTGGTTACATTCCGCATATCTTGACTTCCGCTGGCCAGTAGTGGTTCATTCCAACCCTGGTTTAGTTTTTCCCTTCCAGTGCTTTAAAAATGAAGATGAACAACTACATTATGCCGCCAAAATGGTTTTGGCGGCTTTAAATTACAAAAGTTTAATAGACAGGTTTGGCTTCATATCAAATTATTTTTATTTAGATTATTAGAAATTATATAAAAAAAAAACAAGAGTAAAGCTTGCTATTTAGTTCATCGGTTCATCATAAAATTTAACTTTTTTAAAAACTGTCTAAAGTAAATATTTGTGACAAATATTTCAATTTGGTACTATTCTCCGGTGAGCCTGAGCTCAAATCAAATTGCAGAGTAGTCTGCAACATTAACCATGGGACTACAAACCAACTCTTAATTGTATTTGATGATTATCGATTAAAATGCATCTAACAATTAAAAACAAAAAAAAAATGTATGCTCAAATGTTCAAACAAAAAAATACTGGAATTATCCCTGAGGGAAAAAAATTCTGTTAGTGGATGAAAGTGTTTTAGTGGATGAAATAATTAAAAAAGAACCTCACTTTTATAACGGTTTGCAGCTATAACAGATGGCAGTAGGAACTCGCACTGGGTTTGTTCGTGTCGGATAAAATTTACAGATATTTAAAAATATGTTATGGATGTTCAATCATGGGGAGAATGGCGAATATTACACTGTGAATAATGTGATTACTTAAAATAGCTATAGGAAAGTCAAGTTCTGTAAATGCAAGATTTTCATATTCTCTTTTAAATTACTGGTTCTGTGTGTGCGAGATATCCATAATATCTTAAAAATATATTTTTATTAAGCTATTCCAATTAATGTAAACTGAGAACTTATTTATTATTTCGAGAAATAATGAGAACTTATTGATTAAATTAACTGATAGGAAAAGAATTGTAAACACTTGTGGATGCAACATTGGCAAAACAGTATTTTATGATTCATTAATGTCATTTAAATATTTTAGTGATGCTATTCCTCTGGATAAAATGGGAAAGGATCCGCTGGATATGGGACAGTACAAGAAGGTTTTTGGAACTTGCCGTATTCCAGGAATAAAGAGAGACTCACAGACATTTAATAACTCTAATTATATTACTGTAATGCACAACGGTCATGTAAGTTATAGCAAAAATAATCTTATTTTAAACCTTTCTTTTTATTTATTAAAAATATTAACATATTTATTTATTCACTTGTTCTAGATTTTAAGTTTGTTTCATCATAGGTTTTTATTTAAAAAAAATGTATTTCTTTTATTATATTTAATATATGTATTATATTGTAAGGAGTGTGAATCGCTTGTCATAGAGAAAATTAACATTGAATTAATGAGTTATACAATAGTGGTTCCGAAAAACATAATTTTTCATGCTAGATTTGAGTTCATAAAACTTTCAATTTAATATAATTTAATAGTTTTTTTTTAAATTGTTAAAATAAGAAAAATGCTCAAAAAATTATTATTTTTATCATATTAATACTTATTTCAGAGTTTTGTTTGCCCGCTGTGGGGAAAGGATAATGTAGTGCTTAGTGAAGATCAGATTGTCAACCAATTCAAAAAAATTATAACAGCCTCAAAAGAAACAGAAGCATACCCTGTTGGCATTATGACTTCAGAACACAGAGATACTTGGGGAAAAGTATATAATGATATGATTAAAGGTAAATCAAGTTATATAAATCATAATAATTAAACTTAATAAACCAAATTCTTTAATATTTCAATTTAATTTAAATTTCGTAATGTGACTAAGATAGCCTATCCAAAATTGTAATCAACCAATGAATTTTATATTTATATATTTTTAGTCACAAGAAGTTCCTAATTTATCAATTGATTTTACAATTATATGTAAAATTGGATGGTTTTTCTAGATGCAGCCTAATATACATACAATAGTGCAATGATAAATTGTGTTAATCTAAGTAAGTTTGTGTCAACGGATTTAACCCAAAACATATTCACTATTTTCTTACATAATTTTGGTTAACGTTTGACTGGTGATCTTTTCTTTTTGGGACTTTTGAATTTCTGCGTGTATCATCTCACCAAGACTCGGAATAGGGTATTATGTAATTCTATATTAAATGGTTGTTAATTTGAGAACTTTTTTTCGTACATAGATAAAACCAATAAAGAAAGTTTGAAGGCAATTGAGAAAAGTCTGTTTGTGATGTGTCTGGATAAAGCTTCGGGTGGAGTGGACAAGGAAAAGTGGGAGAGACAAACTATAGCAGCGGGTGAAACAATCCACGGTCGAGGAAGTAAACATAATTCTGGAAATCGGTGGTTTGACAAGACTATCCAGGTTAGTTTCGATAGTGGTGATATTATTTGAAATATCTATTATTAATTACCACCAGTATTTAATTATATTGGTTAGGCCTGCTAAGAACCATGTAAATAAACACCCATTAATTTCATAATTTCTTGTTGTTTGTTTTTAGTTTATTATTACTCCAGATGGAGTAAACGGCTTGACTTATGAACACTCTCCTGCAGAGGGTCAACCAATTGCTGTTTTGACAGATCATATTATTGATTACATGTAAGTTAATATATTCTAATATTGCAGAATATTTGTGTGGATAGAAATGTTTAGTTTAGATTAAATTTATCTTTCTTGATAATCAGATTATCGCCTGATAAGATTTATTTCAAATATATAATTATGCAGGATTTTTGTGCCCAATACTTATTATGTTATCTCTTATTTATTGTGGGTGATTTTTTTTAAATGTTTTTATTTTATTTCAGTAATAGTAATAAATCTAGTGGCAAGGGATCCTCTTCTGTTGAAAATATCAGAAAGCTTGATTTCAATATGTCTTCAGAAAATAAAATGTCTATAGATAAGGCAAAGGAAAATATGGATAAGTATGTGATAAGATCAGACACTTAGTAAAATTTACTGATCAAATATTTAAAGACAAATATATAAAGATATGAATATTTCTTTAGGTTGGTAGAAGATTTGGATTTGAATTGCTTCACTTTTGATATGTATGGAAAAGATTTTATTAAATCTCAAAAGATGAGTCCAGATAGTTATCTTCAAATGGCTATGCAATTTGCATTTTACAGGTAAAAAACATTTTCTTTATTAATTTGGTAATAAGTTTACCAAAATAAAATTAGTTTATTTTCATTTTATTCTTTAATTGCAATAATTAAAAGTGAGTTTTTTTATTATTATTAATATAGATTGCATAACGTGCCCGGCGCACATTACGAATCCGCAGCCACTCGCAAATATATAGGAGGGAGAACAGAAACCATAAGATCGTGTTCATCGGAGTCCATCGATTTTGCTAAAAAAATGCTAGACCCAAAATGTTCCATTAAAGAAAGGATTCAAGCACTCCAAAATGCCGTCAAAGCACACAAGGATTATACATTACTTGTATGTAAACATACCTATACTTTGTACATTTATAAGTTTTTACATGTGTTAGTAAATATAAAGTTCAGTTGTAATTTTCCAGTTTTGAAAAGGGAGGTAAATCTTAAGGTGGGGACTGACCGGAGCATTTCGTTGTAACGTAACATTCGCGGCGAGTATCCGACTTCGGATGGAGCACTTGGAATGCTGTACTGACTATACGAATGCTCGCATCATAACGTGCTACGTTACGACGAAATGACTTCGATTGGTCCCCACCTTTACATCTTCCAAGTCAATAAAAATATAGATGTCCATAATAATCTTTATAATTAATATATTACATATTATAGATATTTGCAAATGTTTTATTTTTATTTTTTTATATCCACATAGGCACTTAATGGATTTGGAGTTGATAGGCATTTACTGGGATTGAAGTTAATTGCAATGGAGAATGGGATTCAAATTCCGAATATTTATTCTGATGCTGGATTTGTCAAAAGTAGCCACATGCGCATATCAACTAGTCAGGTAAGATAAAGTGAATATATTAATTAGATAATAGTAGAATAAAATAAACATTAGTAGTTACATATATCATTTTCATAATGTGCAACAAAATTAATATTGTCTATAAAGTCTAAGATAACATTACCTATTTTTAAAATCACTGAGAACATTTTATGTTTAATGGTGTTGATGTTTTATCAAATAATTTAATTTTTTATGTTCCAGGTTGCAGCCAAATGCGACGGCTTCATGTGTTATGGTCCATCGGTTTCAGATGGATATGCAACATGCTACAATCCTCGTGATAAAGATGTTAATTTTGCTACATCAGCTTTCAAATCAAATCCTGTGACTGATGTCCACCTATACAGAAAAGCTCTAGAAGATTCACTGGTGGATATGCACAATTTGTTGCTTCGAGGGACTCAATCAAAACTCTAAAATCTTATGATTTGAGAATATTTACCCAATTATTATTGGATTTACAATTCATCTAGATCCTAATCGATTCTTCCATTAATTCACAGTGAAAATTATTACATAGACTGACTTATTATGTGACATCAATTGATCTATGTGTATGGTGGTGGTTATATAAAATAATGTTGACATTATTGTGTCATACTAAAATATGAGATTTTATTGATATATTGACATGCCATTGTTTTTTATATAAAGATTTTTTATGAAATGAAGAAATAAAATTTATATTTTTTAATATATATATTTGTATTTAAAAAACTGAAATTCATAAAATTAAAACTTAATATAATTAACCCTAATTACAATATAATTTGTGGGTATAATTTTAAATTTTTCTTGTGTCTGAAAGTACTCTCACAATGGCGCCTGCCCCTCCCACCTGGTAAGCCTTCTCGTGCCATAATAGCAAGTGCCCACTGGACCCTTCTGATGGGTACTCGAATCCTCGGTAGAGGTACTTCATCAGGACATCCACCAAGTCTCTGTCCAGCGCCATTACTGCTTCTTCGATTTGTCCAGATTTTATAGCCAGTAACACTTTGAGTGTCAGCGTTAATGCATTATCCTTAAGACAGACAAATAATTTTAGTTACCTTTTACAAATAACATGGTCGGGTGTATTACTCATTAGGAATCTGCATATAAAATTCTGGTTTTTTAACTACAGAAGGTTAAACGATAAAACTGAATCTATTCATTTCATTTTAAAATGGAATTATTTTAATAAGACCTACCTATCAAAGTCTTTGAGATTAGAATGACTGTTTATAGTTCAATTCCAAATATTTAATGCTTAGGTGTTATCACTGTGAAAGCTAAACTCATACCATAGAAGATACTGCCATTTTACTACGCATTGATACTACACATTTTACCATAAATGATACTATCCATTAAAATGAGTAATTTAATATTAATGATAAAATAAAATGCATCACTTACTTTTACTTGTTGATTTTTTGACCCAAGTGGCGCGCACTGTAGAACAATTTTGAGTGCTTCAATATGCTTTCCTGTGTATATTGAGTTAAGGAATAACTTCATCATATATCTAAAAATATTTTACTCATGTTTTTATTCGATAGACTAAAAAATACAGGTCAAAAATACTGAAGTACTTTTTTTGAAAACCAAGGAATAAGAATATTATAAATCAAAGTAATTGAAAAATTTTTCGAGCTTCGGTGGGAAGTTTCCTTAAGTAAAGTGACTAAACTA
Source organism: Brachycentrus maculatus (assembly GCF_059751285.1). NCBI lineage: Eukaryota > Metazoa > Arthropoda > Insecta > Trichoptera > Brachycentridae > Brachycentrus > Brachycentrus maculatus. The sequence goes on from NW_028280840.1 coordinate 2,649,760, forward strand.
AAATAATAATTTATATCTGTATCAGAAATTATGTTAATATTTGATCTCCTTCATATAAAATTATGATTCAACGGAAAAGTTGATTGAGCAAATAAAATTCAAGTGACAATTACAGTACACAAATGTATGTGTTAAATAATTATAACTGTGAGAAATCGCCAAAGTTTATATTTAAGAAAAAAACTAGTTATAACATAAAAGGATATTGATTCAGTAGTAGTGATATTTCACTGTCATCTGGACCAGTTGGTCCTCCTGGGTCTGCTTCATCTTCCTTGAAGTTATCTTCGTTGAATTGATCAACGTCAATTTTTCTAAATTCTGAACTGGAAGTGTTCTTTGCCATGATAAAATACGACAGGAAATTTAATAAAACCCGGCACAATTCTGAACAACGCTACCGCCTGACAGATTGACAGATTAAATTGACAGCGCCCTATGATTCACAAATCTATGGGATTTGCATTGTCTATGATATTATTTTTTTGGTCTTACCACCCTGTCAGCCTTCCGAAATTTCACAAACCGACAATATATGTACAGTGAAACCTCTCATAACGAGTGATTCGCATAACGAACAAAAAAATCTGAAAAAGTTGCTCCCTTAACGAGTGATTTTTCGCATAACGAGTAACAGAGGAAGGCCGAGTCCCTTTTTCACGGCATTCACATGTGAACCGGGACTTTCGCGGCTTGGGAAGGAGGTTTACCAAGAGGACCCTTTACTTCTTTGGAAAAACTTTGGCCAGAGAGTATTGTCAAATGTGATTTGGAAACAGTAACTGTGGATTCTACGGTCAACGATATTTTGTCATTAGTCAATATCATGGGACTCGAGGTGGATAACAACGATATTGAAGACATTGTGAAAGAGCACAGCCAAGAGCTGACCACTGAAGAGCTTATGGAGTTGCATCGTGTTTCACAACAATATATTATGGAGAAGAGTTTGATAGTGGAGGAGGAAGAAGTAGCAAAGCAATATTTTTTTAGCACAATAAGGAAACTGTTGCATCGTACATTAAGAAGCATCACCCTTATAAGGAGGTGGCTATTCATGTTACAAATTTATTCAATGATAATGCTGTGACACAATTACGCCAAACTTTAAAGCGTCGGCAAAAACAAATGTCTTAAAACAGTTTTCTAGTTAAAAGGGATAAATTATTTGTCATAAATCCATATATTTAGTGACGTTTTTTTTCAAATCAATACTTTATACCAAGTTTTTACATTCCTTAATAATTTATAAGTAATTTTATTTGAATATACGTTAAAAAAATAATATACGAGTAAAAAATAAAATTTTCTTTGGGCCTGCAACGCATTATAGTATTTTACATTGATTTGTATGGGTAAAATGTTTCGCTTAATGAGTAAGATGCTGGAACAAATTATACTCGTTATGACAGGTTCCACTGTATATGGTATTTTTATAAAATATGATTTCTTAATTTAATAGCGGAATAAATAACAAAATAATAAAGGCTGAATATCTCAAAGGTCGAAATTGAATTGTTCTATCAACTGTAGAAAAAAGTATGATGGTTATTTTGATTATATTGTTCACGTAAAGCAGAAAAGTTGATTTAAATGATGTACCTAAAGGGAATGGAAATGAAAACTTAGGGAACTTATGATACCTCACAATAGTCAAATTTGATTAAATTAAACTTCGAATTTATTCCTTATTCACTTTATTCTTCGGATTTGACCCATATGACTTCCTTCCGGCTTTCAGATAATATTTGAAAAATAGCTTGGTGAGAAAATAAATTCTTTTCAAAGACAGATGTCGTACTGTAGTTTAATGCACGCTCGATATTAATCGCAGGTTTAATTTCTGCCAATCGCAAAATAAGTATATTTTTTGGTTTCCTCGTCAATCTTTTTCTCCCAATTCCCGATTGGGATGTCATTGCCGCCGCCATGGCGGCGGCATGCCATTGGCGCGCCAATGCAAAGTTTGGTATCTTTCGATACATTATTTTTTATTATTTTTTATGATGGGTTATCAAAAAGGAGAGAGTCGCTAAACCATGACAGCATATATGCATAATAATGCAAAAAAATCGTTTATTTTTTCCAAAAAAGTTTTTAATCAGCATTTTGACTTATTTTACAATACTTACCGAAAGGCTTACGAAGTTAACCATTCAGAGAGTCGTTGGCCCGTGTCTAGGGATGTGCAATAGGTGCAGCCGCACAAGGCCTCGAGCTAAAAAATCCTAATAATCGAAGAGAAAAGTTGACTACAAATTTTCCCCCCGCACCGAAAGAAATTTTTGGTTCAAAATATTATTTGGCCAATATTTTCCTCGTCCTTCAAAAAATGTTGGTTCTCAAATTGGCTTTAGTGGGAAAAATTCGCGTAGCACGTAAAAGGGAATTATTGAATTTTCAGCGTTTTACGTCAACCACTAAACGTGTTTAATTTTTTCTATCTATTCACTGTGGTAACTTCTTTACGAACCAAGCAGAGCCCGGGATCTATGCATGGTAGCAAAATACCGTAGCTATTACGCCACCGAAGTGGACCTTTATGTGCATAAGGGACGTTAACAGGTGCAGAAGGAATAATTCTAAATCATAAGTCAGTTTTTAGTTAAATTAATCCAGTTTATTTTTTGTTGGTAACTTATGAACATAATTTTATTTTATTATTATACTGCTTGCCCATTCATTACACATTTTATAGAGATAATTGTCATAGAACTTGTTTTGAATTAAGTAAACATTAC